>NC_073247.2:99764047-100077023 GCF_029281585.2 Gorilla gorilla gorilla
ACATTCCGCCATGATTCTAAGTTTCCTGAGGCCTCCTCAGAAGCTGAGCAGAAGCTGTTGTGCCTCCTGCATAGCCTGCAGAACCATGAGCCAATTAAACCTAATTTATAAATTACTCAGTCTCAGGTATGTCTCTATAGCAATGTGAGAATGGACTAATACAAAAGTTATATTTTGAAAAGCTAAAACAAAAATAAAAATAGGAAAAAATATATTTCAAAAATTTAAACATTATCGGCATTCTGACATGTCCTTATTTTTTTTCACCTTCATGGACATTTAAAGAAATTTGAAATAAAGGCATAACCAAATCAATGCCATAATGCAATCTCTACTTACATAGCTTGTGGTTCATACAAAAATGTCCTTCCCGGTAATCATAGGAATTGCCTGAGTATAGCTCAATTTTTAAAGGTATTAGCATCCTTCAAATTGACATCACTTCAAAAAATAAAAATAAAAAAGATTTAAGCTAACACATTTTTCCAGTGTAATATATCTATACATTAAGGCATCAACGTAGCACTAAGGTTCTCAGGCATTACCGGAATTAGTACAGATGGACATTTCTTGTCAATAGCTCACAGAATGTCAACAAGCCCAAAACTGCTTATGGTAATAAAGACTCTGGGATTGTGGAAGGTTAATTTACTTAAGAATTGTATTACATATCAAATATCTTGTTTAAGCCTAAAATCTTAATGACTGAGTTTTAGATTTCACAAAATTTAACAAATATAATGTGAATACATTTCCAATTATCCATTTGTTTTGTTTTGTTTTTTGCAGTTCTCTGGAGACAGATCTCCATTTATTTCCAGACTCAATGAACTGACCAGCAGATGTCGTTATTCCTATTTTAAAATGTTCTTAACAAAGGAAACAGGGAGTAGCAAAACAAACTGGCAAAATATTGCTTTTTACATTAAAAAAGGGTGTTCTCCTTTTACTTACGATTTATACTGCATAGATATGAAAAAGATCCGCATCACTTACTTTTAAAAACTGAACAAAGTATGCCCTTTGGAGAAAGTGTTACATGCCAATAAAATTAATAATGTGCAGTTACACACAAGTTCAGTACTTGTGATTATATCAACCATTTAGAGCTTTTTAGTTAGTGTGATAGCTTTTTTCCCCTAGATGCCATATGTATGTTTTCAAGATGATGGCATTAAACAATTAATAATTTACTTAATTGTTACATTTAGGGAGGCTGTTTTATTTTCTTTTGGCAACATTCAGCAATATGCTTATCTTTAATAAGTTCCTACAAGATGGAGATGATTATGGGAGTTAAGAGGAGAAAGATTTTGATAAATCTTCTACAAAAATAAATACCTTCACTAGTTCTGAATAATGTAAACAGTCTGGAAATAGAAGGCCTTTGCTAAGATTTACAGGGAGTTTTGAATTCTAGTTCAAAATACAGATATACAAAGTGCTGATGATTTCTAACTCACTACCAAGCCTACAACACAGTCAATATTTGTCATTCCATTTCTTCCTGCAAGTTAAAAAAACCCCACAAACTAAATAAAGTCACAATAATAGTCCAGACATGCTCTGTCTCTGCCTGTGCCCTGTCTCATCAACTCAGAACTTTCCGCTTCCCTTCAAGTCTCCTTCCCACAAATATTTTTGGGAATTTCCTAGAGGAGAGCCCTCATGAGTTAACGAGTAGCCCTCACAGTTGCCATCTGGAGTTTGCCATTTTTCTTCTCAAGGCAGCAGATGCTTTCATTTGCTTATTTTAATGGTCTATGTCAAGGTTGAGTTTGAGAGCCAGACATTAATTAACAGTGTCTCTTGTACAGATGACATTAAAAAAATAAACATCTAATGGGGTGTTTGTTATAAGAACCCAAAGTGGAGGTAATATTTGTGAACAAAGTCCTCTTAAATACAACAAAACACCAAGGTGTCTTGCTGCTATTGCCACCAGAGAGTGTCTCCAAATCACTGATACTGTTGGTGCTATAGATACATAAAGCCCCTCAGGTCATTGACGTCATGTTATGTTCTGTGGTGAAAAGGAAAAACAAAATTCTTCTCTTTCACCTTTTCTTTATTACTACGGTCCCAATTTGGCACTGTATTTTGCTCACAGATATTTGTGTGTAAGTTGTTCTTTTCATTTCTACTCAGTAATCTCTTCGTAGGCTTGGGGGACTTGACAGAAAATTATGTGAATGACATACAGCTACTCTATTTAAACTGTTCCTCTGCCTTATTTGCCAGGGCAATACTATTATTATGAAACTTCCATGACTGACTCTCCTTTGCTCCAATAATCATACCATCATAGCTAATAATTTTAATAATGTTATTCATCAAGCACTATGTAAAATGCTTTTTATTTTAATTCCCTGAAAGTCTCTCAGAGTTAGATTTTACAGAATTGGAAAGAATAACAGAAAAACTAAAGGACAAGCCAAATAACATGTAACTAGTAAGTGGCAAAGCTAGAGTTCAAAGTAGTGTCTACCTCTAGTGCCTGAGTTTATGTCACTAATCTAACAAGCCCCACAGTGGTCCTTTTAGAATGTGTCAAGCACCCAGTAATCACAGATGTAATGTGGGGGAAAGAAAGAGAGATCAGACTGTAACTTTGTCTATGTAGAAAAACGAAGACATAAGAAACTCCATTTTGATCTGTACTAAGAAAAATTCTTCTGCCTTGAGATGCTGTTAATCTGTAACCCTAGCCCCAACCCTGTGCTCCCAGAAACATGTGCTGTATTGACTCAAGGTTTAATGGATTTAGGGCTGTGCAGAATGTGCTTTGTTAAAAATGTGTTTGCAGGCAGTATGCTTGATAAAAGTCGCCGCCATTCTCCAATCTCAAGTACCCAGGGACACAATGCACTGCGGAAGGCTGCAGGGACCTCTGCCCAAGAAGGCCTGGGTATTGTCCAAGGTTTCTCCCCACTGAGACAGCCTGAGATATGGCCTTGTGGGAAGGGAAAGACCTGAACGTCCCCCAGCCCGACATCCGTAAAGGGTCTGTGCTGAGGAGGATTAGTGAAAGAGGAAGGCCTCTTTGCAGTTGAGATAAGAGGAAGGCATCTGTCTCCTGCTCGTCCCTGAGAATGGAGTGTCTCAGTGTAAAACTCGATTGAACATTCTATTTACTGAGATAGGAGAAAACTGCCTTATGGCTGGAGGTGAGACATGCTGGTGGCAATACTGCTCTTTACTGCACTGAGATGTTTGTGTAAAGTCAAACGTAAATCTGGCCTATGTGCACATTGAGGCACAGCACTTTTCCTTAAACTTATTTATGACACAGAATCCTTTGCTCACATGTTTTCCTGCGGACCCTCTCCCCACCATTACCCTATAGTCCTGCCACTTCCCCCTCGCAGAGATGGTAGAGATAGTGATCAATAAATACTGAGGGAACTCAGAGACTGGTGCCGGTGCGGGTCCTCCGTATGCTAAGCGCCGGTCCTCTGGGCCCACTTTTCTTCCTCTATACTTTGTCTCTGTGTCTTATTTCTTTTCTCAGTCTCTCATCTCCACCTTTCGAGAAACACCCACAGGTGTGAAGGGGCAGGCCCCCGTCATCATAAAACGTCTTTTTTTAATTTCTCTGTGTAAAGATTAATCAAAAAAATGGAGCCAACAAAAATCTTTGAGATTATCAATTCTAGCCCCACATTTTACTGAGAAAGAAATTCATACCTACACTTGGGAAGTGAGTGAATTAAATGAGAAGAAAGTTGCTTCATCTGTTTGCCTTATAATTCTGTAACAGCCCTAAGGTTATGGGTAAAACTGCCATTTCGTTTGTATATGCGTTTAGGTCCAGACACAAAATCATTCTCCATCTTACCACATTATTGGTATCATAATCCAAGAGAAAATGTGTCACATGGGAAAGCACATCTCTGAAGGCAGGAGATGAGGGAGAATTTCATGACTAAGTTTCCACCACTCTCCCCTACTTGCAGTCTGGTTGCAGTAATGAGGCTACAGGGTTTAGTTCCAGGAAGACATCCCTCAACATCAGGGACTGATATGCTAATGTGAAGGGATTTAACACTATTACCTGAAACAGAGCACTTCACTAATACATTTTAGAGAAATGTTGCTTGAACTGGTCTACTATATCATGTTAGCCACTCACTTATGCCTGGCCAATACATAATGTACTAGGGAATAAAAACTACCGCAAAGTGGACAACTTTCTGTTCACATCCAAAGATGTTTTCTAGGTTTTTCCAGTTCTACTGGCCCTCTATCCGCTGAAGGAAGATGAAAACTTAACATTTACCATATGCCAATTATGGGGTCAAGTACAGTGCATATATTATTTCACTCAATACCCAGAACAGCCCAATCTAGTAGGTACCATTATTATCTCCATTTTACAGATGAGGATACAGATGAGAATTTAAATAAATTTCTCAAGTTGTTAGTAAGTGTTGGAGCTGAGTTGAATCAAAGCTTTTCTCAGTCCAAATTATCATATCCTCTACCATGTTTCCTCTGTTGGGGGAGATCTTAAAAATGTCTAAACTAGAAATTAACAGGGACCAAAAAGAAGAAAAACATCACCAGGTAAATCTCATTTCCTTACTATGTAGCCTATGAAGCCAACTCCATAATCAAGTTGCTGATTAGTGACATATGGTTGCATTTTAAAACAAAGTACAATAATTTAACACTGAGGATGCTTTTCTTGTTCACTTCTTTTCTCACAAGACTTGCATTTTCTGATCACAACTATGAAATAAGTTACAACCTAATTTTAATTAAGCCATTTCTCCGAATTAAAAATATCAAAGTCATAACAGAGTTTATTGTTGTTTTTTCTACATTTAAGAATTGCTTTATTGACAATACATGGAGGTTATGTATGCCTAGAGCTTCAAATGAAGGTTTATTTGTCTTTCTGCTAATCATGAATCAAGCTGTTTGCGTCAATTTTAAATCACTTTGGAGTCAGTCTACTGTATACTTTATAGGTGAAAAATCTTTATTCCTGATAGCCTCTGTAGCAACCTCCTTCCAGAAAAATATGCACTTAATAACCTACTAGTCTCTAGGGTGAGTAGCTTTCAATGTTTGTGAGAGTGAGCAATTAATTACTTTTAGTTTACTAACAGAGATCACATGGTTTAGATTTGTGCCCATGACCAACTCTCATGTTGAATTGTAATCCCCAATGTTGGAGGAGGGGCCTGGTGGGAGGTGATTTGATCATGGGGGCAGATTTCCCCCTTGATATTCTCATGATAGCGAGTTATCATGAAATCTTGTTATTTAAAAGTGTGTAGCACCTTTCCATTCTCGCTTTTCCTCTTGCTCTAGCCATGTAAGATGTGCCTGCTTCCACTTCCACCATAATTGAAAGTTTTCTGAGGCCTCCCCAGCCAAGCTTCCTGTACAGCCTGCAGAACCATGAGCCAATTAAACCTCTTTTATTTATAAATTACCCAGTTTCACGTATTTCTTTATAGTAGTGCCAGAAGGAACTAATACAGAAAATTGGTACCAGAAATGGGGCATTGCTATAAAGATACCTAAAAATGTGGAAGTAACTTTGAAGTTGGGTAACTGGCAGAGGCTGGAAGAGTGTGGAGGGCTCAGAAGAAGACAGAAAGATGTGGCAAAGTTTGAAACTTCCTGGAGACTTCTTAAAACTGTTGTGGCCAAAATGCTGACAGTGATATGGACAATGAAATCCAGGCTGAGAAGGTCTCAGATGGGGATGAGGAGCTTATTGGGAACTGGAGCAAAGGTCACTTTTCCTACGCATTAGCAAAGAGGTTAGAGGCATTGTGACCCTGTCCTAGAAATCTATGAAAATTTGACCTTGAATGTGATTATTTAGGATATCTGGTGGAAGAAATTTCTAGAAAGAAAAGCAGTCAAAATGTGGCCCTGTCTGCTTCTAGCAGCCTATTCTCACATTCATGAGCAAACAAATAATGTAAAACTGAAACTTCTAAAAATAAGGGAAGTAGAACATAAAAGTCAGGAAAATTTGTAGCCTTGCCATGTAGCGGAAAAGAAAAACCTATTTTCAAGGGAGGAATTCAAGACTGCTTTAGAAAATTGACATAACTATTAGGTTGGTGCAAAAGTAATTGCGGTTTTTCCCATTACTTTCAATGGCAAATGCTGCAATTACTTGTGCACCAACCTATAAAAGGACAGCAAGTACTAATAGCCAAGACAATGAAAAAAGGTTCTGAAGGCATTTTAGAGACCTTCACAGTAGTCCCTCCTATTATACACCTGGAGGCCTAGGAAAAAAGAAGAGTTTTATGGGCCAGGCCCATGGCCCCACTGCCCTGCACAGGCTCAGGACACTGCCTCCTGCATGCAACTGCTCCAGCCCCAGCCATGGCTCAAAATGTCCCAGGTACTCAGGCTGCTGCTTCAGAGGGCAAAAGCTATACATCCTGGTGGTTTCCAGGTGGTGTTAAGCCTGCGGGTGCACAGAGTACAAGAGTTGAGGTATGGGAGCCTCTGCCTAAATTTCAGAAAATCTAGGTGAAAGCCTGGATGTCAAAGCAGAAGTCTGCTGCTGAGGTCAAGCCCTCATGGACAACCTCTACTAGGGCAGTGTGGAAGGGAAATGTGGGGTTGTAGCTCCCACACAGAGTCCACATTGGGGCAATACCTGGTGGAGCCGTAAGAAGAAAGTCATTATCCTCCAGGCTACGGAATGGTAGAGTCACTGTCAGCTTGCACCGTGTGCCTGGAAAAGCTACATGCACTCAACACAAGCCCTTGAGATCAGCTGTGGAAGCTAAGTCCTGCAGAGCCACAGTAACAGAGATGGCCAAGGCCTTGGAAATCCAGCTTTGCATCAGGGTGGCCTGGGTATGAGACATGGAGTCAATCGATTATTTTGGAGCTTTAAGATTTAATGACTATCCTGCTGGGTTTTGGTCTTGCATGTGGCATGTAGCCCCTTTCTTTTGGCCAAATTCTCCCTTTTGGAACAGGAGTATTTACTCAATGCCTGTACTCTCATTGTATCGTGGAAATAATTAGCTTATTTTATAAGCTCATAGGGGGAAGAAACTTGCCTGCCTCAGATGAGACTTTGGACTGTGGATTTTTGAGTTTATGCTGAAATGAATTAAGACTTGGGGAAGTATTGAAAATGAATGATTGTATTTTGTAATGGGAGAAGGACATGAGATTTAGGAGGAGCCAGGGTTGGAATGATATGGTTTCCATTTGTATTCCCACCCAAATGTCATGTTGAATTGTAATCCCCAATGTTAGAGGATGGGCTTGGTAGGAGTTGATTGAATCATGAGGGTGTATTTCCTTCTTGCTGTTATTATGATAGTGAGTTCTTATGAGATCTGGTTGCTTAAAAGGATGCAGCACCTCCCACTTCTCTCTCTTTCTCCTGCTCTGGGCAGGTAAGACATGCCTGCTTCTGCTTCTGTCATATTTGAAAGTTTCCTGAGGCCTCCCAAGCCATGCTTTCTTTACGGCCTCCAGAACTGTGATTCAATTAACTCTTTTCTTTATACATTACCCAGTTTATGGTATTTCTTTGTACCAGTGCAAGAACTAATACAAGAGACTTAAGTAAAAAGCCAATATGAGCTTATATAATATTTGTGTTATTCTTTCAAATATTTCAAATAAACACAAATAACTTTTGACACAATACTTATGGTACTTTAAACACTAAATGTCTATAGTTTTTTTTTCAAATAAGATCTTATCTACCATTCATCAGTAGTTCATAACATACAAGCACAGAAATGTTGAAAATTTAGGGTGACCTGAGGAGACAAAAAAATCTAAGAAGGTAAGCATGAGTCCCAAGAACTTCTGCTTAAAATAGTTTATGGGAATTACAGAAATATTAGATTATCCTTATTTGTGAAAAAATATACTAAGAAAACTTGTGATCAAAGTAGAACTTTGCATTTTGTTTTTAGGGTAATCAAATCAGAGAGGCATAATGTTTAAGCAACAGACAAAGGAACACAATACTCATTTCACTTTATTCTCTAATAATGTTTTATAGTACCTCACATGTCAATATTAACGTAGAATGTAGGTGTCCTAAATGCTTTACTTGAAGATACAGAATGGCAGAATGGATTAAAAAACTACCAATCAGATATATGTTGTCTTCAAGAGACTCACGTAACACATAAGTACTCATATGAACTGAAGGTATAGGAGCTAAAAAAGATATTGCAAACAAATTCAAACCAAAAGGGAGCAGGAGTAGCTATTCTTATATCAGACAAAACAGACTTTAAGGCAGCAAAAGTAAAAAAAAAGACAAGGGAGAACATTGTATAATAATAAAAGGATTAGTCCAACAGGAAGAAATTACAATTCTGAATTCATAGGCACCTAACACTGCAACTCTCAAATTTATAAAACAATTACTGGATATGGAATATGGAGTCAAAGGAGATGATTTTGGGGCTTAGAAATGAGATAGAGGGCAACAAAATAACAGTGGGTGACCAATACTCCATTGACAGCACTAGACAGATCTTCAAGACAGAAAGTCAGCAAAGAGAAAATGGACTTAAACTAAACCTTAGAACAAATGGACTTAACAGATATTTACAGAACATTCTTCCCCCGGACTGCAGAATACACATTCTTCTCAGCAGAACATTGAACGTTGCCCAAATAGACCATATGATAGACCATAAAACAAGTCTCAATAAATTTAAGAAAATAAAAATCATATCAACTACTTTCTCAGACCATAGTGGAATAAAATTGGAAATCAACTCCAAAAGGAACCCTCAAAATTATACAAATACATGGAAATTAAATAATCTGCTCTATACTGACTTTGGGGTTAACAATGAAATCAAGATAGAAATTGAAAACTTCTTTGAATTAAACTATAATAGTGACAAAACTTATCAAAACTACTGGGATACAACCATAGTGGCACTAAGATGAATGTTCATATCATTAAATGGCTGCATCAAAAAGACAGAAATAGCAAAAATAGACAACCTAATGTCACACCTCAAAGCCCTAGAGAAAAAAGAACAAACTAAACCCAAACCCAGGAGAAGAAAACAAATAACAAAGATCAGAGCAGAACTAAATGGAATTGAAACAAAAAACGCAATACAAAAGTTAAATGAAACAAAAAGCTAGTTCTTGGAAATGATAAACAAAATTGATAGACCATTATCCAGATTAACCAAGAAAATAAGAGAGAAGTTCCAGATAAGCTCAATTACAAATGAAATGGGGGATATTACACCCATTACCACAGAAATACACAAAATTATTCAAGGCTACTATGAACACCTTTATGCTAACAAACTAGAAATCTAGAAGAGATGAATAAATTCCTGGAAATGTGCAATTCTCCTTGTTAAATCAGGAAGCAATATAAATCCTAAACAGACCAATAACAAGCAGTGAGATTAAATCAGTAATAAAACAATTTCAAACATAAAAGAAAAGCCCATAAATAGATTCACAGCTGAATTCTTCAGACATTCAGAGAAAAATTTATGTTATTCCTACTGAAAATATTCTAAAAGATTGAGAAAAAGAAAATTCTCCCTAAATCATTCTATGAAGCCAGTATCACCCTAATACCAGGGAAGAACATAACAAAGAAAGAAAACTACAGACCAATATTCTTGATGAACATAGATGCAAAAATCCTTAACAAAATACAAGCTAACCAAATGCAACAGCATACATAACATAAAGAAAATACATCATGATTAAATGAGTTTCATACCAGATATGCAGGGATGGTTTAACATATGCAAGTCAATAAATGTGATACATCAAGTAAATATAATTAAAAAGCATATGATCATCTCAATAGATGCAGAAAATTCATTTGACAAAATCCAGCATCCTTTTATGATAAAAATACTAAACAAAATAGTCAAAGAAGAGGCTTACTGCAAAGTAATAAAACTCATATGTGACAAACCCACAGCCAACATCGTACTGAAAAGGAAAAAGTTGAAACATTTCCCCTGGATCTGGAACAATACAAGGATGCCCACTTTTAGCACTTCTACTCAACACAGTACTGGACTTTTTGGTCAGAGGAATCAGACAGGCAAAAAAAAAAAAAAGGGCATTCGAATTGAAAAAAAAGGAAGTCAAACTGTCACTGTTCACCAATGATATGATTGTATACCTAGAAAACCCTAAAGACTCATCCAAAACACTCCTAGAACTGATAGATGAATTCAGCAAAGTTTCAGGATACAAAATCAATGTACACAAATTAATGGCATTGCTATACACCAACAATGACCAAACTGAGAATCAAATAAATAACTCAGTCACTTTTACAACAGCTTCAAAAAATATATTTAGGAATATTTCACCAAGGAGATGAAAGATCTCTGCAAGAAAATCTTCAAAACTCTGCTGGCAGAAATCATAGTTGACACAAATGGAAACACATGCCATGCTCATGGATGGGTAGAGTCAATATTGTGAAAATGACCATACTGTCCAACGCAATCTATAGATTCAATGCAATTCCTATCAAAATACCATCAGCATTCTTTACAGAAATAGAAAAAAATTAAAAATTCATACAGAACCAAAAAAGAGCCTGCATTGCCAAAGCAATACTAAGCAAAAAGAACGAATCTGCAGGAATGACATTACCTGACTTCAAATTATACTACAATGCTATATTTACAAAACAGCATGATATTGACATAAAAATAGGCACATAGACCAATGGAACAGAATAGAGAACCCAGAAATAAAGCAAAATACTTACAGCCAACTGACCTTTGACAAGGCATACAAAAACATAAATTAGGGGAAGGACACCCTATTCAATAAATAATGCTGGGAAAACTGGCAAGCCACATGTAGAAGAATAAAACTGGATTCTCATCTCTCACCTTATACAAAAATCAATACAAGGTGGATCCAATAATTAAATTTAGCACCTGATACCTTAAATATTCTAGAAGATAACATTGGAAAAACTCTTATTGGCATTGGCTTAGGCAAAGATTCATGGCTAAGACCCCAAAAGCAAATGCAACAAAACAAAGATAGATAAATGGGACCTAAGTAAACTAAAATGCTTCTGCGCAGTAAAATTAATAATTAGCAGAGTAAACAGTCATCTCATAGAGTGAAAAAAAATTCACAAACTATGCATCCAACAAAAGACTAATATCCAGAATCTACAAGGAACTCAAGCAACCAGCAAGGAGAAAACAAATAATCCCATCAAAAGTGGATAGAGGACATGAAGAGACAATTCTCCAAAGAAAATATACAAACAGCAGACAAACACATGAAAAAATGCTCAACATCACGAATTATCAGGGAAATGCAAAATAAAACCACAATGAAATACCCCCTTGCTCCTGCAAGAATGGCCCTAATTAAGAAGTAAAAAACATAATATACATTGTCATGAAAGTGGTGAAAACATAACACTTGTACACTGCTGGTGGGAATGTAAATTGGTACAACCACTACGGAAAATAGTATGAAGATTTAGTTCTTTAAAACGTAAAGTAAAACTACCATTTGATTCAGCAATCCCACTACTAGGTACCTACCCAAAGGAAAATAAGTCATTATGTAAAAAAGACACATGCACACAGTGTTTATAGCATCACAATTCACAAATGCAAAGATATAAAATCAACCTGAGTGCTCATCATTCAAAGAAGTGGATAAAGAAAATGTGGTATATATACATCATGGAATACTACTCAGCCATAAAAAGGAATAAAATAATGTCTTTTGCAGCAACTTCACTGGAGCTGGAGGCCATTATTCTAAGTGAAGTAACTCAGAAATGAAAATTCAAATATCGTATGTTCTCACTTTTAAGTGGGAGCTAAGCTGTGAGAATGGAAATGTATAAGAATAATATTATGAACTTTGGTGACTCGAGGGGGAAGGGTTGGAGTGCAGTGAGCGATAAAAGACTACATATTGGGTACAGTGTACACTGCTCGAGTGACAGGTGCACCAAAATTTCAGAAATCACCACTAAATAATTTATCCATGTAACAAAAACCATCTGTACCTCAAAAACTATTGAAATGAAAATCTAAAAAATGTAAAAAAAAAGTTTCAAATTCAACCTGTCTTGTAATGCACTTATGCTGCCTAAAAATAGAAACCATCTGTAGTAGAAAACCATTAATAAGACTGTCTGATTTATTCATTAGTATTTTGGGCATTTGAATATTTACATAATAATCAGTTTCACTTTAATGTAGAAAATGAATAAACAACCAATAGAACGCAACATGAGGTGCATTAAATCAAACAGCCCAGAGAAAATAACCCCAAGATGCACTGAATAGTAATTACCCCTGGTAAGAAAAGTCTATTTATTAGATACAAATAATTTTTACACTAGCCAATGCATAGATTTAATCTACTGAATGATACTTAAATTTCTTATGAGACTCTTTGAAAGAGAAAAAGAAGGAAACTTTTATTCCTATTGTCATTAAGCAGTATTGTGTAGTGATTACTCATTCAAACTCTACAGTCAGACCTTGCTAGCCATGACCTTGGAAAATGTAATCTCTTAACCTTCCATTTTTACACGTGTAAAATGTACTATTAAATGTGATATTACTTGTAAAGTGTTTAGCACAGTGCTTGAAAAGTAATAAAAGCTCAATTAATATTTTTGTAATAATTATTTTTGATATAGCAATTACAATTAATGGATACCTATTTTAGCTCCATGTATTAAGAGATACATGTAAGAAAAAATATTTATCACTCTTAGAGGCCAATGGAATATAAGAACTTAAAATATGCTCTCCCATAAAGTAAGGAGCTTACTCACTACTCACCAAGATAATTCCCTCATCCTGAAATAGGTGACTACTAAGGGGTATAGAGAGATTCCCAGAAGTAGGGCAAAATTATCCACCAAAGACTGTACATCATATACCTATGGCTGTAATGCTCTTCTTTAGGGTAACTTTGCATCTGCTTTTCAGACTTGGAAATTACTAATTCCTTTCATTGTTATAAGCAAAATAATTAATTTTCAAATAGAAACACTACTAAAATGAAACACTGTGGTAATAGTTTAGTTAAATTATAAAAACTGACAGTCATAAGATATAGCAAATATGGTTAATTTTTAAATTAGAAAAGTTAAACCCCTGGCCCTATCAATTGATGCTACAGTTGATATATGATTAATAAAAAAGTAATACAACATTCATTCAAAATTGGTAGTTCTCAATAATATTTATTCTTTAATATTAACAAATTATCTTCAAGGATGATTTTATAAGCAGAAGCCATCTAAAATATGTTTTTGCTACCAAAGTAGCAAGTAACTTATTTGTTAGTGTTACTTTATCTCTAGATTCAATGAAAAAATGTCCTATGAGAGCGAACTTTGTTATGCTGGTGTAACATATAGGCTATGAAAAAGAAAATTACTCTGTCCCATCTTTTACTTCAAGATTAAACTAATCAGAAAAAAAGCCACGTGAGGAGCATGAGGTGGGGTGATACAGGAGATAGGAATAAATTACTTAGGTAGATGGGGTGAAAGAGTCCTCAGCAAAAACTTTCCTCCTAACTAAAAGCAGCTCAAAAATTACTTCCTTTCTAACCACATGCAGTTCAAAGAAATCACTTCTCTTCTAATAAAGAGCAGTCTGGAAGATCAGTTGGTAAAGCATAAATAAGCAACTCTGGCACAGAGGGAGGGTTTCCTAGGTAATCACCAAACTTCACATGCATACGATGGGCCCCAGTAAAAACAGTGGGCATTAATGAGCACATTCCTTTTCCATTTTGGGGCACACTAAGATAGGGACGTTGGAAGCTTGCATGGGGCTGGGGAGGGGGATGCCTGAAGCTGCATGGAGGTACCTGGAATCTGGCACAGAAACTTCTCCCTCCCTTTTTTGCACATGCATGGTGGAAGGAGATAAACAGTGTGGAGTAGCCCAAGCTAAGAGCCCACCTGTATAATAGAGAAGTCAGGTGGGGGCTGCCAGAGATTCTGCTCTATGCAAATGGCACACCTGGTCCTAACTGGTTTTCTGCGCCCTATGTAAATAAGATATCTACTCCCCACTAGCTCATTTATAAAAACCCTCACATTTCACTGCAGCATGGCAACCAATTTGGAACCCCTCTCTGTGACAGAGAGCTGTTCTTTTCCTTTCTCCTGTTAACCTTCTACTCTAACCTTGCCCTTTATGTGTCTATATCCTTAATTTCCATGGCCATGAGACAAAGAACCTCAGGTAATATTCCAGACAATGCAGCTGCTTCAGGGGTCAAGGTTAGAAGAGAAAATAACTATAGTATTCATTAATATTTATTGTGTAAAGTGCTTTCTACAATAAAAAATGATGAGCTCCAAAGGCATACTAAATGTATTACAAAGTAAATAACTAATTTAGAAAATTTATTTGTCCAGAAAAAAATTTTAAGGATTTTCTCATGCACTATTGTAGATCAGAGATAAAAGAGACAGGGATATTCATTCATTCATGTATTTATTCATCAAATATTTATTGAGGATCTACCTGTATCAGGTACTGTTTTAGGTACTGAGGATATAGCAATACACAAAATATAAAAAATCCTACCTTTATAAATCTTACATTGTAATGAAGGAAGATATAAAATAATAAAATACATAGATAAAACATAAAATGTCACAGGGTGATAGAGACTGTGGGGAAAATTAAAAAGCAAAATGGTATTAAGAGTACTGGAGAGAGGGATTTGCAATTTTAAATAGGGTTACTTTAAGGGAACATTTCACTAAGAAAGTGGAATTTCACCAAAGAGCTGAAGGCAATGAGGACACAAACCTCACAGATGTATGAAGGAAGAACATTCCAGGCAGATGAGTAACACTGTCAAAGGTGCTGAGGCAGAAGCATGCTTTCTGTGTGTGAAAAACAGAAAGTGGCTAGTGCTGTGAAATCAAGAGAGAGCTTTGATAAGAGTGGTAATGTTATTTGATGCTTATTTCAACAAGTTCATTGCCTGCTTGTTTGCAAATAGACTGTAAGAAGGCAAGTGAAAACACAGAGACCAGTTAAGAGACTGTTGTAGTAATCTAGGTGAGAGATAGTAGTGGCTTGTACTAGGGTGTTAGCGGTAGAGTTGGTGAAAAATAATGAGTTTCTGGATGCATTTTTAGGCAAAGCCAAAACATTTTTCTAATTGTTTGAATGAAGGTTATGAGCAAAAGAGGACTTATAAATGAGGAACTGAAACAATAGCCTTCTTAATTAAATGTGAATAACTTCGTAAAAGACAGGATTAAGGAAAAAGATCAGATAATCAGTTTTTGACGTGTTAAGTTGGAAATTGCTATTAAACATCCATGTGGGGTAGGCAGCTGGATATATTGGTCTGGAGTTTGGGAGAAAAGTGTGGGCTGGAAAAATAAATTTTGAAGTTTTCAGCATGTGGATGATACTTAAAGCCATTAACATTGATAAAATCTTCAGGGAAGTGAGAAGAGATAGAAAAGAAAAGACCTAGAAGAACTAAATATTGTAGACTCTCAGTTTGCAGATGTATGGAAAATGAGGAAAAACTAATTGCAAACTGAAAAGAAGCAACCAATGAGGTAGGAGGAGAGAAACCAGGAGAGAAGTGTCCTTGAAGTCAAATAAACTGCTTCAAAGTGTAGGGAGTTATATGCTGGGTTACCTGCTGCTTAACTCATCAAGAAGAAGCCTTGAGCACTGGATTTTGAAATGCGGAGGTCATTGATGATTTTTTACAAAATTTTTTTTTTGTATAATGGTGAGGACAAAATCTAAATAGAGTATCTTTAAGGAATAATGGGAAGACAGGATTTAGAGAGATCAGACTCCTCTTTGTAGGTATTATATTGTAAAAGCTATCAGAGGTACTTGAAGAGGAAATTTTAAAAATTTTATTTTAGTATGAGAGAAATTAAAAAATCAGTATTAAATAGAGGTGGGCGTGCAGAACAAGAGATAGGAAGAGAGAAAAAGGAGAAAAGAAAGATAGGAGTGAAATGAGGATTGAGGGAGAAATGGTAACACTATTACAGAAAATAGTATCTTATCTCATTGTTAATGGTGAACCATATACCCTACCCTGTTAGCAAAATGAAATTTTTTTTCTATTATACCAAGAAAATCCCATGCTTTTTTCTCCATGACTTTAACCTCATTTTGTATGTTATCTCTCAATGAACATACCTGCACTTTTCTGTGCTCACATAAAAGAATTCCTGTCCTTTAAGGTCTATTTTAAATTCCCCTTCACTGAAGCCTTCCCTGACCACTCCAGCCATCCATAGATCATCTGTAATTTTTAACAGCATAATTTAGCTTTTAATCACATACTCTATAGTATCATTCAACTTTGACATATTTATCAAAGTCTATTCAGCTAGAATATAAGATTCTTAGTGGCAAAGACCATATTATACTTCTGTGTCTACTCATAAACTGTAGATTTTTTAAATACCTAAGTATATAGTGTCACAAATATCTAGGCAGATATATTTTAAATTACTACTACTAATATTTTACTGTCATATTTGGGGCATGGGAATTTTACACAACTGAGGGAAAAAATGTTACAAATGACTCTACCTGGTTAGTAGTTGTGAAATCCCATACCACAGGTCACTGGTACTAAAGAATATTATAGAAAGAACAGCAAGCTAGGAGTTATTAGTCATGGATTATGATCTTACTATAGTATTAACTAGTACCTTTGTGAAAAACATTGCCTCTCCCTTTCTAAAATTAGTAGTATTCACTAAATGGTCTCTAAGAGAATTTTAACTGTAATATTTTATTTTTAATTATAGTTCTATTTACACAAATTCTTCCATTACCCAAAATTAATAATCATTTTTAAATAGAAAAAAACTCAATATATTGGTAACTATATTTTTTCTCACTCATATGTATTATTGAGAGATTTCCCTCATAGCCCATATCAGATGAGGCCTATACACAAGTGGTCTGATGACCTCAAATAATAAAATTAAGTATTAGAGCACTGGAAATAATGGACAATAGGATTGACTTGGCAATGGAGACTCTTTTTTTGGTTTCATATGAACTTTAAAGTAGTTTTTTCCAATTCTGTGAAGGAAGTCATTGGTAGCTTGATGGGGATGGCATTGAATCTATAAATTACCTTGGGCAGTATGGCTATTTTCACAATATTGATTCTTTCTACCCATGAGCATGGAATTTTCTTCCATTTGTTTGTATCCTCTTTTATTTCATTGAGCAGTGGTTTGTAGTTCTCCTTGAAGAGGTCCTTCATGTCCCTTGTAAGTTGGATTCCTAGGTATTTTATTCTCTTTGAAGCAATTGTGAATGGGAGTTCACTCATGATTTGGCTCTCTGTTTGTCTGTTATTGGTGTATAAGAATGCTTGTGATTTTTGCACATTGATTTTGTATCCTGAGACTTTGCTGAAGTTGCCTATCAGCTTAAGGAGATTTTGGGCTGAGACGATGGGGTTTTCTAGCTATACAATCATGTCATCTTCAAACAGGGACAATTTGACTTCCGCTTTTCCTAATTGAATACCCTATATTTCTTTCTCCTGCCTGACTGCCCTGGCCAGAACTTCCAACATAACGTTGAATAGGAGTGGTGAGAGAGGGCATCCCTGTCTTGTGCCAGTTTTCAAAGGGAATGCTTCCAGTTTTTGTCCATTCAGTATGATATTGGCTGTAAGTTTGTCATAGATAGCTCTTATTATTTTGAGATACATTCCATCAATACCTAATTTACTGAGAGATTTTAGCATGAAGGTTGTAGAATTTTGTCAAAGGCCTTTTCTGCCTCTGTTGAGATAATCATATGGTTTTTGTCATTGGTTCTATTTATATGCTGTATTATGTTTATTGATTTGTGTATGTTGAACCAGCCTTGCATCCCAGGGTTGAAGCCCACTTGATCATGGTGGATAAGCTTTTTGATGTGCTGCTGGATTCGGTTTGCCAGTATTTTACTGACTTCAAACTATACTATGAGGCTACAGTAACCAAAACAGCATGGTAGTGGTACCAAAACAGAGATATAGACCAATGGAACAGAACAGAGCCCTCAGAAATAATGCCACATATCTACAACCATCTGATCTTTGACAAACCTGACAAAAACAAGGAATGGGGAAAGGATTCCCTATTTAATAAATGGTGCTGGGAAAACTGGACAGCCATATGGAGAAAGCTGAAAATGGATCCCTTCCTTACACCTTATACAAAATTAATTCAAGATAGATTAAAGACTGAAATGTTAGACATAAAACCATAAAAACCCTAGAAGAAAACGTAGGCAATACCATTCAGGATATAGGCATGGGCAAGGACTTCATGTCTAAAACACCAAAAGCAATGGCAACAAAAGCCAAAATTGACAAACGGGATCTAATTAAACTAAAGAGCTTCCGCACAGCAAAAGAAACTACCATCAGAGTGAACAGGCAACCTACAGAATGGGAGAAAATTTTTGCAATCTACTCATCTGACAAAGGGCTAATATCCAGAATCTACAATGAACCCCAACAAATTTACAAGAAAAAAACAAGCAACCCCATCAACAAGTGGGTGAAGGATATGAACAGACATTTCTCAAAAGAAGACATGTACGCAGCCAAAAGACACATGAAAAAATGCTCATCATCAGTGGCCATCAGAGAAATGCAAATCAAAACCACAGTGAGATACCATCTCACACCAGTTAGAATGGCGATCATTAAAGAGTCAAGAAACAACAGGTGCTGGAGAGGATGTGGAGAAATAGGAACACTTTTACACTGTTGGTGGGACTGTAAACTAGTTCAACCATTGTGGAAGTCAGTGTGGTGATTCCTCAGGGATCTAGAACTAGAAATACCATTTGACCCAGCAATCCCATTACTGGGTATATACTCAAAGGATTATAAATCATGCTGCTATAAAGACACATGCACATGTATGATTATTGTGGCACTATTCACAATAGCAAAGACTTGGAACCAACCCAAATGTCCAACAATGATAGACTGGATTAAGAAAATGTGGCACATATACACCATGGAATACTATGCAGCCACAAAAAAATGATGAGTTCATGTCCTTTGTAGTGACATGGATGAAGCTGGAAACCATAATTCTCAGCAAACTATCGCAAGCACAAAATACCAAACACCACATGTTCTCACTCATAAGTGGGAATTGAACAATGAGAACACATGGACACAGGAAGGGGAACATCACATATTGGGGTTGTGGGGTGTGGGGAGGGGGGAGGGATAGCATTAGTAGATATACCTAATGTTAAATGACGAGTTGATGGGTGCAGCACACCAACATGGCACATGTATACACATGTAACTAACCTGCACGTTGTGCATATGTACCCTAAAACTTAAAGTATAATAAAAAAAAGAATATAAAAAAATGGACAATAGTGACACGTGTCTAGAATTTTTTGAAAATTAAATGGTGTAGCATTTAGAATAGCCTAAGTATTATACCAAATAAATCCCCAAATCATAATGGCTAAAACACAATGTAAGCTTATTTCTCACTCATATCAGATGGGTTTTCCTGGTAATCAGGCATATCCCCTGTATGTGTTGATTCAAGGATCAATGTTCCTTCCATCGTTTAGCTCTATCCATTCCCTAAATGTGAAGTACTGTGATGAGTCTGAGCTTATTTATTCCCCTTTTATTTTAGTTTCAGAGGT
This sequence comes from Gorilla gorilla gorilla, assembly GCF_029281585.2. Classification (NCBI taxonomy): domain Eukaryota; kingdom Metazoa; phylum Chordata; class Mammalia; order Primates; family Hominidae; genus Gorilla; species Gorilla gorilla. Next base: position 99,783,733 of record NC_073247.2, read on the forward strand.
ACATGTGCAGGTTTGTTATATACGTAAACTCATGTCATGGGGGTTTGGTGTTCAGATTATTTCATCACCCAGATAATAAGCATAGTACCTTATAAGTATTTTTTTCTGATCCTCTCCATCCTCCCACCTAGGTCTGAAATTTTACCTGACTTGCAAGCTAACAAGTTAGCCTACTACAGTTTCATGAATGTTGGTAGAAGATGCAAGACTCTTGGGTCAGGAAAAATGTAGTCATAGCAGTAACCAAAGTACCAGCATTTTTGCACTGATTTCCTGAGCACCATATTTCACAAGGTGGCACAAAGAAGGGCAGTTGATGCCTGCACATACAGTGAGTTGAGTTGCAGGAAAGAAAGCCTGAGATTAGGAAAATATTTTATAGTAAGTGTTAGCTTGCCTAATTTTACTAAGGAGAGAGATACAATCTTTGTTGTACTGGATAGTGAGCACGTCTGCTCTCAACTCTGTGGGAGGAATCTATATGGTCCAAGCTTGTTAAGTATACAGATATCCTTGAAAAGATCGTTCAGAACAAACGCCTATCAGTGCTCATTCACAAGACGTGCAGAATATCAGACTCATGGAGAATTGCCTCCCCCTTCCAAGGCCTCATTGTTGTCTGCATTAGTTAGAAAATGGAAAAAGAGTGTAGAAAAGGAATACCAACTTAAAGGCCTTGGCCCAGTAGACCACTTCCATTTACATTCAATTGGTGAAAATTAATTACAGGACAGAACTTGTTGTAAGGGAGTCTGGTAAATATTAGCTTGCTATGTCATCCTCCTAAAGAAAAATTGGCTTCCTAGAAAATAATAGATTTTGGTGATCGGGTACTAGTATCTGCCAATATAGAATTATATCTAAACTCATAAAACATTTACAACGTGCAGTGTATTATTTCATGAAGTTATCATAACAATTATATGTGGTTGATGCTGTCATATCCTCATTTGTCAAATGAAAGAAAAATGAGGCTCAGAGAGGATAAGGAACTCACTAAAGGCACATATATAGGAAATAGATTATTATCAAAATTTGTCTGATTCCAGACTCCAGCATTTTCCATTAAGTTTTCTATAGAATAACTATCTTGTCAAAGAACTCCATAGGTCATCAAAAATAGCACACAAGATAACAAGGTAAATATCACTGTGTTGATTAATTTTATGTATCAACTTGGCTATGTGAGAGCATCCAGTTTTCTGGTCAAATACAGGCATATCTTAGAGATATTCTTGGTTAAGTTCTGTACCAATGCAATAAAGTGAATCTCCCAATAAAGAGAGTCACATGAATAATTTGATTTCCCAGTGCATATAAAAGTTTTGTTTACACCTGTTTACACCTATAGGCTATTAAGTGTATAGTAGTGCTATGTCTATAAAACAATATACATACCTTAATTTAAGAGTACTTTACTGCTAAGATAATAATCATCTAGGATTCTGCAAGTCATAATCTCTTTATTGATTGAGGGTCTTTCCTCAATGGTGATGGCTGCTGACTAATCAGAGTGGTGGTTGCTAAAGGCTGGCGTGTCTATAGTAATTTTTTAAAATAAGATGAAAATGAAGTTTTCTGCATTGATTGACTCTTTCTTTCATGAAATATTTCTCTGTAGCATGAGATGTTGTTTGACACTATTTTCTCCATGGTAGAACTTTCCAAATTGAATTCAATCCTCTCAAACCCTGCTGCTGCTTTATCATCTAAGTTGATGTAATATTCCAAATTCTTTGTTGCTATTTCAACAATGTTCATAGCACCTTCACCAGAAGTAGACTCCATCTCAAAAACCATTTCCTTCCCTCATCCATACAAGAAGCAATTCCCCATTTGTTCAAGTTTTATTATGAAATAAAGCAATTCAGTCACATCTTAAGGCTCAATTTCTAATTCTAGTTCTCCTGCTACTTCCACCACATCTTAATGTCTTCCTCTACTAAAGTCTTGATTCCCTAAAAGTCATCCATGAGGATGAGAATCAACTTCTTCCAAACTCCTATTAATGTTGATATTTTCACATCCTCTCATGAATCACAGATATTCTTAATGGCATGTAGAATAATGAATCCTTTCAAGAAGGTTTTTAATTTACTTTGTCCAGATCCATCAAAGAAATGACTATGTATGGCAGCTATAGGCTTATGAAATATATTTCTTAAGCAATGAGACTTTAAAGTCAAAATTCTCATTATTCCTTGGGCTGCTGAATGGATGTTGTGTTAGCAAGCATAAAAATAATATTAATCTTTTACATCTCCTAAGGAACCATGTGCATTGCCAAAGAGCATTAATATTTTGAAAACAAATGCTTTTTCTGAGCAGTAGGTCACAAAAGCAAACTTAAAATATTAAGTAAAACAGGCTGTAAACAAGTGTGTTGCCATCTAAGCTTTGTTGTTCCATTTATAGAGCACAGGCTGTGTAGAGTTAGCACAATTCTTAAGGACCCCAGGATTCTTGGAATGGTAAGTGAGCATTGGCTTCATCTTCAAGTCACCAGCTATTATACATTAGCTCCTAATGAGAGAGTTAACTTATCCTTTGAAGCTTTAAACCCAGGCATTGACTTCTCCTCTCTTGCTATGGAAGTTATAAATAACATCTTTTTCCAATATAAGGCTGTTTCATCTACACTGAAAATCTGTTGTTGGCCAGGAGCGGTGGCCCACGCCTGTAATCCCAGCACTTCGGGAGGCTGAGGCAGGTGGATTACGAGGTCAAGAGATCCAGACCATCCTGGCCAACATGGTGAAACCCCGTCTCTACTAAAAATACAAAAATTAGCTGGGCGTGGTGGCGTGTGCCTGTAATTCCAGCTACTCGGGAGGCTGAGGCAGGAGAATTGCTTGAACCCGGGAGGCGGAGCTTGCAGTAAGTCGAGATCACGCTACTGCACTCCAGCCTGGCAACAGAGCCAGACTCCGTTTCAAAAAAATAAAATAAAATAAAATAAAAAAATAAAGAAAAGAAAATCTGTTGTTTAGTATAGCCATCTTCATCAATTATCTCAGCTGGAGAGATCTTCTGGATTACTTGCTGCAGTTTCTACAACTGTGCTTGCTACTTCACCTTGCACTTTGATGTTATGAAGGTGACTTATTTCCTTAGACCTCATGAACCAACCTTTGCTAGATTCAAATTTATCTTTTGTAGCTTTTACACCTTTGTTAGCCTTCATAGAATTGAAAAGAGGTAGGGCCCTGCTCTGGACTAGGCTTTGGTTTAAGGGAATGTTATGGCTGCTTTGATCTTTGATCTAGACTACTAAAACTTCCTCCATATCAGGAATAAGGCTGTTTAGCTTTTTTATTATTCATGTGTTCACTGAAGTAGCACTTTTAATTTCCTTCAATAAATTTTCCTTTGCATTAAAACTTGGCTGATTGGTGCAAAATGCCTGGATTGAGCCTATCTCAGCTTTTGACACTTCTTCCTCAGTAACTTAGTCATTCTAGCCTTGAATTTAATGTGAAATATGCGTGACTCGTCCTTTTACTTGAACACGTGAAGGCCATTGTAGGGTTATTAATTTGCCTAATTTTAGTTTTTTGAGGAACCTCCAAACTGTTTTCCAGATGTACTAATTTACACTCCCACCAACAAGGTACAAGGGTTCCCTTTTCCCTACATCCTCCCAGCATATTGTTATTGCCTTTGTAGTTTTTATGGGCATTTCACTGATTATCAGTTATGCTGAACATCTTTTTATATACCTGTTTGACATTCGTATGTCTTCTTTTGGGGATTTTTTAATTTCAATTTTTATTTCAATAGCTTTTGGGGAACAAGGGTTTTTGTTGTTGTTGTTGTTCCATGGACAAATTATATAGTGGTGAACTCTGAGATTTTAGTGCACAAATCGCTCAAGCAGTGTACATTGTACCTAATGTGTATTATTTTTATCGCTAGCCACTCTCCCAACCTCCCCTTTCTGAGTCTCTAAAGGCCATTATATCACTCTCTATGCCTTTGTGTACTCATAGCTTAGCTCTCACTTATAAGTGAGAACATATGGTACTTGGTACTCTATTCCTGAGTTACTTCACTTAGAAAAATTGTCTCCAGCTTCATCCAAGTTTGCAAAATACTTTATTTCATTTTTTATGGCTGAGTATTATTCCATGGTATATATATACCACATTTTCTTTATCTACTCATTAGTCAATGGGCAGTTAGGCTGGTTCCATATCTTTAGAATTGTGAATTGTGCTACTATAAATATATGTGTGCGGGCGTATTTTTGAAATAATAGTCTTTTCTTTTAGGTAGATACCCTTTAGTGGGATTGCTGTATCAAATGGTAGATCCAGTGTTGGCTCTTTAGAGAATATCTCTACTGTTCTCCATAGAGGTTTTACTAATTTACATTCCCACCAGCAGCCTTTAAGCATTCCATTTTCCCCGTATCCACAAAAACATCTATTGTTTTTTCACTTTTGAATGATGGCCATTCCTGCAGGAGTAAGGTGGTAACTCATTGTGGATTTAATTTGCATTTCACTGATGATTAGTGATGTTGAGCATTTTTTCACATGTTTGTTAGCTATTTGTATATCTCCTTTTGAGAAACATCTATTTATGTTCTTGCTACTTTGTTTGAGTTCCTAGTAGATCCTGGATACTAGCCCTTTGTCAGATGCATAGTTTGCAAATATTTTCTCCATCCTGTGGGTTGTCTGTTTACTCTGCTGATTAATTCTTTTGCTGTGCAGAATCTTTTCAATTTGATATTCTGATGGGAATTCCATTGAATATGTTGATTGCTTTGAACAGTATGGCCATTTTCACAATATTGAGTCTTCCCATCAATGAGCATGGGTTTCCATTTGTTTGTGTCATCTATGATTTCTTTCAGCACTATTGTGTAGTTCTCCTTGTAGAGAGATTTCACCTCATTGATTAAGTAATTCCTAAATATTTTATTTATTTGCAGATGTTGTAAAAGGCATTGAGTTCTTGATTTGATTCTCAGCTTGGCCATTGTTGGTGTATAGCAGTGCAACTGATTTATATACATTGATTTTGTAACACAAGACTTTGCTAAATTCACTTATCAAATACAAGAGTTTTTTGGAGGAGTCTAGGATTTTCTAGGAATACAATCATATTATCTTAAAAAAGTGAGAGTTTGACTTCCTCTTTTCCAATTTGGATGGTCTTTATTTCTTTCTCTTGCCTAATTGCTCTGGCTAGTATGTCCAGAACTATGTTGTACAAGAGTGGTGAAAGTGGGCATCCTTGTCTTGTTCCAGTTATCAGGGGGAATGCTTTAAACATGTCCCCATTCAGTATGATGTTGGCTGTGGGTCTGCCATACATGATTTTTACTGTTTTGAGGCAGGTTCCTTCTATGCTTAGTTTGTAGAGCGTTTTTATTATACACAGATGCTAGATTTTGTCAAATGCTTTTGCTGCATCTATTGAGATGATCACATAGTTTTGTTTTAAATTTTTATGTAATGTGTTATATTCATCGACTTGCATATGCTAAAACTTTCCTGTATCCTGGGATGAAGCCCACTTGATCATGATAAATTATCTTTTTGATGTGCTGTTGGATTTGGTTAGCTAGTATTTTGTGGAAGATTTTTGCATCTATGTTCATCAGGAAAATTGGTCTGTAGTTTTCTTTTCTTGTTGAGTCCTATACTGGTTTTGGTATCAGGGTGAGACTAGCTTCATAGAATGATTTAGGGTGGATGCTTTCTTTTCTCAATCTGTTGGAATAGTGTCAGTAGGATTGGGGCCAGTCCTTCTTTGAATATCTGGTAGAACTCATCTGTGAATCAATTTGGTCCTGGGCTTTTTCTTTGTTTGCAATTTTTAAGTTAATGATTCAATTGTGCTGCTTGTTATTGGCCTGTTCAAGGTTTCTATTTCTTCCTTATGTAATGTTGGATGCTTGTATGTTTACAGGAATTTGTCCATTTACTCTAGGTATTCTAGTTTGTGTGCATAAAAGTGTTTATTTTAGTCTGAAACCACCTTTTGTATTTTTGTGGTGTAGGATGTAATGTCTCCAGTTTCATTTCTAATTGAGCTTATTGAGATCTTCTCTCTTCTTTTCTTGAATAATCTAGATCATCGTCTATTAATTTTATTTGTTTTTTCAAGAAACTAGCTTTTGGTTTCATTGATCTCTCATTTTCTTTTGCTTGTTTTAATTTCATTTAGTTCTGCTCTTATCCTTATTTTTTTTTTCTTTTACTAGCTTTTGGTTTAGTTTGTTCTTGTTTTTCCATTTCCTTGAAGATTGACATCAGCTTGTCAATTTGTGCTCTTTCAGACTTTTTGATGTAGGCATTAGTGCTATAAACTTTTCTCATACCACTACTTTTGCTGTATCTTGGAAGTTTTGATAACTTGTTATACTATTATCATTCAATTCAAAGAATTTTAAAATTTCCATCTTGATTTTATTGTTAACCCAGAAATCATTCAGGATCAGATTTATTTAATTTTCATGTATTTGTATAGTTTTGAGGGATCCCTTTAGAGTTATTTCTAGTTTTATTCCACTGTGGTCTGAGAAAATACTTAATATGATTTTGGTTTTTTAAATTTATTGAGAATTGTTTTGTGGCCTATCATATAGTCTATCTTGAAGAATATGCCATATGCATATGGCATGACCTTGGCTCACTGCAACCTCCATCTCCTGGGTTCAAACAATTCTCCTGCCTCAGCCTCCTGAGTAGCTGGGATTACAGGTGCCCACCACCACGCCCAGCTAATTTTTGTATTTTTAGTAGAGATGGGGTTTCACCATGTTGGTCACGCTGGTCAAGAACTCCTGACCTCTATCTATTGTTGCCATGTTTATGTCATCAGTATCCAATATTTAGCTCCCACTTATAAGTGAGAACATGCTATATTTTGTTTTCTGTTTCTGTGTTAATTTGCTTGAGATAATGGCCTTTAGCTGCATCCATGTTGATGCAAAGGACATGATTTTGGGTTTCTTTTGTGGCTGCATAATATTCAATGGTGTATATGTACAGTATTTTGTTTATTCAATCCACCATTGATGGACACCTAGGTTGATTCCATGTCTTTGCTATTGTGAAGATTTGGTAGAATGATTTATTTTCTTTTGGATATATGTATCCAGTAATTGGATTGCTGAGTCAAATGGTAATTCTATTTTAAGTTCTTTGAAAAATCTTCAAACTGCCTTCTACAGTGGCTGACCTAATTTACATTCCCACCAACACCTTATAGGCATTCCCTTTTCTCTGTAGCCTCAGTAGGATCTCTCGTTTTTTGACTTTTTAATGATAGCCATTCTGAATAGTGTTAGATGGTATCTCATTTTAATTTTGATTTGCGTTTCTCTGATGATTAGCTATTTTGGACATTTTTTTCTTATTTGTTGGCTGCTTGTATCTTTTCTTTTCAGAAGTGTCTGTTCATGTCTTTTGACAACTTTTTAATGCAGCTATTTGATTTTTGGACTGTTGAATTATTTAAGTTCTTTATAGATTTAGCAGAACAGAATCTTAATGAGTTTGATGACTTTGTTTTGTGGCTTCTGGAATTGGTTCTCTATGCTTATTTGATTTAAAACACTAATGACTATATTTCCAAATTTAGAGATTATTAATATTCCATGATATGATGTGGCAATAGAGATATACAAAATATCACTAACAGATACTCCTAATGAAATACTTAAAAGAGGCAAAGTTCTGGTTGGCCATGTATTTAATTACTATAGAACTTTTCTGTCATAATGAGTATAATGAAATTGTCTGCTCCTAATTTTGCTTGATAGAGAGGTTAAAAAAGATAAGCTTATGTATTAAAATTCCCATCTTGCGTGCTACATAAGTGGCCTAGACATTTCTATCTCTGAGCTGAAAGAAACCCTTTTTTTCCACAGCCATAAAGCCAAAATTGTTTGAAATAAACACAGAGTTTCATTCAGTGAGTGACTCAATTACACAGATTAAAATGAGGGCATTGATTGGGAACGAATGGAATCCTGAAAAATGGGAGGCAGACATATGGTAAGATGCTTGTGAACCTAGCAATATTGAACTACTAAATTCTAATGAGTCTTCTTTGGAGAGGAAACAGCTATTCTACACCCTTGGAAGTGATTAACCCTGTTTACACTGAGGAAACTATAATGGTCTCCCAGAGGTAGTTACCGAGCAAGACACTAATTGTCCTCATGGCCACCCCTAACCCTTTGTACTTCTATACTTATAACTAGACTGAAGTCTCAGCAAACCACTGAAGATGATGTACAAAGTGGGACCCATGAAGATGTGAGCTAAGTTGCAAAATAACTAAAATATTTTTCCAATTTATTCAGACAGAAATCCTTTGAATATATATGAGAATGGGTATTAAGGGTGTGGAATAAGAACTGTGCATTCACCCTGTGAGAATACACCTTTTACCATGACTGTGAGAAATAAATTTGTGGCAGAAGGCCCAACATCCTTTAAGAACTCTGCGGTTGCTCTTCTATATAAGGCACACATTACAGTGGGAACTGCTGCCACTTAATTGGGTAACCTAAATTCCGTAAGAATAATTGGATTCTGGGATGGCAAGGGCCAAGTGGCAGTGCTCAAATACTAAAGGCAAGGTGGGCATGGATTTTGAAGGCAACATATTTCTCACTTGGGTGCACTACTTTATTCCTTTATCATATGACTCAAAAAGCTTCTAGTTTTCAATGGGACCCAGAACAAGTGAAGTCTCTGCAAGAAGTACAGGCCATTGTTCAAGCTGTTCTGCCACTAGGGCCACTTGAGACAGTATACTCAATGGTGTTTGAAGTTTCGGTTGCAGATAGAGATGCCTTTTGGACTTTTGGTAGGCACCTAAACATAAAGCGCAGATCTTTAAAATTTTGAAAAATATCTATGGCATCTTCAGCAGAAAATTACTCTTCTTTTGATAAATTGCTCTTTGACTTGCTACTGGGCCTGAATAGGGACCGAATGCTTAACCATAGGCTAACAAGTGATCATGGAACCTGAGCTGTCTGTCATGAACTCGGTGTTGTCTGACCCGCTAAACCATACATTTTTAAAAGCACAATATTCCATCATAAAATGAAAGTGACATATAAAAATTGGTCTGAAGCAGGATGTGAGGGCACAAGTAACTTACATGAAGAAATGACCCAAATTCCCGTGGTCATCATTCTTGTTACATTATTTTCTGTCTCCCAGCTAGCTCCTATGGCTGTATAAGTTCTCTTCAATTAGTTTTCAGAGGAAGAGAACACTCAGGCCTGGTTTACCGGTGCTTCTTGCGTGGTATTCAGATGCAACTGAAAATGGACAGTTGTAGCATTACCTCTCCTTTCTAGATCATCCCTGAAAGACTATGGTGGAGGAATATCTACCCAAAAGGTATAGTTTTGAGCAGTGCACCTGGTTGTTCACTTCTCTTGAAAGGAGAAATGGCCAGACATGTGACTGCATACCAATTCATAAGTTGTGGTCTTATGGTTTGTGTAGATGGTCAGGGACTTCCAAGGAACATAATTGGAAATTTGTGTACAAGGAGATATGGAGAATAAGTATGTGGACAGATTTCTTTGCATGGCTGATAAACTAGGATATGTTTGTCCCACGTATATGCTCACCAAATAGTTACCTCAGCAGAAGGTTTTAATAATCAACGAGGATATGTTTGTCCCACGTATATGCTCACCAAATAGTTACCTCAGCAGAAGAAGATTTTAATAATCAAATGGATATAATTACTTGTTCTATGAATATTATTCTTTCTCTCTTCCCAGCCACCCATCTCAATGTCCAATGAACTTATGAAAGAATAACCCATTGTGGCAGGAATCAGAGGTTATTCACAGGTCAGCAAGATGGAATTCCACTCACTAAAGCTAGCTTTGCTACAACCACTTTTGAATTCGCAATATGCTAGCAGCAAGGACAAATGCTGAGTCCTGAATATGACATCATTTTCTCAAGTGATCAGATAGCCACATGCTGGAAAGTTGATTAAATTGGTCTGCTTCTATCATAAAAAGTGCAGCATATTTTTCTTAATAAAAAAGACAGTTACTCTGGATATGAATTTGTCTTCTCTGTACTCAATGTTTCTTCCAAAACTACTGTTCACCACCATACATCTATCATCATAATATTCTAGACTATTGTTCCTAATCAAGAATTGTGCCACATGAAATGAAGTATGGTGATGAGCTTACACTCATGGACTTCACTAGTTACATCATCTTAAAGCATCTGGTTTGATAAAACAGTGGAATGGCCTTTTGAAAATTTAGTTGCATTGCCTGCTATGTACTAGCACCTTGTAGGGCTGGGGGAAGATTGTACAGGACGCTGTATATGTTATAAATAAGCATCAAATATATGGCACTGTTTCTCCCACAGGCAGAATTAATTGGTCCAGGAATCAAGGGGTGAAAATGAAAGTTGTGCTACTCACTGTTACCCTTAATAATCCATTAGGATTTTTTCTTTCCCCTGTCTCTGAAACCTCATACTCTGCTAACCTAGAAATCTTTGGTCCAAAGGGACAAATGCTTCCAGAAGGAGACACAACAATGAACTGGAAGTTAAGACTTCTCTGCATTCACTTTGGGCTCCTCAATGTTCTGAATCAAAAGACAATGAAGGCAGTTGCAATACTGGCTGGCTTGATTGAGCCTGATTACTAAGGGGAAATTAGACTGTTACTTCACAGTTAAGGTAAGAAAGAGTATGCTTTGAATATAGGGGATCCTTTAGGGCATTTCTTAGTATTACATCAATCTCTGATCTAATCTCTATTATTTCCTTCTGGCAGCTTTAGATTTATTTTTTTCTAGTTTCTTAAAGTATAAAGTTAAGTTGTTAATTAGAGATCTTTCTTCTTTTTAAATGTACACTTGTATAGCTATAGCCTTCACTTTTAGCACTACATTTGCTGCATTCTAAAAATGTACATACGCTGTGTGTTTTTTTTTTCATTTGTCCCAAAGTATTTTCTAGTTTGCCTTGTGACTTCTTCTTGATCCATTGGTTAAGACTGTGTTGTTTAATTTCCACGTATTTGGTGATTTTCCAGTTTTCTTTTTGCTACTGATGTCCAGTCTTCCTCTATTGTGATCAGAAAAGATACTTTGTATAATTTCAATCTTTTCCTTTTTTTGAGACTTGTTTTGTGGCCTACTGTGTGGTTTGTCTTGGAAAATGTTCCATGTACAGTTGAGAATAATGTATATTTTGCTGTTGTTGGGTGGAGTTTTCCGTATATGTTTTTCAGGTCCAACTGGTCTATGGTGGTGTTCACGTGCTCTCTTTCTTTATCAGTCTTCTGTCTGGTAGTTCTGTGCATTATTGAAAATGGTGAATCAATGTTTCCTAGTATTATTGAGATACTGTTATTTCTATGTTCAATTCTGTGAAAATATCATTTATGTATTTAGGAGCTCTACCGTCTGATGAATATATATATATATATAGCTGTTATATCTTCTTGGTGAAGATTTTATTTTTATATAATGTCCTTTGTCTCCTGTATAAGTTTTTGACTTGAAGAGTACTTTGGTATTAACCTAGCCACCCTTGTATTAAGTTGCATGGAATATTTTTTCATCATTTTACTTTTAATGATGTATATGTATTCTTAAATCTAAAGTAAATTTATGGTAGACATCATATAGTTGAATAATGTTTTATTATCCATTCAGCTAATCTTTTTCTCTAATTAGAGAGTTTAATCCATTTACATTTAAAGTAGTTACTGATAGGGAAGGACTTACTATTGCCATGTTGTTGATTGTTTTCTATATGTCTTGTGGCTTTTTGTTCCTCAATTTTTCTCTTAATGTCTTTTTGTGTTTTGTTGACTTTTTTTAGAGTAGCATGTTTTGATTCCCTTCACACATTTTCTTTTATGTGTGTTCTATAGATACTTCCTTTATGGTTGCTATTGCAATATATCACATATCTTAAGGTTATAGCATTCTGTTTCAAGCTGATAACTTAATTTTAATAACATGCAAAAATTCTATACCTATACATAATCCCCACTTTATAGTATTGCTGTTATAAATTATTTATATGTATATTGGTTTTGTTGCTCTAGGAACCCTGACGAATACAACCACTCTTAGTCGCACACAAATATCAAATATGTCTTCTATGCGAGGTATAGTTGGTAATCTGGCTATATTTCTATTTTGTGGATGACAGCACTAAGACACAGGCAGGTTAATGTACTTGGCAGATGCAGAGATGTCTGCTTCACTCTTTCTTTTTAAAAAAACTGATTGCTTAGTTGCAGGGAGCATAGTAGCTGACAGCTTCCAGATAATTGTTTTTTTTCTGGTTCTTCCACAGCTGTCAAGCTAAGATTACACTCTTCTCTGGGCTAATATGGCAAGTGATTTAACAATGAAGTAGTAGGCAAGGTTATAATCTGTTTGGGGAAGCTCCAAGGCAAGATGATGGCCCATTGTATCTTTCCAACAGAATTTATCTATAATGCTGTCTTTGATACAGATCTCTCTGTTGGGCAACCGGAGACTTTGTAAGGTCTACATCCTGATCTGATGGCTCCCATTGCTCTGTTCTGTTTCTTCTCTTTTTTTTCTTTTGACAGGTATTACTCTCTAATCAACCATTTGCACCCCTAACTCTGGCTCAGCATTTTACTTCTGGAGAACCCAGCTAACACAGGTACCACCCAGTTGTACACAATTATTGGCTGTTGATTGAAGAGTACAGATTAACAATAATATCACCATGCTTATGTATTGCTATATTTTAAAATAATATTGTATGTTGTCTCTAGTGAAGAGGGAAAGTATTCATTTTCATTAATTTGGCAAATATATATTGAACACTTATGCATGCTTGAGTAGAGCTTGTCATCTAATGTTCTTGGTACAGCTGAGTTCACGGTGGCCCAGAAAAGTGACTCATATACATCAGAGCTGGAAAGACACTTCAGGTATTCTGATTCTTAGCTACAGTATACTTTTTACTTTAGTATATTGCCTCAGTGTTTATGTTTGATATACCACTGCTGCTTGCATTACTTGTTTTTGGCCTTCAAGTGTTCCCCAGACAAAAAGCTACACTGCCTTTATTACTACAGTTATAGATTATTGCCCAACCCCACAAACTTCTTTAAAAATATTAATGTTTAGAACCAAAGAAGAAAATCCTGTGACTTTTTACATGGGAAATGACATAAATCTATTGAAGCTTTTTAGTTACACCAGTTGCTTTACAGAGCAATTCTAAGTTTTCACAATTATTATGAATAGCAGTGTTGCAGTGATTGCTATTCAACTGTTTTTAATAGAGTTTTAAGACCTTTCTAGAAGCAGCCTTTTGTCCCCTAAGATTTGAGAGTTCTTTAGACTGTTCATTAATTCAATTAATTCTTTTTGACACTGATTCTACATTATTAAGGTAAGGAGTAACAAAAGGTTTGGGATGCCCCTATTTTGTGGCCATGTTATTTTGGCTGAGGCTTCAGTGACCTTACTCTCTTCTCTCCTTGTATATGTAATGTAGAGTGATTTTTCTATACCTGTAAAGCTAAATTATTCTAAAGAAAAATGTAAACGACTGATTTGCTCTTTCTGGCAGAATTTAAAGTTTTATTGCCAATATTTAGGATAATTTAGACTACAGTAAATGACGACACAGGGAAATCAATCCATTTTACTAAATAAATGCTGATCAGGTATAAAGTATATAACTGTTGTTTGATAGGTAGCTAGGCAATCAGATAATTAGAGCTGAATGGCATTTTATCACTGAAAAAAAAAAAACTAGAGTACAGTATACAAGGATAATAAGTAAAACCAAAACAAATTTATATTATGCTCTTTGGGTGGCTTCATATGAGATGGTAGCTTTATATTCAATCAATACAAATAGATACCATTTATAAAATGCAAACTGATACACATTTATCATTTCATATTCCCAAAAATCAGATTTTAGCTTACTATTGTTGATATAATTTTGGTGTAGAAAAATTTTTTAAATTATGAATTGTCTTTGCAACCCTAAGAGAAATATACATTATTAATTAACATAAATTTAAATTTGTTTGAGTAAAAATGTAAGTGTTCATTAAAAAAATTTATAGATTATCTGCTATGTACCAAACACTCTTATAAGATAAATGCATTTGTGTGAGCAACTTTCATCAGCCTTTCTTTAAATTACAAAAACAATGATTATTTTACTGACTTGCAAAATAAAATGTCTTAATTGTTATTGATAGCATCAAACAATATGTATTTATAGCACAAATATTCTATACTATAGTAGTTATAGACAAATATTAAATATGGTTTTGAAATGCATGAGGTTTAGAATATATTTGGAGAACAAAAAAATTTCATATCCCAACCAGGGCATGTTGGAAGGCTGGACATAACTAGGTTTTTGATTGTCTAGCAAAGTTTACTTTAAGCCTTGATAGTTTAGTGATTTTGGGGGACAAAACGGAAGAGCATAGCTTTAATTATGACAGTTGCAATAGATATTTCTTAGATGAGTAAATAAATGTAAGAGTACTTAGATCATTAATATTTACATTTGTATATGACTTTAATATACCTTTCTTCATCTGTTTTCTGCTGCCATAACAGAACACCAGGCTGAGTAATTAATAATAATCAGAAACTTACTTGGCTAACAGTACTAGAGACCTGGAAGTCCAAGAGCATGGCACTAGCATTGGCGAGGGACTTCATGTTGCATTATCCCGTGGCAAAGGTGGAAAGGCAAGCAACTGGATAAGACAGAAAGAATGATGGTCTAACTTTATCCTTAAATCAAGAGACCATTACACTGATAACTGCATAAACTATTCATGAGGGCAGACCCCCTATGACTTAATCACCCCTTAAAGATCCCACCTCTTAAAAGCAACACAATGCCAAGTAAATTTCAATATAAGTTTGAGAGTCACTGTTCAAATGATATCATTCTAATCCTAGCTACTCAAAACTCATACACAAAACACATTCATTTCATTCCAATAGCTCCCAAATCTTAATTCAGTCCATTACCAACTCAAAGGTTGAAAGTATATAAAGTCTCATTTTTTTTATTATTATTATTATACTTTAAGTTTTAGGGTACATGTGCACAATGTGCAGGTTAGTTACATATGTATACATGTGCCATGCTGGTGTGCTGCACCCATTAACTCGTCATTTAGCATTAGGTATTTCTCTTAATGCTATGCCTCCCCCCTCCCCCCACCCCACAACATTCCCCAAAGTGTGATGTTCCCCTTCCTGTGTCCATGTGTTCTCATTGTTTAATTCCCACCTATGAGTGAGAATCCGCGGTGTTTGGTTTTTTGTCCTTGTGATAGTTTACTGAGAATGATGATTTCCAATTTCATCCATGTCCCTACAAAGGACATGAACTCATCATTTTTTATGGCTGCATAGTATTCCATGGTGTATATGTGCCACATTTTCTTAATCCAGTCTATCATTGTTGGACATTTGGGTTGGTTCCAAGTCTTTGCTATTGTAAATAGTGCCGCAATAAACATACGTGTGCATGTGTCTTTATAACAGCATGATTTATAGTCCTTTGGGTATATACCCAGTAATGGGATTGCTGGGTCAAATGGTATTTCTAGATCTAGATCCCTGAGGAATCACCACATTGACTTCCATTAGGGTTGAACTAGTTTACAGTCCCACCAACAGTGTAAAAGTGTTCCTATTTCTCCACATCCTCTCCAGCACCTGTTGTTTCCTGACTTTTTAATGACTGCCATTCTAACTGGTGTGAGATGGTATCTCATTGTGGTTTTGATTTGCACTTCTCTGATGGCCAGTGATGGTGAGCATTTTTTCATGTGTTTTTTTGGCTGCATAAATGTCTTCTTTTGAGAAGTGTCTGTTAATGTCCTTTGCCCACTTTTTGATAGGGTTGTTTGTTTTTTTCTTGTAAATTTGTTTGAGTTCATTGTAGATTCTGGATATTAGCCCTTTGTCAGATGAGTAGGTTGCGAAAATTTTCTCCCATTTTGTAGGTTGTCTGTTCACTCTAATGGTAGTTTCTTTTGCTGTGCAGAAGCTCTTTAGTTTAATTAGATCCCATTTGTCAATTTTGGCTTTGGTTGCCATTGCTTTTGGTGTTTTAGACATGAAGTCCTTGCCCATGCCTATGTCCTGAATGGTAATGCCTAGGTTTTCTTCTACGGTTTTTATGGTTTTAGGTCTAACATTTAAGTCTTTAATCCATCTTGAATTAATTTTTGTATAAGGTGTAAGGAAGGGGATCCAGTTTCACCTTTCTCCATATGGCTAGCCAGTTTTCCCAGCACCATTCATTAAATAGGGAATCCTTTCCCCATTGCTTGATTTTCTCAGGTTTGTCAAAGATCAGATAGTTGTAGATATGCGGTGTTATTTCTGAGGGCTCTGTTCTGTTCCATTGGTCTATATCTCTGTTTTGGTACCAGTACCATGCTGTTTTGGTTACTGTAGCCTTGTAGTACAGTTTGAAGTCAGGTAGCGTGATGCCTCCAGCTTTGTTCTTTTGGCTTAGGATTGACTTGGCAATGCGGGCTCTTTTTTGGTTCCATATGAACTTTAAAGTAGTTTTTTCCAATTCTGTGAAGAAAGTCATTTAAATCAGATATTGGGCCAGGCTTGGTGGCTCATGCCTGCAATCTCAGCAATTTTGGAGGCCATGGTGGGAGGATTACTTGAGCTCAGAAGTTTGAGACCAGTCTGAGCAACACAGGGAGATCTCATCTGTACAAAATTATTAAAAAAAAATAGCCAGACATGGTACACATCTGTGGTCTCAGCTACTTGGGAGGCTGAGGTAGGAGAATCACTTGAGCCCAGGAGTTCAAGAATTCAGTGAGCTGTGATAGCACCACTTCACTCCAGCCTGGGCCACAGAGTAAAATCTGGTCTCAAAAAATTAAGTAAATAAGCTAGAATGAGTGAGACTAAGTCATGATTCATTCTGAGAAAAATTCCCTCCATCTATAAGCTTGTGAAATCAAAATAAGTTATCTACTTTCAAAATATAATGGTGGGACATGCATAGAATAGACATTCACATCCCATAATAGAGAAATAGGCAAGAAAAGACAGATAACTTGTCCCAAATAAGTCCCAAACCCAACAGGACAAACAACATTAAGCTTTAAAGTTAGAGAAAAATCCCATTTGAATTCACATCTCACATCCTGGAAACACTGTTGTAGTGGTTAACCTCCAAGGCCTCAGGAAACCTCTCCCCTGTGATGAAACTGGGCTCAGCCTGTGCAGCCGTTCTTACAGGTTGGAGTTGCAAGCTGGTGGCCCTGCAGTTGTTTGGTCTCTGAGGTGGTCTCACTCCCATCATTCCACTAGGCATTGCCCTAGTGTGGACTCTCTGTGGCAGCTCCAACCTCGCTTTTTTGCTTAACATTTCCCCAGTAGGCCCTCTATGTGGTGGCTCCACTCTACAGTAATTTTCTTCCTGGGTCCACAGGCCATCTGTGGGCCTTAAAATCAAGGTGGAAGAAGCCCCCTTAACTATTGCATTCTCCATTCCTGCAAAATTAGTTTCATATGGACACTGCCAAAGCTTACTGCTTGTACATTCTGAAGCAGAGGGTTGAGCTGAACCTGAGCCCACTGGAACAATCACTGAAGCAGCCAGGGAGTTCTTTGCTGGAATGCAAGGGCTAGAGACCCAAGTTAGCTCTGGGCAGTGAGACCATGGAAGACCTGTCCTTGGAATCCATCCTGCCCTCCTAGAGCTCTGAGCATGTGATGAAAGGGGCAGCCTGGAAGATCTCTGAAATTCCTTTGGATTCTTTCTCCCATTGTTCTAATAAAGAGACTTTGGTTTTGTACTATTCAAAGTAATCTCCTTATCAAATGGTTAATTAGCCAGACCTTTAGTTTGCGCTCCTAAACAGGCCTTTTTACATTTCACATGGCCAATCAGAAAATTTTCAAAGTCTTTTCATTCTGCTTGTCTTTTAATTATAAATTTAATATTTAAGTCATTTTTTTTCTCTTGCATCCCACTCTATGTAGTTAAAATTAGCCACAGAGCAGGCTGAATGTTTTGCTGCTTAGATATTTTTTTCCACCAGATATCCTATTTTATCACTCTTAAGTTCTGCATTTCATAAACTCTTGGGACGTGGACACAATTCTTCCAAGTTCTTTGCAAATGCGTAACAAATATAGACTTTACTCCAGTTTCCGATATGATGTTCTTTATTTGCATCTGAAACCTCATCAGAAAGGCCTTTACTGTCCATATTTCTACTAATATTCTGGTTTCAACCAAGCAAATAATCACTGAGAAGATTCAGACTTTCCCTACAGCTCTCCTCTTCTGAGTCCTCACCAAAATTGTCCTTCTTTCCCCATTCACTGCAACACAGGCTTTTACTAGCCTGCTCTTCTAAATTGTTCCAGCCTCTGCCCATTACCTGGTTCCAAAACTGCTTCCATGTTTGCAGGTATTTCTTATAGCAACAGCCCCACTTTCTGACACCAATTTTCTGCCTTCTTCCATTTTCTAATGCTATAACTGAATACCACAGAATAGGTAATTTACTTATGTTTTTAAAATATACTTTAAGTTCCAGGATACATTTGCAGAACATGCAGGTTTTTTACATAGTTATATACGTGCCAAGGTGATTTGCTGTACCTATCAACCAGCCATTTACATTAGGTATTTCTCCTAATGCTATCCCTTCCCTAGCCCCGAAACGCATGACAAGGTGCAGTGTAGGATGTTCCCCTCCCTGTGTCCATGTGTTCTCATTGTTCAACTCCCACTTATGAGTGAGAACATGTGGTGTTTGTTTTTCTGTTCTTGTGTTAGTTTGCTGAGAATGATGGTTTTCAGTTTCATCCATGTCCCTGCAAAGGACATGAACTCATCCTTTTTTATGGCTGCATAGTATTCCATGATGTATATGTGCCACATTTTCTTTATTCAGTCTGTCATTGATGAGCATTTGGGTTGGTTCCAAGTCTTCGCTATTGTGAACAGTGCTACAATAAACATACATGTGCATATGTCTTTATAGTAGAATGATTTATAATCCTTTGGGTATATATTCAGTAATGGGATTGCTGGGTCAAATGGTATTTCTGGTTCTAGATCCTTGAGGAACCGCCACACTGTCTTCCACAATGGTTGAACTAATTTACACTCCCACCAACAGTGTAAAAACTTTCCTATTTCTCCATATCCTCTCTAGCATCTGTTGTTTCTTGACTTTTTAATGATCGCTATTCTAACTGGTGTGAGATGGTATCTCATTGTGGTTTTGATTTGCATTTCTCTAATGACCAGTGATGATGAGCTTTTTTTCATGTTTGTTGACCACATAAAGGTCTTCTTTTGAGAAGTGTCTGTTCATATCCTTCGTCCACTTTTTGATGAGGTTGTTTGTTTTTTTCTTGTAAATTTGTTGGGGTTCATTGTAGATTCTGGATATTAGCCCTTTGTCAGATGGAGAGATTGCAAAAATTTTTCTCCCATTCTGTAGGTTGTCTTTTCACTCTGATAAGAGTTTCTTTTGCTGTGCAGAAGCTCTTTAGTTTAATTAGATCCTGTTTGTCAATTTTGGCTTTTGTTACCTTTGCTTTTGGTGTTTTAGTCATGAAGTCTTTGCTCATGCCTATGTCCTGAATGGTATTGCCTAGGTTTTCTTCTAGGATTTTTATGGTTTTAGGTCTTACATTTAAGTCTTTGATCTATCTTGAGTTAATTTTTGTATAAGGTGTATGGAAGGGGTCCAGTTTTAGTTTTCTGCATATGGCTAGCCAGTTTTCCCAACACCATTTATTAAGTAGGAAATCCTTTCCCCATTGCTTGTGTGTGTCAGGTTTGTCAAAGATCAGATTGTTGTAGATGTGTGTTGTTATTTCTGAGGCCTCTGTTCTGTTCCGTTGGTCTATATATCTCTTTTGGTACCAGTACCATGCTGTTTTTGTTCCCATAGCCTTGTAGTATAGTTTGAAGTCAGCTGGCATGATTCCTCCAGCTTTGTTCTTTTTGCTAAGGGATAGAGGATTATTTACCAAACAAATGGAAGGCAAAAAAAAAAAAGCAGGGGTTGCAGTCCTAGTCTCTGATAAAACAGACTTTAAACCAACAAAAATCAAAAAAGACAAAAAAGCACATTACATAATGGCAAAGGGATCAATGCAACAAGAAGAGCTAACTATCCTAAACATGTATGCACCCAATACAGGAGCACCCAGATTCATAAAGCAAGTTCTTAGAGACCTACAAAGAGACTTAGATTCCCACAGAATAATAGTCAGAGACTTTAACACCCCACTGTAAGCGTTAGACAGATCAATGAGACAGAAAATTAGCAAGTATATTCAGGATTTGAACTCAGCTTTGAACCAAGTGGACCTAATAGATATCTACAGAACTCTCCACCCCAAATCAACAGAATATACATTCTTCTCAGCACCTCATTGCACTTTTTCTAAAATTGACCACATAATTGGAAGTAAAGCACTCCTCAGCAAATGGGAAAGAATGGAAATCATAACAAACAGTCTCTCAGACAACAATGCAAACAAATTAGAACTAAGGATTAAGAAACTCACTCAAAACCACACAACTACATGGAAACTGAACAACCTTCTCCTGAATAACTACTGGGTAAATAACAAAATTAAGGAAGAAATAAATAAGTTCTTTGAAACCAATGAGAACAAAGACAAAACATAGCAGAATCTCTGAGACACAGCTAAAGCAGTGTGTAGAGGAAAATTTATAGCACTAAATGCCAACAAGGAAAATCAGGAAAGACCTAAAATCAACACTCTAACATCACAAAGAAAATAATTAGAGAAGGAAGAACAAACAAATTCAAAATCTAGCAGAAGACAAGAAATAACTAAGGTCAGAGCAGAACTAAAGGAGATAGAGACACAAAAAAATGCTTCAAAAAATCAATGAATCTAGGAGCTGGTTTTTTGAAAAGATCAACAAAATAAATAGTCCACTAGCAAGATTAATAAAGAAGAAAAGAGAGAAGAATCAAATAGACACAATAAAAAATAATAAATAATAAAATAAATAAAATAAATAATAAAATAATAAATCAGTGGATATCACCACTGATCCCACAGAAATACAAACTATCATCAGAGAATACTATAAATATCTCTACACAAATAAACTAGAAACTCTAGAAGAAATGGATAAATTCATGGACACATCCACCACCCCCAAGACTAAACCAGGAAGAAATTGAATCCCTGAATAGACCAATAACAAGTTCTGAAATTGAGACAGTAATTAATAACCTACCAACCAAAAAAAGCCCAGGACCGGATGGATTCACACCCAAATTCTACCAGAAGTACAAAGAGGAGCTAGTACCATTCCTTCTGAAACTATTCCAATCAACAGAAAAAGGGGAACTCCTCCCTAACTCATTTTATGAGGCCAGCATCATCCTGATACCAAAACCCGGCAGAGACACAACAAAAAAAGAATATTTCAGGCCAATATCCCTGATGAATATCAATGCGAAAATCCTCAATAAAATGCTGGCAAACCGAATCCAGCAGCAAATCAAAAGGCTTATCCACCACGATCAAGTCAGCTTCATCCATGAGATGCAAGGCTGGTTCAACATTTGATTATGCAAATCAATAAGTGTAATCCATAACATAAACAGAAACAATGGCAAAAACCACATGATTATCTCAATAGATGCAGAAAAGGCCTTCAATAAAATTCAACACCCCTTCATACTAACAATTCAGAATAGGTAATTTATGAAGGACAGAAGATTATTTGACTTATGGTTCTTGAGGCTGGGGGGTCAAAGGCATGGCACCAGCATCAGTGAGGGCCTTCATGCTGTGTTATCCCGTGGTGGGAGGCAGAAGTGTAAGCAAACTCATGAGACTGAGAGAAAATCAGGGCCAAACTTCATCCTTTCATTAAGAGCTCACTGCTGTAATAAGAGCATTAATCCACTAATGAGGGGAGAACCTTTATTACCTAATCACCTATTAAAGGTCCCATCTCTTATTACCATCACAATGGCAATTAAATTTCAACATGAGTTTTGGAGGCGGCACTCAAACCACTGTAATATCCTATTAGACACAATTTTCATACCAATGTAGCAAGAAAGTATTGTATAGTAGTAAGCTATTTATTCACAAACAAACCTCCTTAGTGTAAATAACATTCTGAAATTTTCAAGAGATGTAATGTTTTTAATGTAACAGTGCTGCATGGCTTCAACTGAATACTTCCTGAATTTAGAAATTCATAGACATGTTTAAAGGGTGGAAGTAGTATAGGTATATTTGCATGAAAGACTGGTACCTTGTTTAAACACTCACTCAAAGGTTATAGAGAATATGGGTAGATAAACTTGATCCAAAAAATATAGTTTCGTCAGAACATAAGAAATGTGCTTCTCAATGTGTCATTTGCCTTCATTCCTATTCTTATATAGGCAATGTGAAAGAGCCATCGGAAGAAAAGGATACAAGGAGAGATGTATATTAAATGTCTAAGGTAACATTTTATAAGGAAACCCAAGCAAAAGTAAAACCACTAAGGAGAATTCTAGGACTACAATAAAGTTGATTCATACACAGGTTATTTTTGCTACCCTCTGTATTCTCACCTGACACAATGCCTCGCACTTGGAAGGTACCACTCAATAAGTATTCGTGAAATGAATGCCCTGAGACCTCCATGATCAACATTGGGAGTGACAAAGAAAGATGGCCTGTGAAAGATAGATCAGCTGTGATTTTTAAATAAGAAACGTTTAACATAAAATGTCATTATTAAGCAGTAAACTTTTCATCATATAAAACAGTTTGGCTTTTTTATTATAAAAATAGTAAATATAGCAAATATTTTCAGCTTTGACAGCTATTGAGTGTCTGTTAAATCTACATAACTCTGCCTCTGTAACATAAAAGCAGCTGTAGACAATACAAAAGCAAATGAGCATGAATCGATAAAATTTCATGTATGTGATCTGAGATTAGAATTTTGTATGCTTTTCATATATCATGAAACATTATTTTTATTTTTTTCAACCATTTAAAAATATGACTATTATTCTTAGCTCATGGGCTACCAAAATGAGTCTGGATTTACCCTGAGGGCCATAGTTTGCTGATTCCTGATATAGGCTATAGTTGTCACTATCAGAAAGCTACAAAGTAGTTTACAAATTCAAATATAAAACTTAAGATTCATGATCATTGTGCTTTTGTCCATCCCTATGACTTAATTTTCTCTTTTAAAATGCTCTTTTTCTTTGTATTTTCTAGTGATCACTTTATTTACTATTTCCAGAAATAAATGAAGCAAGGAAAGCACTTGATACCTTGATAGTTTTCAGAACGGATCTCTATCATCTGAGATTAATAATATTTTTATATCTAGGAGGAAAGTTATTCAAATGCATTTCAATGAAGGCTTTATACTGAGCATATAATGACTCATTATTTAAATTTCAAAAATTGGGAGAATGCTTTTACTAAGTATTATATGAGGAAGGGAAAATGAATCATTTAGAACACAATAGTAATTATTGTACGTGTAAAAATTATAGAAACAAATTTATTAAGGCATGTATATAGCACAGGTTAGCATACCTTAATCTGCTAAACAAGTTAACAGGACATGTAATTTCTTTTTTTTTTTTTTGCTGTTGTTTTACTATTAGTTGGTCATAAATCAGTGTATTTCATGACTGATAAATAACTCTGCTTGAGGAAATAAACTTTAATGTTGTATTAATGCAGTGTATTTTATTCTCTAAAGTAAATTAATTTTTCTCTGTATGATTTATTTAAAACAACAGAGATACTTCTTTAGTTATAATATTTGAGTTCAGAGGCCATTGGAAGAATAATACAGATTTCAGTAGAAGGTTTTATGGTATGACTGAGTAAATATATCTATAAAATTTGAAGCTATATTAATACTAATAATAGCAAGTAGAATGCACTTACCTTATTCAAATCAAATGGGACATAACATCTAAACATTTTATACTAAATTACTTTTTAAATATAGATTCTTTGGACTCTATATCTCCTTTCTATTACATTAGTTTAAATAATGCTTTTAACTTGAGGTCCACAGGTCTGTGGATATAATTCAGTCTGTTCATGCACTTGGATTGGGAAATGTTTACATCTTTATTTTAACTAACCTCTAACTGAAACTTATTACAGTGTTTCCTTCAATTATAAATGTCAGCAACAAGACACAGTAGTATTATCATCTGTGTAATCAATAGAAATGTCATGTATTCATAAATTGTAGTCCAGTTGTTGCAGCTATATCAAAATGTCATTTATATTAATTTATATTTTAAAATTACAGTTGTAATATGTTGATAAATATTACTATGCAAGTAATACATTACTTCATTGTGTATTTTGAAATGTTTTAATAACTATATCAATATAATGCATCATTTTGTTTTCTTATTATATTTAAGTTTTTTTACTATTATGTTGTTGTATTCCTTTAAGACTATTGTTTTGAAACGAGTTTCATAGCCTTCACTAGCCTGCAAAAGGAGTCCATGGCACAAAAAATAATGTTACAAGTTAGTTCTGATCCACATTCTAAGTTAGCCCAAAATTGTGATGTGGAATCTTACAAACCAGTAAGTAGCCCTCTGTTACAGCATATTCTCTACAATTAAAATGATATAGAGATTATTGCAATGAAGCCTCGCAGTGTTTCGCTGATTTCAAACTATTCTGGGTTAACACCATTCTAAATCAATGCAGTTTACAACTATTAGAATTCAAAAGACCCACACAAATGAGTATTAACATCTGGTGTTCCTGCCTATATAACATATTTTAGAGAAATATTTAATCTTTTCAAATATGAAAGTCCTCATCAAGTTAAAGTCTCTCCAAGCAGACAACAAATAAAATATGGAGATATTTGACGTTCCAAAGTCAGTACTTTTGCTAACATTCCACAGTTGCATCTCAGTATTCTAATTCATAAAATGAAAGGAATACCTGGGTGCTGTGGCTCACGCTTGTAATCCCAGCACTTTGGAAGGCTGAGGTGGGTGGATTGCTTAAGGTCAGGAGTTCAAGACCAGCATGACCAACATGGTGAAATCCTGTTTTTACTGAAAATACATAAATTAGCTGGGCGTGGTGGCAGGCACCTGTAAATTCCAACTACTCGGGAGGCTGAGGCAAGAGAATTGCTTGAACCCAGGAGGCAGAGGTTGCAGTGAGCTGAGATTGCGCCACTGCACTCCAGCCTGGGAGACATATCGAGATTCTATCTCAAAAAAAATAAAATAAAATAAAATAAATAAATAAAATGAAAGGATTGGGTTAAAGAGGCTTTCATCTTAAGAAGTATGTGATTCTATAATTACAATATCCCTGTTAATGGTAGGCAGATTCCATGTTAAATCAAGAATAATCATTAATCTATAATCACTCTGGCTCCTCAAATTTGATGAGAATATCAATGCTAGACATTCAGTTTAATTCAAAACTGACCGGATAGCTGAAATTACAAGTAATAGAGAGACCTGGTTCAATTTCCAAGCTTCCCATGTTTGTAGCAGACACTGCCAAGCTACAAAGGCAGAGATCCTTTGTGTGGAAACCTTTATAATTATTTGTATTGACCAGTGATAATGAAACACTCTGGAGGGCTCCTTTTCAAGTTCTTACCAAATTAAAGATGTGCATTTTTTTGAGTTGTGGAAGTAAGAAGAAATTGTCCTACAGTAAATGGGAGTAGTTCTATAGGAGATAGTCATAGGAAGTCATTATTTAGCTTGAAGGCTAAATATAAGGAGGACAGAGAGAGAGGCTATTCCTTGATGGAAAAGGTAGAAGTGAGCCCATAACAATATATACTATTCTATTGAAAATTTTCTTAAACAATTTATCAGACAAGTTTTCTTTTCTCCCGTGACACGAAAAAAATCATTTGAATTCTAAAATATTTACCACTTCGAGACCAGAACATTTTCTAGAAGGGTGAAAACCTCTTCCTCTATGGTATGGAAACTATTAGTGTTCAAGAAGTCAAGAAAGCGGTACCTTTGTCAGCCTGAGTCCCAGAGTTAGAGATTTTGGAGCAGAATATCCAGAAAACATTTGGAAATAAATATTTGTTTTCTATAAAGTACTAAAATTTGAAAGATGGTTTGAAATTGCAGAAAAATCTAACATATTATGACTGATACACTAGGGAAATATTAATCAAACTGCATAGACTCTCATGAGATGTTGATGTTGTTGGTTTTTCCATATCTATACACATTTCAATGTAAATTCAACAAGAAAATCTTAATTAATACCTTTGAAGAGGCTCCCGGTGCAAAGGAGGCTAGGTTTTAAAATTTATTATGATATTTCTTTATATCAATAATTTAACATTTACTCTTCTAGTAGACAGAGAAAGGGCAGAAAAGTAGTTGTACATTACATTAAAAATGTATTTCAATTTCAGAAACATTGTAATGATAAAGCAGCATATCTTATTTAACCAACTATTATAGTTAATAGAGGTGTTAAAGTATCTAACAGCTTAGAAAAAAATATTTTTTAGAGACTACTAGCTGTTCACAAAAATTCATATTCTCCTTTATGTATTTTTATTGTCATTATTCTACCTCTGATTCATCATTGTATATTAGGTGGACGTTGGATGAGATAGTCTGGTTGTTTAATTCATAGGCCAATAAAACATGAGAAACATCATCTTGATCCAGTGGAAAGTACTGAGCATTTCCCAAATGGATTTCAGCTGGATGCAGTAGTTGAATGTGACTTTCAACTGATTCCTTTGAAGAAGGAATTAAGTGACATTAGATCTCTGAGTGGTTTATAGCAGCAAATTCTAAACATTTGCCATGTTTGAAGATGTTGATTTTACAGCCAAAGTTAGGACAGAAACAGAAGATTGGAGAAAAAGTAACATGTGTAGTAAGTAATGGGTAGGAGGAGGATATTGACAGTAAGGGGGACATTTAAGACTTTTGGACATAGGAATTGGCAAGCATCTTAAAAAACATGTATTATTTTGACATCTGTTTCTTTAGCTCAGAATAATCTAGGTTTTTCTATCAAACAAAATCATGAGAAGAGAAGGTCTGGACAAAAGGGAGGGATAAAAATTAACATCAAGATAGAGGATTTAATAATTTTACTAGCTCCAGTGGGTTACTGGGTGGTATTTGGTGAAGCGGGATGAAAGAACTGACGTGTTGTAGAAGTTTTCTGAGATTTTGCACCTATGCTAGTCCTTAAATTGAGGTGTCTATAAAGACTGTATCTAGATAAACACACAGCAAAGTAGCTGAAAGCAGTTGTGACCGATTTAGTGCAGTTAATGCCAACTACACAGCAACAAGTTTGAGGAGGACAATTGGGAGCCAAAACCATTTTAGAGACAGGAATGTGTGCAAAGGTGACAAAATGGGAAAATGTTAGAAGTTATATGTGCATATCTACATTGATGACATGGAGAAGGACACCTATACCCATTAAGGAAGATACTTATATTCTTTTGACAAAGGACTTGGCAAAATCCTAATTTAGCATATGAAAATGTGAGGCCCGCTTAGCTTCTCAAATTTAATGCCTGATTCTCCAACATAGGGTTTAAGGATTTAGGAAAAGAGAAGTTGCTTGTTAGATTACAATGTAGTAGGCCCAGAGTTTGCTGCCTCAGTATCAGGTTGTGTAAATTTTTGTGGGATAGTGGCCCACTGACTGGTCATTTATAAATGTACTACAATGGATGAGGAAGTTTTTAAAGCTAAGTATGATTTTCATATTATGTTCAAAGACTTTGAAAATTCATACGTGAGTATGTGCAGTTGAGGGCGTGAGAAGTAGAGGAAGAGCACAGTTTTGTCACTGACAGTAGGTGAAATACTTAGGAGGCAGGGGAAATAAATTTGGAGGATGCAAACCTTCTGCAGTTGTGAGAGGCCTATCCTGAGTTGCAGGCTTTTATAGAAAGTTTCCTGTGATGTAACTGGCTGAGTCTGTCTGAGAAGGTGCTGTGGTGCACCTGACTCTGTCACTTGTCTAGGATGCAACTAAGTGAGAGTGGAAGCTACTCTCAGATATTGAACCCCTTCTTCAAGTTCTAACACTGCCCAGAGCACATGCAATTTAGGAACAAGAAAGGAATCTGAGCAGTCCATACTACACATTTATCACCTATTAATATCTTTTATTTTTCTCTAAGACTCACTCCAAATACTACCTCATTCTTGAATACTTTCCAGGCTTGAGAGCTGGGTGTAATCACTCCTATCTATATAATTATATAAAACATTATCTATGTTATTTAAAGATATCTCTTAACTGACTTTACATCAGTATTATATGTGCATATCTTAGGTAATAGTCTTGTAATACTGTAAAATGATTTGACTCATCTTCCTCCCTTGAACGGGACCTAATTCTCTTTTACAGTAAGTTAATTTATTTATTCAACAAATATTTTTGCTTGCCCTCTCAGTGCTCATTATACATTAAATGCCTTGTCAATATTTATATGAAAAGGCAAAGGAAAGAAAAAAAGAAATAAAGAAGGAAGATAAGATAGAAGGAAAGAAGAAGGGAACAAGCAGGGGTTTAACCATGTAAATTATTTGTCTTTGGTAAATCAGAAAAATATAAAATATTAATGGTTTGAAAAACAAGCAGAGATGAATATTTTTTCCTAAAACTACTTAAATCTGTGTACTTTCAAATATACCATTAGTCTTATCTATTTCCATATTGTAACTTAGGATTTTAAGCCCCTTTGGAAGACTTAAGGTTTCATTAGCTGTTATTTAATTTGCTCTTCCTTCTACCTCTCACAACTCTACCTTTTGCATTAGAAGGTGATTACTCCTGTTTTCTGTGTTAGCTTTATTCCAGTGTGCTGTGCTAACTACAAAAATAATCATAAAGCCTTTTTCTAAACCATTAATTCAACAGGAAGTCAACATTTTTAAATCTTGTGTGGCATCTACAAATTATTTTCCTCTGAATGAGTTCATATAGCGATCATCAAACACCAGAATTGCAAACTGATTAAGAGCACTTTAAGCTTGCTTCCTCTAGTAGAGAAACATTTGATCTTGCTTCAGAAAGGTCTGGAATATGGCTGACTTTGTGTCTTCTTTGTCATGATTCCTTTAACCCTCATTATTTAATAGACTGAAGAAAGCAGTTTGTGTCCCATAAGTTTAAACTTCTCTTTTAATTATCTCTGCCGTCTCCTATCCACAAGTCTTAAGGGGACTTCAAGGAAAGGGAGTTGATCTAAGTTGACACAGCTGGAAGAAAAGTCAGCCCCAGATGAATGCAAGTTACACCAAGATAAACCACAGTGTATCAGCTTGGGTTCTGGTTTGTAACAGATTAATGCAGAGGTTTTTACCCCAATTAGTAGCTAATTCATCAAAATTTCTGGGGATAAAGATCAGAGAGCTGTATTTTAAATAATCTCTCCAAATGTTTTTATTTATCCCTGTGTTCTTACATTTATGTTGTCCCCTCTACACAGGTTGGGACCACATGTGACATTCTTCCACCTAGGATCAACGTAGACTCCAGAAGCTTATATTGCAAAAAGATAAAAGGTTGCCTAAGGCAAAGTTTTATTTTTCTGGACAGATCTCAATGCTTTGTGCATTAAAATCAGGCTCTTAAGGATGCAATATAGTGATAGAGACCTAACTGATGATGATATGAGCAAGGTCTAAATAGGTTTTTTTCTCTTTCTCCCTTTGAATTATTTTAGCTGATATACTTCTGAGGCTACTTGGATTCATTTGTGACAATTGCTTAGCTCAAGACTTCCCAAAGTTTTTCAACTATAGGAATTACCTAGGGGATCCTTATTAAAAATACAAATTCCAGGAGCCACACTTCCCAAGTCAGAAATTCCAAGGTAATACACACACACACACACACACACACACACACACGATTATTATTAAGTCTAAACTGCTATTGAAAATTCTAAAACTAGGATAATTTTATTCTTCAAATTTAGTTTCATCATACATTAACATACTCTCTAGATATATACTACTACCTATGTATAGATATGAATATATACTAGCTGTAGTCATTAAAAATTGGGGCCCAATATAAAAATATTCATTATGCATTGTATAAATAGGCCTACTGTACACCTTGAAAGCCTACTCTTGTAAATTATGGGATGTTTGAATATTTGCACTTCTATTCAACTAGTCTCATGGAAAATGTTGAAAAATATGTTGGAGATAGTACCATTTTCTGGACTGATTAGGCCAAAGAATGTAATTATCATGAGAAGAGCTGCATTATTGCCCTATGTTATTATTAAAAGCAAAGAATTAGTGACTTGTATTTAGAGCTTCAAGAGCTACATCTATGTTACCAGAGGCCCCAAAAGAAACAGGAAATGAGAAGGAAATAATACAAAAATAAACATCTCCAGGAAATTTGATATTGCAACCATATTAAGACTGGTGGAATTTTAACTCTTTAAAGTAAATACAGACTCTTTTGGAACTTCTTAATTACAAGAAAACTCCTACCTCTGCCTGGGAATGCTATATTACCTCATTTCTTGTTAAATGAACTTTATAAGTGTTTGTATCCTTTATCAACTCTGTGTGTGTGTGTGTGTGTTTGTGTGTGTGTACACAGAAACCATAAGAGTTTGGATCCAATGTGTAAAGAGCTTGAAAATTGTCATTCATATTCTTTCAACAAAAAAGAGCTGGGCCAACTGAAAAGCATCTACTTTTATTGCACTTTTCAGATACCAGAAATCACAGGACAAACTGCCACTCTGAAATCTTGAGAGACAAGTGAATCCAGGAAGACAAGTATGATATGTTTACCTGTAACTGAAGCCACTGAAGCCATAAATGGGTAGGAATACTTGAATAGCAATATTGACGAATGGATGGAAACTAAGTGTAAGTGAGAAAATCCTGGGGGCTGCAGTCCAAGTGGCAGGGGTGGGAGGGTGGGAAAATTCTACGCTTTCCTGAATATTCCCACCAGGAATCTCACAAGTTTGTCTCAGGAGCTGAGACATTCTGAACATCCTGGTATGGGGAAGGGGAAAATAACCATTGTGAAACACACCAAGAGCCCTCTTCATAAAAAAAGCTAACTCTCAAGAGGAAAGACTTTGCCAGAGCACAGTTCAGAAACCTTATCTCAGTTGGGGAAGGGAATTCTCCTCATTCTAGCCACCTCCATTTTTCCTGGCTCACCTGAGGGAGAAATAAACAAACAAACAAAAACAGTACCTAACAGGGGACAGTCTTTAAGGAAATAGATTGGAGGAAAAAAAGTGCTACCACTGAAGGAGAGACAAAGACACTTGTAAAAGTCACAGTTCTGGCATACAGACTCAGTAAAAGATGGTACTTAATCAAAATATTACAGAATGTTCTGCTCTCCCACACCATACAACCATACTAACAAACCCCCAATAATAATAACTTAATTACAGCTAAAATAAACGGCAAGACAAAGACAGCATTTTAAAAGGCATTATAGGGGACCCTCCCTAAAAAAACAAACAAACAACAACAACAAAAAAAACACACAAAACGAGAGAAAAAGACAAAGTCTTTGAAGGCTTTGGTACACATGGAAACGGCAAACAGTAAACACAGCCAAAATCCTAACCAGATTAAAATGCGTCTTTACACTAAAGGTATATTTACCTCAGTTTGTATTGTTGCCAGAAAATGGATCTTCTCTCAGACCCCAAGAGTGGGTTCTTGGATCTCACATGGGAAAGGATTCAGGACAAGTCACTGAGTATAGTAACATTAAAACATTTATTAGAAACTACTGTATTACAGAGTAGAACGTCTTCAGAAAGCAAGAGGAGGAACTCATCTATCTTAAACATAATGCCTCATTATGTAGGATATTAAGGCTGAGAATAGTGTACGTTATTATAAAACCTTGTCATCAGCTTGTGACAGACTACTAGTATTGTTATTTTCGTGAGTAATATCAATTTCAGCAAGAATTTATGAGTATACTATCATCTTAAAAGCAAAACTTATTCTTAAACTAAGAATGCCTTTGTTCTTAAAATATTGATACATTTTCAAAAGTTTTGGGTCCTTAGTTAGTTAGCACCATTTACTCGTTCCCTCAGCCACAATCATCTTATCTCTAACTTCCTAGGAATCTAACCCACCAGGTTGGGCTTTATCCAGCCTTTATTCAAGATGGAGTCACTCTTGTTAGGACGCCTCTGACATTATTACTCAATACATGTCCAGGTTGCAATAAGAAATTTAGATGCATGTCAAAAGCATAGAAACTGTAAACACCTAATTGGTTCTTCTTGCTCACTGCCCAGATAGAGCCGATTTGTCAAGACAAAGGAATTGCAATAGAGAAAGAGTTTAATATATGTAGATCTGGCTAACTGAGAGACTAGACTTTTATTACTCAAATAATCCTCCCTCAAAACTTGGAGGCAAGGGTTTTAAAAGATAATTTGCCAGGCAGCGAGCTAGGGTATGCGTGCTGCTGTTTGGTTGGTAATTCAATCATAGGGTTGTGGAAAACAGTCCTTGTGCACTGAATGGGCTTCAGAGTGAGGTCCACATAGGAGCTGCTGGTCTGGGTGGGGCCGTCTAATCATCAGAAATGCAAGACCTGAAAACACATCTTAAAAGGCCTATCTTACATTTTACAATAATGTTGTTATTTATAGGAATAACTGGGGAAGTTTCAAATCTTGTGACCTCCTGAATAATGGCTAGTAATTGTTTAACTACTAACTCAGGCCCTGCCATCTTCCTAACCAGGTTTTACAGAAGCAGTTTAGTTTTAGAGAAGAGCTATTATCATTTAAAATATAAACTAAATTTCTCCCAAAGTTAGCTTGGCCCATGCCCAGGAATGACCAAGGGTAGTTTGGACATTAAAGGCAAGATGAAGTTGATTAGATCAGATCTATTTCACTGTTGTAATTTTCTTAGTGTTAAGATTTTTGCAAAGATCTTTTTAAAATTAGAATCATCGTAACAGAAATAAAAATACATTTGATAGCTTCATCTGTAGACTGAACATGGCTGTGAAAAGAATTAGTGAGCTTGAATATAACCAAATAGAAAGCTATCAAATTAAGTACAAAAGAAATAAAGTGGAACAACTAAGCACTGTAAGACGATACCAAAATATGTAACTGGAATGAGAGAAGGAAAAGAGAGAACTTAGCAGAAGAGTTATTTGAAAAGTTAATGACTGATAACTTTCCAAAATCCATGATAATCAATCACTAAAGCACAGATTCATGAAACTCAGAGAGTGCTAAGCAGAATAAATTGCAAAAACAAACATGGAAATGCTGTTG
Source organism: Gorilla gorilla gorilla (assembly GCF_029281585.2). Taxonomy (NCBI): domain Eukaryota; kingdom Metazoa; phylum Chordata; class Mammalia; order Primates; family Hominidae; genus Gorilla; species Gorilla gorilla. The sequence continues at coordinate 99,817,119 of NC_073247.2, forward strand.
GCATAGCATGTTAAAACTGAAAAAAATCAAAGACAAACAGAAAATTATAAAGGAAGCATGATTAAAACAAAACAAAAACAAAACAAAATTCTTATCTATAAAAGAACAAGTATAAGAATTGCAATGATTTCTCATCAGAAACCAGGCAACATAAAGAGAGTGGATTAAAATTCTTAACATATTAAAAGAAAAAAAATCCACCAACCTAGAATCCTACAGCCCATGAAATTATCCTTCAAAACAGAAGATTACCTCAGACAAAATTGTGGGAATTTGTTGCCAGCAGATTTGTTTCCTTCAAATTTTTACCAGCAGCAAATCTTTATGGGTCTGCAGCAACCTCAATTCTTGCCTCCTCAGAAGAAATAATTCTACTGAAAGGCGTAAGGCAGAAGGAGAGACCAAGATAGGTTTTAGAGCAGGAGTTAAAGTTCATTAAAAAGCTTTAGATCAGGAATGAAAGGAAGGAAAAAAAGTACACTTGCAAGAGGGCCAAGCGGGCAACTTGAAAGACACGTGTGCAGTTTGACATTTGATGTAGGGTTTATTTTCTGGAATACTTCTGGAGTCTTGTATCCCTTCTGCCTTGACTTCCCTTGGGGTGGGCTGTCTGCATGCACAGTGGCCTGCCAGCAGTTGGGAGGGGAGTATACACAGTGTTTTTACTGGAGTTGTATGCACGCTTTTCTGTATACCAGCAATTAACAATTTGATTTTGAAATTAAAAACATAATACCATTTACAATACTCTGCCCCAAAATGAAATACTTAAATGTAAATATATTAAAATATGTATAAGATCTATATGTAGAAAACTACAAAACTCTGATAAAAAGTCTAAATAAATGGAGAAATATTCTTTGTTCATGGATTGAAAGACAATATTATGGTGCTTTTTTTTAAAGATAACATTTAGATTAAATGAAATTTCCACCAAAATATTAGCAAGCGATTTTGTAGATATCAATAAACATATCCTAAAGTTTATATAGAAAGGCAAAAGATCCAAAAATACCTAATATTAATGTAATATAAAGGAACAAAGTTGGAAGGTGGATACTACCTAACTTCAAGACTCACTATCAAACCACAATAATCAAGACAGTGTGGTATAAGTGAAAGAATAGATGAATAGATCAACTTAACAGAATAGGGAGCCCAGAAATAGACCTACACAAATACAGCCAACTGATCTTGTCAAAGAGGTAAGACAATTCAATGGAGAAAGGATAGCGTTTTTAATAAATGGTGCTGGAATAATTGGACATTCACATGCAAAAAAGTACACAGACACAAACCTTACACTTTAAACAAAGAATTAACTTTAAATGGATTATTGTAAGAGGAAACACTATGAAATTGTAAAAGATAACATAGGAGAAAAAAGCTAACTTACTTTGGGTTTGGTAACCAATATGTTTTGACACATCAAAAGTACAATTCATGATATAAAATATTATAAATTGAATTTTATTAAAATTAAAATGTTTTCTCTGTGAAATACAATTTTAAAAGAAGGAATAGATAAGCTACAAACCAAGGAAAAATATCTAGAAATCACATATCTGATAAAGGACTTGTATCAAAAATATATTTTTAAAACTCTTAAAATTGGCCAATACGAAAACAAACAAATCATTTAAAGAATGAGCAAAAGATCCTAACAGACACCTCATGAAAGAAGATGTGCAGATGGAAATAAACTATTTGTAAAAATGACTCAGCATTTTTTGACATTAGGGAAATAAAGATTAAAACAACAAAGGATACCACTATATACCTATTAGAACGGCTAAAACAAAAAAAAACTTATAATACTCATTCCTGGTGATAATGTAGAACAAGAGAAATGCTCATTCATTGCTGGTGAAAATGCAAGACAGTAAATATATTTTGGGGAAAAATGGCAGTTTCTTACAAAGCTAAGCATTGTCTTACCTTATAATGTAGCAATAACAGTCTTATTTATGCAACCAACTATTTTTTACCCTTATGCCCACACAAAACTATACAGCTGTTTATAGCAGCTTTATTTATAATTGTCAAAAACAGAGAGCATGTCTGTCTATAAGCTATCTTCTTGTGGCATATGGGTTAATATTTCTGAAACCACAATACATGTATATTGGAATTGAAAAATTAAGTAAATGTATGGCAAATCATGGGACTCAAATTTCTAATCATTAAAGAGAGAAGTTATAGATAATCAAATGGAGAAGACTAGAATGACACATGTGACAACGAATTAGAGTGGGAGAGATCAGTATGAACTGATGGTTTAGCCTGATATGACACAGATGTATACATATATAAATATTTTTTGCTTTGGGAGGCTGAGGCAGGCAGATCACGAGGTCAGGAGATCGAGACCATCCTGGCTAACACGGTGAAACCACATTTCTACTAAAAATATAAAAATTAGCTGGGCGTGGTGGCATGCACCTGTACTCCTGGCTACTTGGGAGGCTGAGGTAGGAGAATCGCTTGAACCCGGGAGGCGGAGGTTGGAGTGAGCCGAGATCACGCCATTACCCTCCAGCCTGGGCGACAGAGAGAGACTCTTTCTCAATAAATAAATAAATAAATACATGAATAAATATTTTTTGAGTTGTGTATATACATGAGTTAGTATACACACATATATTTCATTGCTCTTTTCTCTGAGAAGGCATAGAAGCAATGACACACAGGAACAACAAGGCTATGCAGTGCCCTAATGTTGATGTCTAGTAACATCCTTTAGTAAAAAGTAACCAAGGCTCCCTGGAGAAATGGCTGCCTGTCATGCTGTGGCCAGGAGTATACAAGATGGGCTTGGAGCATCTTGCAGTGCTAGAAAGTAAGGAAGTACATAAGAATCACAAAAATGAGAGTATGCCAAAGGGAAATAGGAGCCAATTTAAAAAGCCCCCAAAAACCAAAGCTAGAACAATTTGAGCAACAAAATAAACAGAGAAGTGTTGGAGGACAACTCAAAGCATAAAATAAATATCCATAAGTCCATATTACATATATATAGTTCCATAAACAAATAAATGGAAAAGAACTAAATCTGTGCAGAATTGCAAATAACTTACATAGATATTCCACCTTAAAGGAGGCAGAGCATAACTTCCCACTCCTCATGTGTTCACTGTGGATAGTGACTATACTTCCAAAAGTAGAGAGTGGAAAAAAGGAGAGAAAGCATAGATCTACAGTAGAGACTCCTCACAAAAACTATCTCAGACAAGCAGGTGATCACAGTTAACATCAATAGTGAGAAGTCATGTTGATAGCATGTACCATGTGATGTCGTGAGAATGGCACTTTATATCTGTTGTATTTCTCCCAAAACTCATGCACTCTTTTTTTTTATTTATTTTTATTTTTTTATTTTTTTCCTTTTCTTTTTTTTTATTATACTTTAAGTTTTAGGGTACATGTGCACATTGTGCAGGTTAGTTACATATGTATACATGTGCCATGCTGGTGCACTGCACCCACTAACTCGTCATCTAGCATTAGGTATATCTCCCAATGCTATCCCTCCCCCCTCTTAACCTAAGAAAAATATCAGACAAATCTCAGTGTGAGTCAGTCTACAAAGCACTCTTCAAAAATGTCTAAGTCATCAAAACGAAGTTCTAAGAAGCCATCACAACAAACAAGAGCCTAAAACACATGACACTGTCATGGAGCATCTTTGGTGGGATGTGCCTTTGTCTCTTTGGCTGCTATAACAAAATATTCATAGACTGAGTGGCTTAGAAACTGCAGAAATTTATTTTTCACAGCTGTGGATGCTGGAAAGTCCAAGATCAAGGTGTCTGCAAATTTAGTGCCTGGTGAGGGCCTTCTTCCTAATTCATAGATGGTACCTTCTTACTGAATTCTTACATCATGGAAGGGGCAAATGAGCTTCCTTGGGCCTATTTTATAAGAGTGTTAATCACATTCAAGATGGCTCTGTTCTCATGGCCCAATCATCTCCCAAAAACCATACCCCCTAATACCATCGCTTTCATGATTAGGTTTTGATATATTATTTTGAAAGGGACACAAACATTCAGACCATAGCAGAATGCTGGGATCAGAAAAAAAAAATACATCAGGACAACACAAAAGGAAACCTCAATAATGTATAGAATTTAGCTAAAGCACACACACACACACACACACACACACAGACACACACACATAGACATCCATTTATTCTTTTGTTGTATCCAATGGTATCTTTCTGTCAACCTTATAATGATGTCTTTTGAGAGCTATGCTTGCATTTACTAAATTTGGGGTATTTTTCTTTATTTTTACCCTTTCTCACTGGAACTCATACCCTAGTATTACTTACTTAGGTAAAAACCTAATATCCTAAAAAATGACAAAATTAATAGGAAAATCAATCTTCCACCAGCTGAGTAGTAGTAATAAACAGAAAGATGCAGACACATTCGCTCCAGATATTGATTTTAAATCCCTCAAAATAAAACATTATTTAAAAATAAAAACAAGGGGTCATGTTTTAGTTGGCTGGTATAAATAGAGTGCTGGATTAAGAAACACAAAATACATTCATTTTGTTGTTTTCAGATTCAAGGGGGCATAGAAGGCAGATTGTTAGCTATTTGAGTTGAATACGTAAGTAATAGATTTTTGTACTTATTAAGCTAAAGTAACACATTTTTCACATAATTCAGTCTTGCAGGTATTTAATTTTTACCTACTTTATAGTCAATGCAATGTGCCTCTCCCCCACCCCACATAAGTACTCATTTTTGAAGAAGATCAAGTGATTTTAGCTTCTCTTAATTGCTTCTCTTTTTGGAGAAGCAGGAAATCTCTCCTGATGAAACCTATTTTTATCATCCTTAGGAGGCAATGGTAGGAGAATGAAATCTAATATGTTTCAGTGATTATTTTACTAAAGTGTTGAATTATGTGCTTTGCAAAACTCTGAAGCTGCATTCAGCACCAAATTGTAGATATTAGAACCCCACTGGCAAAGTGGCAAAAAGTGAATAGCTACCCGCTAAGTATACTGAGAAGTAGACAGGCAATAAAACGAATAGAATCAGCATTCTTTACCAATGCAGAGAAACTTTGATTGACTACAGGCTAGTGGCTATTTCCAAAGATGTGACACTTGATGCATATTTTCAAGTCCCAACTTTTCTGCTCTTCTTATTATCATACATTCGGCTCAGGATATTAGGGTTTTTTTTTTCCTCTGGGAAACATTCAAATTTTCAGCTGCATCTTTTATTAAATTAGATGTGTTAGTTGCCAACTTTATTCAACTAGATTAAAGAAAAAGTTTGAAATAATGTAAAACTGCATCTATTGTATTGTGGAGAGATTGGAAGTGCAATTCTTTAAGTTGTAGGGTGGTGGGGACTAATCATTATTAGGTTCCAACTTGGTTCTGTTCAGTGTGCTATCTTAATATTTGCATATTTGTTGTTAAACATTCAATCTAAGATGTAGATTTTATCCATGAGGAGACCCATAGTACCTGGCATATAGTAAACAGTTTGTAAGATCTAGCTTTTCTTATTATAATTTTAATTTTACTCCTGAGAAAAATGAGAATAAAAATATCAAGTAATGTTTCCCAGATAACAAAGCTAATTGTGTTCACTTCGAAGTTTACACAGAATTTTTTTTGCCCTAGAACATAAACTTGTACTCAGCTTACAACACATTTCTCATAGCATACATATCAAACTCCTTTATATCATGTTTGGTGTCCTCCAACATCTGACCTTGATTCTTTTCATTGCACTTAAGTTCTAACCATTCAGGACACAGTTTTTTGAGCAAACCAGGCTCCCTTCCTCACTCTTTTGCATTTACTCCTGATGACTCCGTTGAATGCAATGAGAAAACTTTGAACAATCAAGACTTTTCTTAAATTTAGTCTCTTTGGAGCCTGTTCTGATCTTTTCCCCACCTAGTCCCCAACACTGTGCTCTTTTCTTTCTTCTACAATTGTACCTATGAATTTCATTGAGATTGTGATTTTTACATATCTGTCCCTCAATACCAGACAATGACTTTTCTGGAAGCGAACCTGTGCCACATTAGCTTTAGTTTGCTTAACACTGTGTTTATCATAAAATGGGCATTTAGTGAATGGATCAAAAGATGAATAATCATTAACTGGAATTATAATTGTAACTAAATTCCATAGGAGTTATTTTTCTTCAAGTGTCCTTAATTATTACAGTATTACAAATTTAACCTTCTTGAATAAAATAGGAACAGTTATCTGAAGTTCCAGAGATTGTACCAAGTCTATGACGGCTTCCATTACTTGCCATGAATTCAGCAACTTTTTATTACCACTTATTAAAAGAAAGTAAAAAGAAAGAGTAAAGAAAATATCCTGGTATGTTGCTGTTTTATGATATATTGTTTCATGTATGATTTGTGATAGACTATATTTTACCATGAACAAGACACTACTGTTTAAATTTGGAATACATGGAATTGTACATAATCAATTTTCAGAAAAATGTACTATTAATGTTTAGAATTTGATGTTTCTTTCTAAATATAAAAATAGCTTTTGTATCTTGTTGCAAAATAATTCTGTAAGTGTATGGTTACATTATACTAAACATAAGACATTTTGATGGCAATATATTTCAGAAAAAAATGATAAAGCAATGAAAGGCTTAAATCTCTGAGAGCTCAGGTAAACACAAATCTTCACTTAAGCAATGTGGATTATGGGAAGATGGAAAAAGCCAGTCAATAGTTCAGGTAACATAAAGCAGAATCCAAAAATTCCAAATGTTTTGAGAAAATTCCATTGTTGGTGAGAGCATAAAGAAAGATGCTTTTCTTCTTACCAATGTCAATCATAGTAAAAACATAGCTCTGGAATATTTTTGAGTTAGTTAGGGCAAAGCAAAAGTCTTTTGTCAGAAAATATATCTTAACAATACGAGACAATGACAATTGTTGCCTTTAGATGAGGAAGCTTTGGATTCAATTCACAGTTGGGTCTTTCCATATCTTTCTGTGGCTCCCAATGAATTCTGCAACAAGTTGTCAAGGGGCTTGCTAAATTTAGATAACAGAGAAAAAGAACAAAATAAAAGTTTAGTGTTAAAATGTGCAAAACTCATTTTTTGGTAGCACAAGCATTTGACAATATTTAGAGTCCTGGATTAGTTTTTCACTAATTATTACACATTTTATGTATAAATGAAAGAGTAAACATTTATGTGTTTCTTAGACAATTTATTTATTTGGTTCTTAGATAATTTATTTAATGTTTAATAAACACAATCTGTTTTCCTACAGATAAAATTAGGAAACGATCCTTTCAAAAATAGTCAAACATAACAAAAATTATGTATCTATTGCAAAAAAGAGCAGTTACTATGATTCAGGCATGGCGTTAGAAGCTTTACAGTCATTATTTTTAAAATTGCAACTTAGTCCAAGAAGATAAAAGATACAAAAATTATGTTTAAAAAAGGGGTGATTTTATCTCTGCATTTTAGTATTAGTATTTACACCCATGGCTGTCAGTATAAAACTTCATTCATGGTAAGTGGTTAAGAGTAATGACGTGATTTCAGACAGCCATGTGTGTAAATACTAATTCTACTCTTATGAACAAGTTGTTCTACCTCTCTAATCCTCAGCTCACTCATTTGTAAAATGAGGATAACAGTAATACCCACCTCATAGATTATTTTAAAATGGCTAAATGTGATAAAATATGTAAAGTGCTTAGCACAGTGTCTGATAAATAGTGAGTGCTCTGCTTTGGCAATGAATTATTACTATTATTATCATCATAAACATAGAAGTATCTAATTTTCATTTAAAAGGTGTTAAAAGCCAAGGATAGTTTAGAAGCTGGAAAGTTATAGCCTATGAGGTATATCTTGCCTATGAATATATTTGCTTAGTTAATGCAGTCTTTTGGCAAAATTAAGACATTACAAAATCAAGAAGTGTTACATAAAAATCTTGATTTCTGAGTTTTCCTGAAAAACAGGAAGATCTGACAATATCAATCCATATTTTCTCATGGTAAAAAATAGTTGGACCTATGGAACAGAATAGAGATCTCAGAAATAATATCACAAATCTACAACAACTTATCTTCCACAAACCTGACAAAAACAAGCAATGGGGAAAGGATTCCCTATTCAATAGGTGGTGCTGGGAAAACTGGCTATCCATATGCAGAAAATTGAAACTGGACCCCTTCCTTATACCATATACAAAAATTAACTTAAGATGAATTAAATACTTAAATGTAAAAACCAAAACTATAAAAACCCTAGAAGAAAATCTGGGCAATGCCATTCAGGACATAGGTGTGGACAAAGATTTCATGATGAAAATATCAAAAGCAATTGCATTAAAAGCAAAAATTGACAAATGGGATTTAATTAAACTAAAGAACTTCAGCACAGCAAAAGAAACTATCAGTACTGTGAACAGACATCCTACAGAATGGGAGAAAAATTTCACAATCTATCCATCTGACAAAGGTCTAATATCCAGAATCTACAAGGAACTTAAAGAAATTTACAAGAAAAAACAAGCAACAACGTGAAAAAGTGGGCAAATGAGATGAACAGACACTTTTCAAAATAAGACATTTATGCAGCCAACAAACGTGAAGAAAAGCTCAACACCACTGATCATTAGAAAAACGCATATCGAAATCACAATGAGATACTATGGGAAAAGGCATGTCATAGAGGACATAATAAAAAGGTATTTAATTACAAACAATTGTGCTCAATGAGAGTCATAATGCATATTAAAATAATAGCAAGATATAATTTTCCACCTATGTTCTTAACTAAAAGCAAAACAAAGATTTAAGTAAGATCAGTGTGTTGATGAGAGAGTGAGGGAGCAGGCACTTTTTTTATTATTATACTTTAAGTTTTAGGGTACATGTGCACAGTGCAGGTTAGTTACATATGTATACATGTGCCATGTTGGTGTGCTGCACCCATTAACTCGTCATTTAGCATTAGGTATATCTCCTAATGCTATCCCTACCCCCTCCCCCCACCCCACAATAGTCTCCACAGTGTGATGTTCCCCTTCCTCTGTCCATGTGTTCTCATTGTTCAATTCCCACCTATGAGTGAGAACATGCGGTGTTCGGTTTTTTGTCCTCGCGATAGTTTGCTGAGAATGATGGTTTCCAGCTTCATCCATGTCCCTACAAAGGACATGAACTCGTCCTTTTTTATGGCTGCATAGTATTCCATGGTGTATATGTGCTACATTTTCTTAATCCAGTCTATCATTGTTGGACATTTGGCTTGGTTCCAAGTCTTTGCTATTGCGAATAGTGCCGCAATAAACATACGTGTGCATGTGTCTTTATAGCAGTATGATTTATAATCCTTTGGGTATATACCCAGTAATGGGATGGCTGGGTCAAATGGTATTTCTAGTTCTAGATCCCTGAGGAATCGCCACACCAACTTCCACAATGGTTGAACTAGTTTACAGTCCCACCAACAGTGTAAAAGTGTTCCTATTTCTCCACATCCTCTCCAGCACCTGTAGGGAATAGGCACTTTTAAACGAAGTTAACAGGAACTTAAATTGCACCACCTCTATACAGAGGAATTTTGCAATACCTATTAAAATGTAAAATGAATATGTCCTTTATCTCAGCAATTCTACATCTACAAAACTTGCATGTGTATGTAAATATACATATATAAATATATACAAATGTATGTACAAAGATACACACAGAATGTTCATTGCAGCAAAGTTTGTAAACACAGGAAAACAATCTAAACATCAGAAGTAACTATTTAATAATTTTAATTTTATCCATAGACTGGTACATCTTACAGATGTAAAAATAAAGAGTGATGAAAACGAATATGGTGATGGATTATTTTAATATACACAGGTAAGTGACAAAGTCAAAGAAGAGAAAACAAAACAAAAGCCAGATTTGTATGTCTTTACTTGAATTGAAGAATAGCGTATAACTCTACCAACATATGTTTTTAAGGCATAAAAAACTCTGAACTGATACAGGAGAGACTAGTAACTGTGGCTGACTCTGGGGAAGAGGCTTGGAAGAGATGGAGATTATATTAGTTATTAAATTATTTCATTCTATTTGAAATTTGACAATTCATTTATTTTACTTTTTTAATGAAAATGGTTGCCTTACAACAGATGCTGGTGAGGTGCACAGAAAAGGGAACACACATACTTGTTGGTAGGAATGTAAATTACTTCAGCACCTTTGGAAAGTAGTTTGGCAATTTCTGAAAGAACTTAAAACAGAACTACTATTCAACCAACAATCTCATTACTGGGCATATATCCAAACGGAAATAAATTAGTCTACCTGAAAGACACATGAACTCATATGTTCGTTGCAGCACTATTCACAATAGCAAAGACATGGAATCTACCTAGGTGCCTATCAATGGTGGATTGGATAAAGAAAATATGGTACATATACACCATGGAATACTACACAGCCATGAAAAGAATACAATCATGTCCTTTGCAGCAACATGGATGGAGCTAGAGGCCATTATCCTAAGAGAATTAATACAGGAGAAGAAAACCAAATACAGCATGCTCTTTCTTATAAATGAGAGCTAAACAATGGGTAGTGATGACATAAAGATGATAACAACAGACACCGGAGACTACTAGAAGAGGGACGGGAGGAGGGAAGGGTCAAGGGTTGAAAACGTAACTATTGAGTACTATGATCAGTGCCTGGGTGATGGAATCAATCATACCCCAAACATCAACATCATGCAATATACCCGGGTAATCAACTTGCACATGTACTCCCTGAATCTAAAATAAAAGTTGAAATTATTTAAAAAATGCTTGCCTTTTAAAAGTAATGAGTTTCATCGTTGGTTAAAGTAAAAATTAATGAAGTCTTTTTGGAAAGTAATTGGGAAGTATGTTTTATACTTTAAATATATTTAAATATATTTGCAACTGTAATAAGTAAAGATTGAAAACTGTAATAGATTGCCTTATTTCCTATCACATAAATATTGGTCCAATAAGTATGTGTGAATTGGAAAAACAGTTTTATGTATCCATATGGAGATATTGAGTCAATATTGGTAGTGCTATTTTCTTTATGAAAAATGCACCTGTGTATATTTTCCTTTATATGCAAGGGCAGGTACTTCTTTTTGCCTATCTGACATACATTTACTCCTTCTTTACTAACAGAACACTAATAACATTAAAAGGGGGAATATTTCCAGCTAAAAGACATTTCTCACCTTTGCCTGCTGCCAATGTGGCCATGAAATTTAATTCTGGTAAAAAATGTGCGAGGAGAATTTTTGGAAAGGACATTCAGGAGCCTCTTTAAAAGGAAAACAGATAATTAGTGAAACCTCTTTGATTTTTTCTTCTCCAATCATTTTGTCTTTAATGTACACATAATGACTGGGGCACCAGCAGTCATCATAGACCATAGGGTGACCTTGAAAACAGAAAAAATGTGACTGGATAGTGGTGCAAAAAAATTCTGAGTTCCTTGTGACTGTACAGCTGCCATAACTACTCTGAACAATATACCTGCGGATGTAATTTACAAGATGGAGTAATAAACTTTTATCATGTTTAAACCATACGTATTTGAGGTTTTTCTGGTATGTGAGATCAAACTATGAAGCAAACTGCAAAAATTGCCCTCCAAATTATTGGTGGTAGTTTCCTATGGGAGTAGGAATGAGATTAGAGAGTGGTGATAAGAAAGATGGTCATATTTTGCCTTTGATACATGTGTATTGTTAAAATACTTTACAAAAAACATTTATCCACCCATTAGTTTTATAATAAAAAATAATAATGAAATAAAAGAGCAAGGTATTGCAAGTCACTGAAAAAGATTACCCAAACATTTTGTGGATATGGTCATGTACCACATAATGACATTTCAGTGAATGATGGACTGCATAAATGGTTGTGGTCCCATTAGGATTATAAGGAGCTGAACCTTTTCCATTGCCGAGTGACCTAGCCATGGTAACTGATAAGGTTTGGCTGTGTCTCCAGCCAAATTGCATCTTGAATTATAGCTCCCATAATTCCCACATGTTGTGGGAGGGATCTGGTGGAAGATAATTGAATCATGGGGGCTGTTTCCCCCATACTGTTCTCGGGGTATTGAATAAGTCTCATGAGATCTGATGGTTTTATAAGGGGTAAGATGTGCCTTTCGTCTTCCACCATGATTGTGAGGCCTCCCCAGCCACATGAAACTGTGAGTCCATTAAGCCTCTTTTTCTTTATAAATTACCCAGTCTTTGGTATGTCTTTATTAGCAGCATGAAAATGAACTAATACAGTAACATCATAGTGCAAAGTGTTACCTTTTCTATATTAGATATGTTTAGATACAAAAAAAATTGTCTTCGTGTTACAATTGCCTACAATATTCAGAACAGTAATATGCTGTACAGGTTTGTAGCCTGGGAGCAATAGGCTGTACTATATAGCATAGGTGCTTGATAGGCTGTACCATCTAAGTTTGTGTAAGTACATTCTGTCATGTTTACAAAAATGACAAAATCACCTAACAATGTACAATGTATTCCTCAGAATGCATCCCCATCATTAAGTGATGTATGACATATATTGTAGATAGGATTTAACATTTAATTTTAAGGTAAGGAAAGTTCAAATAAATTGTGAAAATTTTTATCTCAAAGCATGAGGTAACAGATGATGGCAGAGGCATTCAGCACTCACATTCTCCACAAAGAAAAACCAAAATAGCAAGTATATAATCACACTATGAATAGATCATCTAATGGATAACACTAGAATTCAGCATAGAAGTGACAAGAAATTCCTGAGGCACGAAAGGAGAGGGAAGCAAGATATCCAGCCCATTCTAGATTGACTGGAGACCTGGAGAGGTTTCCTAGTGCAGTGAAAGAGTAAGTGAGAGATCCCCAGAGGTCCACATTCTCACCATGGACTCCTGTAATCCTAGCTTTGAGAAAGCTTCTAGACCCTCATGGGCCTTGAGACTAGTATCAGGAGCTGCCTGGAGTCCATACAATAGTACTGTTCCAGAAAGGGTGCCCATGCTGCATCCCACACACCCAATGAAACCCAAGAAACTGAAGCATGACACCATTTTGAGAGCCCAGCCCAATTAGACTGCAATCTGTTTTGAAGCCCAATAGCCATGATACCTCCCCAACCCTGGAGCTCCATTGATATTGCCCTACATCTACCTGAGGGCTGCAGTGGTACAAAACTGATTGGACCTAGTAGTGTTGCGGAGTTCTCACTACTCTAGCCCACTCAGTGTCCTATATCCCAGGGAATGGAGACTGTGGCGTATCAGGCAAGCTGCACCCCCCCGACCCCGCCCGACCCGGGGCAAAAGGAGCCAAAAGGAGCCAAAAGGAGCCAAAGCATGCACTCCTCAGAGCCTGAAAGCCACTTGCCTGGAACTGCTGCCACTGAGAGCAACCCTACTCTCATCAACAGTAGAGCCACTGCATACGTGCACACACCCTGAGGACAGGCTTTCCCTTCCTACTGCTGCTGCCAACATAAAGTGTGAGGTCCTTAGAGCCTGAGAGCTGCCTGACTGAAACTGCTGCCACTGACAACAACTTTGCCCCAACTTTGGCCCAATCAGCAGCAGTAACAAACTTGCACATGCCCTGAGGACAGATGTTCCCCACTTGCTGCCATAACTCCTGCCCCTGGGACTGAAGCTCTTGCTTCCCAGAGCCTGAGAGCCACTTGGTTGGGCCACTCCTACTTATAGCAGCCCTGCCTCCACCACCAGCAGCAATGCTGCTGCACATGTGCATGCATCCTGAAAACAGATTTCCCTTCCCACCACTGCTGCTGCTGCCTCAACCCAAGCAACAAAACCTTGGGGCCTGGGGATATACCTGCCCTGGTCACCATATCCTTCTCCTGTGGGCATGACCAGGAAGTCCTGAGAACAGGCCCATTCATCCTGGCACCATATCCAGTGCCAAAACATGCCATGCCAGGGCCTGAGAATTGCCCTGCTCCATTCACCATTGCTGGCATCTGTACATTTCTCCCAGGTGCCTGAGGATGGGCCCACCCTACCTGTTGCCTCCAAAATAACAAGCATCCACCCACACATGCCACCTGGAAGCTTGGGTACTGGTCCGTGCAGCCCATTGCAGGCACCAATAACACAAGTATGTGATACCTGGTAGCCTGATGGTTGCCCACCACTGCAAATGCCATCTTCATGCTACGCATGCTACCCAGGGGCCAGAAGACTTGCCCACCCACCCAGCCTACTGTTGTCACTGGCATCACCTGGGCAAGCTTCCTGGAGGTCCAATAATTGGTGTGACTAGACCCACTATTACTGGTGTCCATGTATGCCATCTAGGGGCACAAAAACTGGCACAGTTAGCCTGCTGCTGCCATGATTGGGGCCCAAGGACTGATGCCCCTGGAGACCCATCCACAGCAAAGCCTCACCACACCCTCCATTAACCACTCCAGCCTAAATCAACAAGAAAGTGGCAGACATCATTGATGCTCTTTTATATCTGAAGAATTCATGTGGATACTACACCACTGAATGTATGCAGAATCAAAGCTAAAGTACCTTACTCAACAAACACCATAGATACATTTTCAAAAAAAAAGTCTTTCCCTATGTAAGCCATTTCAAACAACTAGAAATGACTTTTACAACAGATGAACAGATATCACAGTAGGGAAACAAAACAAAACAAAAAAAAATGAAAAAAAAAGAAATGACACCTCCAAATGAACACAATAATTCTCCGGCAACAGAATCTAATGAAAAAAGTATGAAATTAAAAAAAGAATTCAAAATAATAATATTACAGAAGCTGCATGAAATACAAGTAAACACAGATAACACAAATAAATCAGTAAAAAACAATTTAAGATATGAATGAGAAATTCACCAAAGAGATATATATCATGAAAAAGAATGCAACATAAATCCTAGAACTGAAGAGTTAAATGAATGAAATAAAAACACATATGTAATTGAGAGCTTGAAAACAATAGACTGTATCAAGCAGAAAAAATAATTTCAGAACTTGAAGACAGGCCTTTAGAAATAGCTCATTCAAACATGAAAGAAAAAGTATACAGAGAATTAAAAAAGCTTACTTGACCTATGGGACAAATAAAGCAATGAAATTTTCAAATTTTGGCTATTTCAGAAGTTGAAGAGAAGGTCAAGGGCATGGAAAATCTATTTAATGAAATTATAGATGAGAACTTCCAATGTCTAGCAAAAGATTTAGACATCAAGATAAAGGAAGCTTAGAGATCCTCAAATAGATACAAGCCAAAAAGGTCTTCTCCAAGGTGCATTATAGCTAAACTGCCGAAAGTCAAAGACAAGGAGATAATTGTAAAATCACCAAGAGAAAAGCATCTAGTCACTTATAAGGAAACCTTCATAAGAACAACAGCAGATTTCTCAGTAGAAACCTTACAGACCAGAAGCAAATGGGATGACATATTAAAAGTGCTGGAAAAAAGTAAAACAGTCAATCAAAGATACTATACCCCACAAAGTTATGCTTCATAAAAGGAGACACAAGCTATTTTTCAGACAAGCAAAAGCTGATGAAATGCATGACCACTAGACCACCCATACAAGAATTACTTAAGGAAGTTTTAAACCTGGAAGAAAAATGACAGGTATCTGCAAAAATGAAAATACATGGAAGTATAATACTCACTGGTAGAACAAACACTCAAACGAAAAAGAGAAAAGATTCAAATGTTAATACTAATGAAAACTACCAAATCAAAATGACAAAAAATAAAAGAGAAAGCATATACAAAACAATGATACACAAAACAACTAAAAAACAATGAACAAAATGAAAGGAGTAAGTCCTCATATATCAATAATAGTCTTTAATGTAAACAGATTAATATTTCCACTCAAAAAATACAGACGGCCTGAAAGGATACAAAATGGCCTATTATATATTGTCCACAAGAAACATATAAACTGAAAGGAAAGAAATAGAAAAAGATATTCCACACAAATGCAAATTAAAGTAAGCATTAATAGCTATAGTTACATGAGATAAACAGACTTTAAGTCAAAACCAGTAAAAAGAGACAAAGAAGGTTGTCATAAAATAAAGGGATCATTTCACCAAGAGAATATAACAATACTAAATGTATAAACACCCAACACTGGAGCACCCAGATATATAAAACAAATATTAGATCTAAAGGGAGAGAGAGTTTCCAATACAATAAGAGTTGGAGATTTTAACACCCCATTCTCAGGACTAGACAGATCATCTAGACAGAAAGTCAGCAAAGAAACATTGGATTTAAACTTCACTTTATAACAAATGGACCTGACAGACATTTACCCAACAGCTGCAGAACACATATTGTTCTCATCAGTACATAGAACATTCTTCAGAATAAACCATATGTTAGACCAAAAACCAAGTCTTTACAATTTTTTTTAAATCACAATTGTATATATTTTTTTCTCAGACCACAAGGGAATGAAACTAAAAATAAATAGCAAGAGGAACTTTGGAAACTGCACAAATATGTAGAAATTAAACAGCATGCTCCTGAATGACCATTGGGTCAACGAAGAAATTAAGAAGAAATTTTAAAATGTCTTGAAACAAATGAAAATGAAAAGGCAATATAGCAAACATTTTTGATACAGCGAAAGCAGTACTGAGGGTGAGATTTATAACTATAAATTCTTTCATTGAAAAAGTAGAAATATTTCAAATAAACAACCTATTGATTCACTTAAAGGAACTAGAAAAGCAAGAACAAATCAAACTAAAAGTTAGTAAAATGAAAGAAATAATAAAAATCAAAGAAGAATTAAATAAAATAGATACTAAAATTACAAAGAACCAAAAAAAAAGACAAAATTGATTCACCACTAGCTAGACAAATCAAGAAAAAAAGAGAGAAGAGTCAAAGAAATTTAGAAATGAAATGAGACATTATAACCGATACCATAAGAAATAAAGAAATACAAGAGATCGGCCAGGAGCGATGGCTCACGCCTGTAATCCCAACACTCTGGGAGGCCGAGGCGGGGGGATCACGAGGACAGGAGATTGAAACCATCCTGGGTAATACGGTGAAACCCCGTCTCTACTAAAAATACAAAAAAATGGCCAGGCATGGTGGCGGGTGCCTACAGGCACCCTCCCAAGTAGTCCCAGCTACTTGGGAGGTTGAGGCAGGAGAATGGCGTGAACCCAGGAGGCGGAGCTTGCAGTGAGCCGAGATCACGCCACTGCACTCCAGACTGGGTGATAAAGCGAGACTCTGTCTCAAAAAAAAAAAAAAAAAGAATGAAAGAAATACAAAAGATCATTAGAGGCTACTATGAACATGCTAACAAACTGGAAAACTCTAGAGGCAATGGATGAATTCCTGGACACATAAAACCTACCAAGACTGAATCATGAAGAAATAGAAAACCTAAACAGTCTAATAGTGAGTAATGAGACTGACTCGGTAATAAAAAGTCTCTCACCAAAAAAGTGCCTGGGACCAGATGGCGTCACTGCTAAGTTCTACCAAAGTGTAATGAAGTAACAGTATTTCTCCTCAAACTAATCCACATTATTAAAGAGAAGAGAATTCTCCCTGACTCATTCTATGAGGCCAGCATTACCTTGATACCAAAACCAGATAGGGACAAAACAATAAAGAAAACTACAGAACAAAATCCCTCATGATCATAGATGCAAAATTCCTCATCAAAATACTACTAAACTGAATCCAACAGCTCATCCAAAAGATAATACACAATGGTCAAGTGGGATTTATCTCAAGGGTGCCTGGATGATTGAACATAAGCAAATCAATTAATGTGATGTGTCACATGAACCCAATTAGGGACAAAAATGATATCATCACAATTGACACAGAAAAAGCATTTGATAAAACTCAACATCCCATCATGATAATAACTCTTAAAATTTAAAAAATACATGAACATAATAAAGGTCATATATGACAAAGCCACAGCTTACATTATAGTGAATGAGTAAAAGTTATATCCATTCTGCTAAAAACTGTAAGAAGACAAGAATGCCTACTTTTCCCACTCCTATTTAATGCATTATTGGAAGTCCTAATCAAACCAATCAGGCAAGAGAAATATGTGAAAGGCATCCAAATTGGA
The DNA here is from genome assembly GCF_029281585.2 of Gorilla gorilla gorilla. Classification (NCBI taxonomy): domain Eukaryota; kingdom Metazoa; phylum Chordata; class Mammalia; order Primates; family Hominidae; genus Gorilla; species Gorilla gorilla. The sequence continues at coordinate 99,835,312 of NC_073247.2, forward strand.
AAATAGAAAATGAAATTGTGCCCTTTGTAGATGACATGATCTTATATTTGGAAAAAAAAACTAAAGAATCCACCAAAGAATTCTTAGATATGTCCACAAAATACAAAATCAATACTAAAAAATCAGTAGCATTTCTATACATCGATAATGAAGTAGCTGAACAACAACAACAAAAGAGGCAATCCCATTTTCAATAAGTAAAAATAAATAAAATACATAGGAATAAATTTAATCAAGAAAGTAAAATACCTCTATATTTAGCCAAGGAAATAAACAACCTCTACAGGGAAAACTACAAAACTGATGAGAGAAATTGAAGAGGACACAAACAAATGGAAAGACATCACATGCTCATGGGTCATAAGAATTAACATTGTTAACATGATCATACTACCCAAAGCAACCTGTAGATACAATGTAATCTCTATCAAAATACCAATGATGTTTGTCACAGAAATAAAAAATATCTCTAAAATTTATATAGAACCAAAAAAGAGCCTGAATATCAAAAGTGATGCTGAGTAAAAAGAACAAAGATGGAGGCATCACACTACCTAACTTCGAAATATACTTCAAGGCTATAGTAACCAAACAGTATGGTATTGGTATAAAAACAGACACATAGACCAATGAAACAGAATACAGAACCCCAAAATAAATTCAAATATTTATAGCCAGCTGAGTGTCTACAAAGGCAGAAAGAACAAATATTGAAAAAAGGACAACCTCCTCAATAAATGATGCAGGGAAAACTGGGTACCTATAGATCCTATCTCTCATTATATACAGATAACTCAACAGGAATGAAATACTTAAGTATAAGGCCTGATACATTAAGAGTACTAGGGGAAAATACACTAGAAACAGTCCAGGGCATTGGTTTAGGCAGAGATGTGATGGCTGAAACCTCAAAAGCACAGGCAAAAACCCCAAAGGTAAACATATTACACTATTTACATAGTGTAGTATAGAACTATATTAGACTTAAAAGCTTCCGCACAGCAAAACAAACAATCAACAGAGAGAAGAGACAACCTGATGAATGGGAGAATATATTTTCTAACTATTCATCTGACAAGGGACTAATATCCAGAATATACAAATAACTTAACAGTAAGAAAGCCCAAATAATTCTATTAAAAATGAACAAATGACATGGATAGACATTTCTCAAAAGAAGACATACAAATAGCAAACAGGTATGTGAAAAAATGCTCAACATCACTAATTATTATGAAAATACAAATCAAAAGCACAATGAGATATTGTCTAAACCCAGTTAAAATGGCTATAATCACAAAGACAAAAAAAATACAAGCTGCTGGCAAGAATGCAGAGAAAATAAAACTTTTATACACTGTTGGTGGACGTGTAAAGTGGCACAGACATAATGAAAAACAGTATGGAAATTTCTCAATTAACTAAAAAGAGAACTATCTGATTCAGCAATTCCACTTCTGGGTATTAAAAAAATTAGTATATTAAGACATACCTGCACCCTCATGTTTATTACAGCTCTATCCCCAATATCAAAAATATAGAATCAACCTAAGTGTCCATCAATAGATGAATGGATAAAGAAAAAGTAATATATATATATATATATATAGACACCACACATAGAAACCGTAAAAATTCTAGAAGATAACATTAGTAAAACTTTTCCAGGCATTGGCTTAGGCAAATAATTCCTGACTAAGACCCCAGAAACAAATGCAAGAGAAACAAAAATAAATAAATTGTACCTGATTAAACTAAAATGCTTCTGCACAGCAAAAGAGATAATCAGCAGAGTAAACAGACAACCCACTGACTGGGAGAAAATATTCACAAACTATGCATACAACGAAGGACTAATATCAAGAATCTACAAGGAATTTAAACAAATCAGCAAGAAAAAATGATAATAATCCCATTATTAATGCGGACAAAGCACATTAATAGAAAATTCTCCAAAGAAGATATACAAACAGCCAACAAACATATGAAAAAATGCTTAACATCACTAATTATAAGGGAAATGTATATTAAAGCCACAGTGAGATACCACATTACTCCTGCAAGAATGACCATAATTAAAAAGTCAAAAAAAATATAGATGTTGGCTTGCATGTAGTGAAATTGGAACACTTTGACACTGCTGATGGGAAAGTAAATTAGTACAACTGTGGGAAATAGTATGGAGATTCCTTAAAGAACTAAAAGTAGAAATGCCATTTCATCCAGCAATCCCACTACTGGGCATCTATCCAGAAAAAAAAAGGAGTTATTATATGAAAAAGATGCATGCACAGGCATGTTTATAACAGCACAGTTTGCAATTGCAAGGATATGGAACCAACCTATGTGCCCATCAACCAAAGTGTTTAAAGAAAATGTCTTATATACACCCCATGGAATACTATTCAGTCACAAAAAAAGAATTAAATAATATCTTTTGCAGCAACTAAAATGGACCTGGAAGCCATTATTCTAAGTGAACTCAGGAACTGAAAACCAAATATTGTATGTTCTCGCTTATAAATGGGAGCTAAGCTATGAGAATGCAAAGGCATAAGAATTATATAATGGACTTTGGGGGCTCGGTGGGGGAAGCTTGGGAGGGGCATGAGAAATAAAAGACTACATATTGGGTACAGTGCACACTGCTCGGGTGACAGGTGTGACAGGTTCACTAAAACCTCAGAAATCACCACTAAGGAGCTTATCCGTTTAACCAAAAGCCACCTGTACCCTAAAAATTATTGAAATAAAAATAAATATTAAGAAATTTAAAAAAAACAGCCTTTAGAAAGAAACCAAAAAAGTTTAGTAATGGCAGATGCAGAACAGCCCTTAGTTTAGGTCTAGGTTATTCTCACTATCAAGGTTAATATCTTTCTTGAGGACTCTGTCTGAAGTACAGTATATTAGGAGATTTTCTCCATTCTAGTTGGAAAAAAACACAATTATTCTCCGACCGGTGTGAGTCCTAGAGATTTTTTCACCTACTCTTTTGCAGTGGCTATTTCCTGTATTCTGGTACTTTTTCTCACCCTTTTGAGCCAGGACTCAGATTCAAAGAAACCCCAGTATACATTTCTGGAGCTTTATTTATGTATATCTATAATTTCTCAGGCTTTTGGGGAAGAATTTTAGTCATATTTGCCTCCCTGAACTGTGAATTTTGGCTCTTCAAAGGAGTCATAACTTTGGTCTCTGTGCACTCCACATTGCAAATGTTCTTCATACATAAGCTGAGGCAATAAAAGGGCTCATCTTATTTTTTTCTGTTCTATAAAAGATTGCTGTTTTTGCTGTTTGTTATTCCATGTTTATGATTATTGTTTAATATATATTGTCCTGCTTTCTAGTTTTTTAAGGTAGATGAATAAAACTCTGTCCTGGCTCTAAGGGTAAGTATATACTGAATACAAATTTATATTTTGAACAGAAAAAAACCACAATTGGCTGAGTAAGTAGTTTACTTTTTATCTCTTTTAACCTATCAGTTACTATACCTATCCAAAACTTGACAAGTAAATCTGTAAAAAAAAAAAAATAGTGTCTTAGAAGGCAAAACTGTGGTTAATTTTATATCTGTAATGGTGTCTTTGTCATGTTGTTATTTTAGAAACTTTATAAAGATGCATTATTTCATCTAGAAGATAAATAAAGGGATCAGAAATTGTGTTAAAAGATATCTCAAAATGCTTCATGTGTTTAATCCTTTTATGAAGATTTCTATGTGATAAAATTCCTAGATTATCTTTAAAAAACATAATACAATATTATTAAAGAAATGTGCCTTATACAGTTTACCTTTAATATTTTGGAATAGTTACCATTCTAGTGACATCATGTCTTCTAACTTTCTGTTCTATTAAGACTCAAAACTGTAAGCAATAAAATGACAACATATACAATCATTAATTTCTACAATTTATTAAAAAATATAGGTCATGTTACTTTAAGGACAATGAATAATTTTTTCTGAATTTCATTAAATATACAAATAATTGTGCAATAGGAAGGGGTCAGTATTCATATTTTCTATGCTAATTTTTCATGTTCTGTAATAATTTTTTTCTTTGTAGTGCAAAATCTTCTTTGTAAGTGGAATTTACTATTGTTTACATTACAGTTTCTGGTTAAAGACTTAACTCATAATTGCTTGAAAAGTGAATTATACTGAAATGAGTATAGAATAACAACAATCTAAATTGAAATAATGATTTCTGCTTTTTCTTGTAGACAATGAATGAGCCAAAAAAACAGAACGCATTTAGATGGTTCTTAAACTTTTTTTTTTTTTGAGACAGAGTCTCACTCTGTTGCCCAGGCTGGAGTGCAGTGGTGCAATCTCGGCTCACTGCAACCTCCGCCTCTTGGGTTAAAGCTATTCTTGTGCCTCAGTCTCCCGAGCAGCTAGGACTACAGGCGCATGCCACCATGCCCAGCTAATTTTTGTATTTTTAGTAGAGACAGGGTTTCACCATGCTGTCCATGCTGGTCTTGAACTTCTGACCTTACCGCCTGCCTCTGCCTCCCAAAGTGCTGGGATTACAGGCATGAGCGACCACACCCGGCCAACTTTTTCATGCATCAAAATCTCCTGGAGGGTTTATTAAAGCACAGATTGCTGGAACCCACACTCAGAGTGTTTGATTTAATAGGTGTAGAGCCTAAGAACTTGCATCTGTAACAAGTTTCAAGGTAATGCTGATGCTGCTGGTCTTAAGACCACAAATTTATAACCACTTTTTTTGGACTATACTGGCTTTAAGTAAATATAACCCCTTACCTTTAGCCATATACAAAAATTAATTTAAAATGCATGAAAAAACAAAATTTAAGATCAAAAGTTTAAAATCTTAAGGATAAATTTTCATAAACTTTTGTTTATTTAGTTTTTTCCAACTTTTATTTTAGGTTCAAGGGATACATATGCAAGTTTGTTACGTGAATAAATAGCCATTTGCAGCGGTTTGGTATGCAGATAATTTTGTCAACCAGGTAATCAGCATAAGACCCAATAGGTAATTTTTCAATTGTCATCCTCTTTCTATCCTCTACCTTTGTACAGGCCCCAGTGTCTATTGTTCCCTTCTTTACATCCGTATATGCTCAATGTTTATCTCTCACTAATAAGTGAGAATATGCAATATTTGGTTTTCTCTTCCTGTGTTGATTTATTTAGAACCATGGCCTCCAGTGCCAATGAGACGGTATCTCATTGTGGTTTTGATTTGCATTTCCCTGATTGGTGATATTGAGCATTTTTTCATATACTCATTGGCTGTGTGCATCTCTTCTTTTGAGAAGTGTTTTTTCATGTCCTTTTCATAGAAAAACAATAAACAAGAAGAGAAAATGAACCCCAAAGGTAGCAGAAGAAGAAAAGAAATAACCAATATCAGAGCTGAACTGAATGAAATGGACATGAGAAAAACCATACAGATAAAGCAAAACCAAAAGTTTATTTTTTAAGGAATAATTTTGATAAACCATTAGCTAAAACAATATAGAAAATAGAGAGAAAATCCAAGTAACAATAATCAGAAATGGCAAAGGTATCCCACATAAACAAACAAAAAACCCAGAAAAGATTATGAACACCTCTATGCACACAAACTAGAAAATCTAGAATAAATGGATGCTTTCTGGAAACACACAACCTACTGAGATTGAACCAGGAAGAAATTGAATACCTGAACAGACCAAAAATGAGTTTTGAAATTGAATCAGGAATAAAAAATTTACCAACCGGAAGAAGTCCTGGACTACACAGATTCACAGCCAAATTCTACCAGATATGTAAAGAAGAACTGTTACCAATTCCACTGAAACTATCCAAAAAGTTAAGCAGGAAGGACTCCTCCATAACTCATTCTATGAGTCGAGCACCATCCTGATAACAAAGAACTGGCAAACACATAACAAAAAAGAAAATTTCAGGCCAATATCCTTGATGAACATCGATGCAAAGATCCTCAACAAAATACAGGCAAACTGAATCCAGCAGCACATCAAAAAGCTTATCCACCATGATGAAGTAGGCTTTATTCCTGGGATGAAAGGTTCTTTCAACATACACAAAGCAATAAATGTGATCCATCACAAAAACAGAACTAAAAATAAAAATCACATGATCACCTCAATAGTTTCAGAAAAGGCTTTCCATAAAATTCATCATCCCTTCATGTTAGAAATCCTCAATAACCTAAGCATTGAAGATACATACTTCAAAATAGTAAGAGCCCTCTATCACAGACACACAGCCCACATCATACTGAATGGGCAAATGATGTAAGCATTCCCCTTGACAACTGGAACAAGACAGGGATGCTCACTCTCACCACTACTACTCAACATAGTACTGGAAGTCTTAGCCAGAGCAATCAGGCAGGAGAAAGAAACAGAAGGCATCCAAATAGGAAGACAGGAAGTAAAACTCTTTTTCTTCATAGGCAATATGCTACTCTATCTAGAAAACTCTATAGTGCCTGCCGAAAGGCTCCTAGATCTAATAAGTAACTTCAGCAAAGTTTCAGGACACAAAATGAATTTACAAAACTCATTACCGTTTCCACATACCAACAACATCCAAGCTGAGAGTCAAATCTTTAATGCAATCTTATTCACAGTAGCCATAAAAAGAATAAAATACCTAGGAATAAAGCTAGAAACATCTGATCTACAAAAAAGCTGACTAAAACTAGCAAGGGGAAAAGGACTCCCTATTCAATAAATGCTGCTGGCTTAACTGGCTAGCCATATGCAGAAGATTGAACCTGGATCCCTATCTTTCACCATTTACAAAAATTGACTCAAGATGGATTAAAGACTTAAATGTAAAACCTAAAACTATGAAGACCCTAGAGGAAAATGTAGGAAATACCATTCTGAACATCAGCCAAGGCAAAAACTTCATGACAAAGACTTCAAAAGTAATTGCAACAAAAACGAAAATTGACAAATAAGACCTAATTAAATGTAAGAGGTTCTGCACAGCAAAATAAACTATCAACAGAGTAAACAGACAATATACAGAATGGGAGAAAATATTTGCAAACTATGCACCTGACAAAGGTCTAACATGAAGAATCTTTAATGACCTTTGAAATGACAATAATTTATTGAATATGACACCTAAAGCACAAGCAACAAAAGAGAAACATAGGTATAATGGATTTCACCAAAATTTAAAAATTTTAAAAATTTCTTTTAAAATAATGTTCAAATAATTGATGGCTAAAAACCTTGCAAATTTGATAAAATATGTTAATCTACACATGCAAATTTTTAACTAACTCCATGCAGAATAACCTATAAAAGATCCACATTATAGTCATATTGCATTAAGACAAAAACTAAAAGAGAATCTTGAAAGTAGCAAGAGAAAAGTGACTGACTAGGTACAACGAATCCTCAATGAAATCAACAGTTGATTTCTCATCAGAAACCATGAAGGACAGGAAGTAGTAGGATAACATATTCCAAGTGTTGAAAGGAAGAAAAAAAATGTCCTCCAATAATTCAGTATCTGGGAAAACTATACTTCAAGACTAAAGGAGAAATTAAGACATTCCTAGATAAACAAAAGTTAAGAGAGTTTGAAACTATTAGTCCTGCCCTACAAGAAATGCTAAAGGGAGTCCTTCAGGTAGAAAAGAAAAAAAAAACTAGACAGTAACTAGAGGCTATGTAATAAAATTTTAAAAAAAGAGTGAAGGTAAATATGTAGGACAATATAAAAGCCAGTAAGATTGTACTTTTAGTTTGTAAGTTCTCTTTTTCCCTATATAACTTAAAAGTGAAATGCATGAAATAATAACATAAATCTACGTTAATAGGTACATAATGTATACAGACATAATCTGTGATAATATAAAGAAGCAGGGCTGTATCTTCATAGGAGCAGAGTATTTGTATACAAAGTTGGTATTATTGAAACTAGGTAGTTATAAGTTTAGTACGTTAATTGTAATTATCAAGCTAATAATTAAGAATGTAACAAAAACATACAGAAAAGAGAAAAAAGAGAATCAAAGTATTACAATACAAAATAACAACCAAATACTTAAAAAAGCACTAATGGAAGAATTGAGGAACATGAATATATAAAAACTACAAAAAACAAATAGCAAAGTATCAGAAGTAAGTATCTCTTTATCTGTAATTATTTGAATAAAATAGATTATACTGTCCAATTAAAAGAAAGAAATTGGCAAAATTAATAAAAAACATGATTAGTTTGTATTCTGTTTACAAGAACACCTTGTCTCATTAATAATAAAGAAAAAAGATAGAAAGTAAAAAAGATAGAAAAAGATATTCATGCCAATAGTAAATAAAAGACATTTTAAGTAAAAAAATATTAAAAGTAAATAGGAGATTCCATATTAATAAATGTTAAATCCATATAAAAGATATTACAATTGTAAACATATATACACCTAACAAGAAATTTCCAGAAATATGTGATGCAAACATTGGCAGAATAGAAGAGAGATATAGACAGTTCTAGAGTATTACTAACAGACCAATATCTCATATTCAATAATGAGTAGACAATAAGAGAAAAGATTAATAAGGAAATAGAGGACTTGAACCACAGTATAAACCACCTAAACCTAGCCTAGCAGACATATTTAGGACAATCTACCACCAAACAGCAAAAAACACAAGTCTTCTCCAAAATGCACGGAACGTTCTCCAAAAAGACTGTGTGTTATAGCACAGAACAAGTTTTAATAAATTTTAAGAGATTGAAATTTTACAAAGCATGATTTCTGATCGGAGTTGGATGAAATTGAAATATGATGTACAGGATTCGGTTAATAATATTGAATTATATGTTGAAATTTGGTAAGAGATTAGATTTTATGTGGTCTTACCACAAAAAATGTAACCACGGATGGCAATGGATATGTTAATTTGACTATGCTAATCATTTCACTATGCACATGTATATCAAAACATTATGCTATGAACCTTAAATATGTGTTAAAAATAAATTAAACATTAATAAAAACACCAATGGCATTTTAATGGGAAATTTCTGCTATTTACATTTTTTTAATTTTAATTTTAATTTTAGAATCAGAGGTTACATGTGCAGGTTTGTTACAAGGGTATATTGTGTGATGGTGTGGTTTAGGCTGCTCTTGATCTAGTCACCCAGACAGTGAACATAGTCCCCAATAGGAAGTTTTTCAGCCTTTGTTCCCCTCCCTCCTTTTGTAATCACCAGAGTCTATTGTTACTATCTTTATGTCTATGTGAACCCAGAGTTTATCTCCCAGTTATAAGTGAAAACGTGCAATATTTGTTTTTCTGTTTTTGTGTTAATTTGCTTAGAATAATGGCCTCCAGCTACATTCATGTTGCCGCAAAGGACATGATTTTTTTCTTTTTTATGACTGTGTACTATTCCATGGTGTACATGTACCACATTTTCGTTATCCAATTTATCACTGATGGGCACCTAGTTTGATTTCATGTCTTTGCTATTGTGAATAGTGCTGTGGTAAACATACAAGTCCATGTGCCTTTTTCATAGAACAATTTATTTTCCTTTGGGTATATGGTCAGTCAATGGATTGCTGAGTTGAATTACCATTTCTATTTTCAGTTCTTTGAGAAATCTCCAAACAGCTTTCCATAGGGGATGAAATAATTTACATTCCCACCAACAGTGTATAAGGATTTCCTTTACAACCTCACCAACATCTGTTATATTTTGACTTTTTAAGGATAGCTATTCTGACTAATATGAGATGGTATTTGATTTTGGTTTTGATTTGAATTTCTCTGACGGTTAGCTATGTTAAGTATTTTTTCATATGTTTGTTGGCTGCTTACATGTTTTCTTTTGAGAAGTGTCCGTTTTTGTCCTTTGTCCACTTTTTAACGGGAATATTTGTTTTTTTTTCTTTATGATTTGTCTAAGTTCTTTATAAATTCTGGATGTTAGTCCTTTGTTGGATGCATAGTTTGTGAATATTTTCTCCCATTCTGTAGATTGTCTGTTTACTCTGTTGATGGTTTCTTTTGCTGTGCAGAAGCTCTTTAGTCTAGTTAGGTCTTACTTGTCAATGTTTGTTTTGGTTGCAATTACTTTTGAGGAGTTAGTCATAAATTCTTTGCCTGGGCCAATATTGGGAAGAGCGTGTTCTATGTTTTGTTCTAGGATTTTTATAATCTGATGTCTTATAAATTTAAGTCTTTAATCCATCTTGAGTTAATTTTATATATGGTGAAAGGTAGAGGTCCAGTTTCATTCTTCTGCAATGTTATTTTTCACAGAACTAGAAAAGACTATTTCAAACCTCATGTGGAACCAAAAAAGAATCCAAATAGCCTAAGCAATCCTAACCAAAAAGAATAAAGCTGGAGGAATTGCATTACCTGACTTCAAACTATACTACATGGTTACAGTAACTAAACCAGCACTGTAATGCCACAAAAATAGGCACATAGACCAGTGGAATGGAATAGAAAGCCCCCAAATAAAACTGCATACCTACAGCCAATAGATCTTAGACAAAGTCAACAAAAATGAGCAACGGGGAAAGAACTCACTATTCAATAAATGATGCTGAGAAAACTGGCTAACCAAAGTCATTTTTTGAAGAAATTAACAAGCTGATTTTATAAGCGTTCTCCAAAGAAACAGAACCAATAAGAGGTTCATCTGTGTATCTGGAGAGACACAGAGAGATAAAGAAAGAGATAGATTTTTAAGAAATTGGTTCATGCAATTGTGAAGTCTGGCAAGTCCAAAATCTCTGGGTTGTGGCAGTAGGCTGAAAACACAGGAAAGAATTGATTCTGTAGTTCGAGTCTGAAGATAGTCTGCTGGAAGATTCCATCTTCTTTCAACGAGTTCAATCTTTTTCTGTTAAGGCTTTTAACTGATTGGATGATGCCTATTTACATTGTGGAAGGCAATCTGCTTTACTCAAAGTCTTCTGATTTAAATGTTAATCTCATCTTTAAAATACATTTATAAATAAGACGATATCTCATTGTGGTCTTGAATTGTGTTTGTCTAATGATCAGTGATGTTGAGCAAAAAGCAAAAGATGCTGGAGAGGCTGTACAGAAACAGGGACACTTTTGGTAGGAATGTAAATTAGTTCAACCATTGTGAAAGACGGTGTGGCAATTCCTCAAAGACCTAGAACCAGAAATATCATTTGACCCAGCAATCCCATTACTGGGAATATACCCAAAGGAATATAAATCATTCTATTATAAAGACACATGCACGAGTATGTTCATTGCAGCACTATTCACAATAGCAAAGACCATGGAATCAACCCAAATGCCCATCAATGATAGACTGGATAAAGAAAATGTGGTACATATACACCATGGAATACTATGCAGCCATAAAAAGGAATAAGATCATGTCCCTTGCTGAGACATAGATGGAGCTGGAAGCCAATATCCTCAGCAAACTAACACAGGAACGGAAAACCAAACACCACATGTTCTGACTTATAAGTGGGGGCTGAACAATGAGAACACCATCAACAAAGAGAGGGGAACAACACACACTGGGGCCTGTCAGGGGAGGCAGGGGAGGGAGATCATCAGGATAAATAGCTAATGCATGCGGGGCCTAATACCTAGGTGATGGGCTGATAGGTGCAGCAAATCACCATGGCACATGTTTACCTACGTAACAAACCTGCACGTCCTGCACAAGTATCCTGGAACTTAAAATTAAATTAAATTAAATTTTTAAAAACACCTTTAAAATGTCTAGAATAATGTTTGATTAAATATGTGATTACTGTTTTTTACCCAAGATGACACACAAAATTAACTATTGCACTAACTTAGAATTTATATGAAAATTCATGGGACACAGAATAGCCAAAATAATACTGAATATGAGTCACAAAGTTGGAATACTCACATTTCCATATTTCAAAATGTACTACAAAGCTGCAGTAATCAAAACAGTTTTGAGCTGGTATAATGATAGCCTTATGGACCAATGGAATAAAATTGAGAACCTAAAAGTAAATTATTATATTCATTATCAATTGATTTTTGGCAAGAGTACCAAAACCATTCAATAGGGCAAAGAAAAATGTCTTCCATGAATGTTGCTGAGAAAACTATATTCACATTTTCAAAAAGTAAATTTAGACCCTTAGCCTAGATACAAAATTAACTGAAAATATATCAAAACTCCATATTTAAGAACCAAAGAGATAAACTCTTATAAGCAAATCTTCAAAACCTTTGGACTGACAATAGTTTATTAAATATGACACCAAAAGCATAGGTAATAACAAAAATAGATATATTGTACTTCATCAAAATTAGCAACTTTTGTGCACTGAAAGATACTACTCAAAAGAGTAGAAAGATAACCCACATACTGTGAAAAAATATTTACAAATATTTGCAAAATATTTATAAATCAGATATCTGATAATTGTTTAATAATTAAATTATGTTTTAAAACACAAGCCAACCACAAAAAGGCAAGCAACCTAATTAAAAAGTGCCCAAACGAGTTAAATAGACATTTCTATAAAGAATATGGAAGTAAGTACATGCAAAGTTATTCAGCATCATTAATCATTAAGGAAATAAAGGCATATCACTTTTCATTGTGCTTCACTTTATTGATCTTTACAGATATTGTGACTTTTACAAATTGAAAGTTTGTGGCGACCCTGAACAATTTGATCAGCATCGTTTTTCCGACAGCATGTGTTCGCTTTGTGTCTCTGTGTCACATTTTGGTAATTTTCACATTTCAAATTTTATTATCATAATTGTATCTATTCTGGTGATGTGTAGTCAGCGATCTTTGATGTAACTATTGTAATTGTTTCAGGGAATCATGATCTATGCCCATAAAAGTTTGTGAACTTAATCAATAAATGTTCTGTGTGTTCTGATTGGTCCACCAACCAACCACTCTTCCATCTCCCTCCCTCAGACCTGCCTATTTCCTGAGACACAGCAATATTGAAATTAGGCCATTTAAGAACTCTAAAATGGTTTCTAAGTTTTCAAGTAAAGGGGAGAGGCACACATTTCTTACTTTATATCAAAAGCTAGAAATGATTAAGCTTTGTGAGGAAGGCATGTCAAAAGTTGACAGGCTGAAAGCTAAGCCTCTTGCAACAGTTAACCAAATTATGAATGCAAAAAAAAGGTTCCTAGTGGAAACTAAAAATGCTACCTAGTGAATGATAAGAAAGTGAAGTAGCATTATTGCTGATATGGAGAAAGTTTGAGTGGTCTAGCTAAAAGATTAAACCAGCCACTTAAGTTTTCCTTAAGTCAAAACCTAATCCAGAGCAAGACCTTATCTCTTTTCACTTCTATTAAGCCAGAGAGACGTGAGAAACCTTCAGAAGAAAAATCTGGAGCTAGCAAAGATTAGTTAATATGATTTAAGGATAGATTCCATCTCCACAACATAAAAATGCAAGGTAAAGCAGCAAGTGTTAATGTAGAAGCTGCAGGAAGTTCTCCAGAAGTTCTAGATGAAATAATTAACAAAAGTGTCTACACTAATCAATAAGTTTTCAATATAGACAAAATAAGTGATGCCACCTAGGGCTTTCATAGAGAGGAGGAGTCAATGGCTGGCTTCAAAGTTTCAAAGGATAGGCTTACTCCCTTGTTAGGGGCTAATGTAGCTGATGATGTTAAGTTGAAGCCAGTGCTCATGTGCTATTCCAAAAATTCTAGGTCCTTTAAGAAGTATGCCTATGTTTTATCAATGGAACACCAAAGCATGGATGACAGAACATCTACTTACAGCATCGTTTCCTAAATATTTTAACCCCACTGTTGAGACCCACTGCTCAGAAAAACAAAGATTTCTTTCAAAACTGCTTAATGACAAAACACCTAGTTACCTAAGAATTCTGATGGAGGTGCACAGGAGATTAAGTTGTATTCACACCTGCTAACACAACATGCATTCTGCAGCCCATGGATTAAGAAGTAATTTTGCCTTTCAAGTCTTATCGAGAAATACATTTCATAAGGCTATAGCTGCCAGAGATAGTGATTTTTCGGATGGATCTGAGCAAAGTTAGCTGAAAAAAATTCTGAAAAGGATTCACAATTTTATATGGGATTAAGAACATTTGTAATGCATGGGAAGAAGTCAAAATATTAATATTAATAGGAATTTTGGAGAAGTTGATTCCAGCTCTCATGAATGACTTTCAGGGGTTCAAGATTTCAGTGGAAAAAAGTAGCAGTAGATGTGGTGGAAATACCAAGAGAACTAGAATTAGAAGCAGAGCCTGAAAATGTGATTGAATTGCTGCACTCTCCTCATAAAACTTTAAGAAACAAGGATTTGCTTCCTATGGATAAGCAAAGAAAGTGGTTTCTTAAGATAGAACATACTCCTGAAGAAGAGTCTATGAACATTGTCGAAATGATTACGGAGGATTTAGAATATTCCATAAACTTGGTTGATAAAGCAGCAGCAGGATTTGAGAGGATTGACTCCAATTATGAAGCAAGTTCCACTGTGGATAAAATTCTAACAAACATTGTCTCATGCTACAGAGAAATATTTTGTTAAAGGAAGAGTTAATCAATGCAGAAAACTTTATCGTCTTATTTTTAAAAATTGCTACAAACACCTCAACCTTCAGTAACCACCACCCTGAGCAGTAAGCAGCCATCGATATCTAAGCAAGACCTTCCACCAGCAAAAAGATCATGACTTGCTGAAAGCTCAGATAATTGTTAGCATATTTTAGCAATAAAGTGCTTTTAAATTAAGGTATACATTTTTTAGACATAAGGTTTCCGCACATTTAATAAACTATAGATTCATGTAAACATAACTTTTATATACACTGGGAAACCAAATATTTTGTATGACTTACTTTATTGTGACATTGACTTTATTGCAGTGGTCCAGAACTGAACCCACAATATTTCTAAGATATGTCTGTACAAATCAAAATCTCAAAAATACCGTTTCACACCTACTAGCATGGCTATAACCAAACAATTGAAAATGCCAAGTTTTGTAGGAAATATAGAGAAATTGAAACTCACAAGCACTGGGATAGGAATGTAAAATGCTGGAGTTTCTGTGGAAAAGAGTTTGGTAGTTCCTCAAAAATTAAACGTAGAATTAATATATGACCCAGAAATTCCACTGCTAACATGTACCCCAAAACTTGAAAACAGGAGTTCAAAGAGATAAGTATGCAAAACATTCATAACAGCATTTTTCACAACATCCAAAAGGTAGAAACAACCCATGTGTCCATCAACAGATGAATGGATAAACAAAAGTTTTATATCTATAGAACAGAACACTATTTAGCCTACAAAAGGAATGAAGTTCTGATACAGGATGCAACATCAGTGCACCTTGAAAAAACATATGCTAAATGAAATGAAGTAGATATTAAAGGAAAAATAGTGTATTATTTTACTTATATGGAATATCTAGAGTAGGAAAATTCAGTGATACACAATACAGATTACACGTTATCAGGGGATAGGGAGAAAGGGAACAGGAAATTGTTGCTTAATGCTTACTGAGTTTCTGTTTGGAGTAATAAAAACATCTTGTAAACAGATAGTGATGATGCTTGCACAACATTTTGAATATTCCAAAAACCACTGAATTGTGCACTAAAAATGGTTGAAGTGGTGAATTTTATGTTACATATATGTAATCACAAAAATAAGACCGAATAGATTACAGGATATTAAGGACGTCTGAAAAACCTGTATTAAACATTATGTAGCAAAATACAATGCCTTAAATAATGTAGCAGAACTATCTCCTTGTAGATACCATTTGACACCATCGTTAGTCCTAAACACTGTAAATTCCATAGGTAACATCACTGATACTAGATATTGGGCATATTACTGAAACAGCTGCCTGTGGAAATGATATAGCTACTGCCACTACTACTTTCAGCTAATCAGGCTTGATGCTATCCAATCCTCATTTCCTAGTATAATTACCTTAATTTACTTAATTTTGTAGTATAATTACACTTAATTTTAAGACACATACTTTTCATATTTTAATAGCTATGAAATCATAACATATTACAATCAATAGCATAGTTTAATTGGAAGCATTTTAAAAATTTTCTTAATGGAACAAATAGTACTGGTGTGCCTTTTAGTTGATGTTGTCTTATATTAGGTGAAATAAGTAACTTATAAGTGGCTATAAAATGGACATGTCTACTTGCTAGAGCCTGGGTCACATGACTGCACCTTCACTGAAAGTTGAGTAAAAGATGTTTTCATCTTTTATTGTGGAGAGTGAGTAGTGCCTTAAGGTGATAAATTCCTCAGCCACGGAAAATGGGTTCAAAATAATGATCTGTTTTATCTTTAGGAACTGATTTCAAAATATTTGGAAATATTGGGGAAAGCAAAAAGTGACAGTATATGAAGGTTACATTCAGCCTATGTGACATTGGCTTATGATTTCTAGTTTATACTTTCCATAAAAATCTCTGATAAAAATGTTCATGAGAAAAGAACCAAGGACACACTACTTCAATATTCTGGGTAAAATATTTCAGTAATTACAATTTCACCTCTTTTATTGTTTTGGAAATCAATATTTTCTTATTGTTGTTTATAGAACTATCACAAAAAAACTGTCGAATGTGTTGCTGAAGTCCAGATATAAATGTGTTTGCCTTTTTTCGTAGTTCCATGACTTGATAAGTAAATGAGCTTGTTTACATGATATGTGTTTTATGGCATAGGTACTTGATGAATTCATACTAATTACAAACATGGAAACTGTGTAGTGTAGGGGCTATGCATAAAAACGGTGGAATCATAAGGATTTGGGTTCAATCCACATTCCGCTGTCTACTAGCTGTGCGATATTGAGAAAATTATCTAACCTTTTGGAATCTCTATTCCCTTAACATTTTAATCTAGAAAATAATAGAACCTACTCTATATGGTGTTTGTGAAGATTAAATGAGGTAATGTATGTCTAGAATCAAGGCTCGATAATATTAGCTATTGTGCTTAGTGATCATATCTTTAGTTGTATGTTCAATAATACTGACAAAAGGGATATCAAGTTCAATGGTCTGTGGTTTTCAAAACATAAATATAATTTAATGGTTTTTACGGATGAATTTTCCTTTATTGAAACACATTGAGTTGAGGAATAGGGAAATAATTATCAGGTAAGCTTATACGGCACATGATTATGATTAAGTTCCACTAATTTATATTTCTGCATTATGCTTTCTGTTAATTACAGCACATTATATTCATGCAGCAGTAGTAGGAAGCACTGATTTTTTAATGTCCTTCTCTTGATAAAGCAATTTAACATCAGGAAGGTTTAGTTGTGTCCTTTTCTGTCATTTGATTATATGATACTCTAATGTTAAGAAATCAAGTCGAGGTCCAGGAAATTTAGACAGATTACTTTTGATGTACAAAACATATGTGTATATATATATATATATCTCCAGTAGTTGTACCTGGATTTCAGCTATTTTTGTGTTGAAATTTCCCATTATTCATGGTTTTTCCCAAGCACAAAATCCTGAGCCATGGAATACCAGGTAATGGTACAATATAGTTGCACAGTTTGATTTCCACACTGTTCAGGAATCCGCAGATTTATCTGAATTTTTTTCTCTCCTATAGTATTACTAAGTGTTTCATCAGATATTTTAGGCATAATAGCTGTAGTCTGGGGAGTCTCAGTGTGTCCAAATCCTTATAGTGACCCATGGGTTAAAGTGACATAAAACAGGCAGTGGAAATTGCATCTCCATGATGATGATAATAAGCTTGTATGCTCATTCTGATTGTGATCCTCGGGAAACAAATTTTTCCTATGATGTCTCCTGACTGTCCATCCAACGTGCCTTACTTGTTCAAAAATACTAATATCTGAAACATCCCACATGGCAAGGAAGGAATCAGAGCATGAGCCGTGTTCTGCTTCTTGGAGATATGGTTAATGAGAAAGTGTAGTGATGGGCAATAGCAACAAGGAAACTCTCAATGCAGATATAAAGTCCTGGAGTCCTGGAACCACAGCTTCTACAGTTTGCCATTTCCATACATGCTTTTCACAAATAATGCCAAATTTTACCATCAAAGCAATAATTACTACTTGCCAAAGAGAAACAAAAAATACCAGCATTACACAAAGAAATCTGCCAACATGTTGGATTGGGCTCAGTTCTTCCTTTAGTTTTTTGTAAAAGAGCAGAAGACACTACATGGCAAACAGTTGTGACATGTTGTTTATCATAACCAAATAAGTCTAAGTATATGAAAAGCTAATCATATATAGCAAGCATTTCACAGATTAAAACAATGATGGTGGTGAATGGTCTGACAACTGTATACTGCAATATACCTAGTTTGCCTAAACAGCAATACTTCTACCGTAGTCTATGGTAGACAGCAACATAGAGGAGGAAAATGTTTCTGCTGATCTTCGGTTTCAGTAATTAGTACCAGATTTGGATAATGGTTAGTTAGATAATGGGTAAGGAATCTCATAAAGTTGTAAATGACATAAGCTTTATAGAATTCTCTGCAGGTATGCACATATATTGCAATGCTGGAGTGTCCAATTATCTAAATTGTAAATGGGTACCATCCAAAGAATCCTTATGATTGGTTTTTGTAGTTTAGGTTGCATATAATGCACTAACTGTAGCAATATAACCCATAACGATATAGGTATTGTCAACAGCAAAAACAATTCCAGCAATAAACTAAGCCTTTGGTGTGCATTTGCATCTCCAGTTTCTGTAATCCCCATATGCATAAGGCAACCACAACCACTATGGACACCAGGTAGATGACCACCGCTAAAGTTCGAACCCACTGTCTCCAGTTCATCCAGGTACAAGTGCAAAGCATGTTTTCGTACAAATCAGCTCCGAGTGGCAAAGGAAAAAAGCCTGAAGGAGATTGTAACGGGAACCCTGTCCTTTGTTTCGTCAACTCATGTACTATGGAGAAAGAGCTGTTGCCCAATTTTAGCAACAGCTTAAGCCACCTCCTTGGCCAGAACTGTGTTTGTGCTGCTGCTACTGCTGCAACTGAGGCCACTCAGGGTGCCACCCTGCACACTCCACTTTTGCCCCACAGCTACCTGCCGGCTGGCTATTTTCTTTGGGGACTGAGATTCCTCCCTCCGGTGTCTCTTCACCCAATTCTGCTGGTAGATAAGGCCTCAGGATTTCCTCACTCATTCACATGGAACATCCCCTGTGATGGAGTGCAAGGACCAACCAGGACTTTGAATTTAATGTTTTTATTAATGAATGCATTAGATTACAACTTGGAAGAAATCCTGTATTAGTATCTCAACTGTCCTAAGAAGTGAGTTCTACAAGCTTCCATGAATGAACTTAATGCTGAATCCCAAGGATACTTTACATATATTCATCATAAATGACTGCCTACATTATGGGTTTTGAGAGGTTCTGAAGTGCCTACCTACCTCCAAATATCTCTCACATCAGACTGCTGTAAAAGCTAAAATCGATATGTTAGGACCACTGCTTTAGATAGCATATCTTTAGAAGGTCTAATATTAGTACTCAATTTTTATCAGGTAAATACATTCAGAGTACAGGATTGAAAAGAAAATTGGGAAGAAAACTTATTTTAGAAAGTTTGGAAGCAAATGATGTTGACCCTAAGGTGAAACAAGTCATCCTCTGCATGAGAATGGGGCACTGGGTTACCAAGTAGCTGAAAAGCTTCTTAGTCTCTATGGGTAAAAGTAAGCTGCAAAATATCAAAGAAAATCTTGTGTAGTTTAATGATCAGGGATGACAAATAGCATAAGAAAATTACTAGAGGGAAGTGGGTGGGTAAAAAGAAACTTTATTTGCTTCATACTGGCCATGCCTACCCCTACTCGTCACCCCAGTCTTTTGGGTATAAAGACAATTACACTTGAATTTGCTTAAGAGGAAAACAATCAGTAGCACTATGTAGCTGTGCTATTTAAAAAAAATCTTCTCTCAGAGTATGGAATAAAATAATTGGAAGAAGCAACAATCTATGTGAGCAAGCATCCTCTACAGGAGATAACACAGGAATAGACTTGGGGAGGAGTTTCCCAAGACTAGAGGAAGAATCACAAAGAGTTCACATGAGATGTCTTTCTTCTGAAGTGCTCAAAAGACTGTGTGAATGCAAAATACCTTGGAGGATGGCTGTCATGGTGTCCTCAGGGTCTTCATCATGAGGTGAATAAATTTTTTCTGGTTTTGCCTTGTATTGAATTCCTTACTAGAATAGATGGTCAGGTACCCAGGCTCCTGTGTATTGCTAAGGTGCCTCTATACATAAATAATACAAATTGCATATGAATGCCAAAGTGCATGATTTAATTATATCTTTAATGTCTCGTCATGTACTTGAAGTTCATATCATTTTATTGGTTTTCTTTCCAATTTTTCCCTTGGGTTAAAGACAAAGTCTAATAATGGAAAATAATTAAATTTCCTTCAGTTGAGAATGTCAATGTGGTTGGTATTCAGAATATCAATGGGTTTTCTAAAAGGAAGAAATTAAGCATAGAACTTTTAGTAAGACAAACATTACTATATATTAAATCTGGATTAAAATTTAGATGCTACTCCTTAGCTCTTAATGGTACTTAACATGGCAATTTTTCTACAGCATCAAGTAATGTGATTGGAGGCAAGGTGTGATAAACATAAAATCTTTTAGCCAATTGAAAGATATAACAACACGGTGATATTTTTAGTTTCAATTTTTATGATCGCATATGTGTGCCTGTGATTGTATGTGTGTGATGTAAATCATACTTGCTACATTACCTGCCTCAAAATTATTAGGTTGCCTTTCTTAACTCTCACTCATAGTAGAGGTAATTCTGCTATAGGGCAGATTACCAATACAGCACTCCATCAACTAGCACTGTTTGCTATATCCATGGAGACATGTCATTACCTAAAAATCTCCAAAATGGCATTAGCTAAAAAAGTCCAAGATATGGATATGAAAGAAGATTAACCAAATTTTAAAATATGTTTTCAGACACCTCCATCCGGGAAGTTGGTCCTTCCCGGATTTATTTGTTGGGGCAAATATATCTATGCTTTCAGGAACTAGTGTGTAATATTTAGTTCACATGATGAATTATGGCCTTTACCTGAACCCTCTTCTTTCCCTTCCTACAAAATATGATAGGATTAAAAAACACCATATCTCTTATTTTATACTGAGGAGCATTTCTTAGGTATGCTAACAAAATGATGGAATTCTTTGCTTACAGAGTAAGATCTTTCTGGCAGACGCTAATAGTGGTGAAATAAAACAAATTGCATCAACCTGTTCAGTTTAGTATAGTAATACATATATTTTCATTTTAATCCATTTATATAAATATTGGTTTAGTATAGGAGTAGATATATTTTCATCTTAATACATTTATATAAAATTGGCAAACTTATGTAGGTAGACATTTATTGAGTACATAATCTGTGCCAGACACTGTTCCAGATCATATATGGGAATCATTAACCTGAATATGTTTACTAGAACATTCTATTATTAATAATGTCAGAGAAAAGAGGGAATACTGTATATAGTTTTGACTCTAACAGTGAGTATATAGAACATGTAAATTTATGTATATTAAATTATTTTATGTTTAAGATCCCCAAACACTTCTTTATTGCCAAAGTCAATGAGTAATTTTCAGTCTAATCTGCTTGAGCACCGTGATGTATACTTGTTATGGTATCATTTGCTGGTTCCTCTCTTCAAGAAAAAAGCTGCCCAGATGACTTATAGAACCGTGAGCTAAGTAAATGCTTGTTGTCATAAGCCACTAAGTCTGGGGCTTATATGTCATGCAACAGCAGTTAATTTCAAGTTTGGGGCTATCCCTTGTGAATAAAACTGGTATAGACATTCTTGTATGATATGGTTTGGCTCTGTGTCCCCACCTGAATTTCATGTCAAATTGTAATTCCCAACGTTGGCGGAGGGATCTAGTGGGAGGTGATTGATCATGGGGGCAGAATTCCCCCTTTGTCTTCTCATGAGACTGAGGGAGTTATCATGACATCTGTTTTTTTAAAAGTATGTAATACTTCCTCCTTTAATCTCTCTCTACTGCCACCATGTGAGGATGTGCTTGCTTCTACTTTGCCTTCCACCATGATTGTAAGTTTCCTGAGGCCCCACAACCATGGCCCCTGTACAGTACGGGAACTGTGAGTCAATTAAATATCTTTTATTTATAAATTATCCAGTCTCAGGTAGTTCTTTACAGCAGTTTGAGAACTGACTAATACAGAGAATCAGTACTGACAGAGTGGGGTACTGCCATAAAGACACCTGAAGGTGTGGAAGTGACTTTGGAACTGAGTAAAGGGCAGTAGTTGGAACAGTTTGGAGGGACTAGAAGAAGACAGGAAGATGAGGGAAAGTTTGGAACTTCCTAGAGACTTGTTGAATGGCTGTGACCAAAATGCTGATAGTGATATGAACGGTGAAGTCCAGGCTAAGGTGGTTTCAGATGGAGATGAGGAACTTATTGGGAACTGGAGTAAAGGTCAATCTTGCTATGCTTTAACAAAGAGACTGGTGGCATTGTGTCCCTGCTCTAGAGATCTGTGGCACTTTGAACTTGAGATGAATGATTTAGGGTATCCAGTGGAAGAAATTTCTAAGCAACAAAGCATTCAAGGTGTGGCCTGGCTGCTTCTAAAATCCTATGCTCATTTGCTTAAACAAATTACCTGAAACTAGAATTTATATTTAAAAGAGAAGTAGAGCATAAAATTTTAGAAAATTTGCGGTCCTACTATGCAGTAGAAAAGAAAAACCCATTTTCTGAGGAGCAATTCAAGGCTGCAGAAATTTGCGTAAGTAAATAAGAGCTGAATGTTATTAGCCATGACAATGGATATAATGACTCCAGGGTATTTCAGAGAACTTTGCTGCAACTTTCCCATCACAGGCCTAGAGGTTAGGAGAAAAAAAATGGTTTTGTGGGTCGGGGCCTTGCTTCTCTGTGCAGCCTTGAGACATGGTGCCCTGTGTCCTAGCTGCTTCAGCTTCAGCCATGGCTGTAAGGGGTCAAGGTAAACTTCAGGCCATTGCTTCAGAGGGTGAAAACACCAAGCCTTGGTGGCTGTCACTCAGTGTTGGGCCTGCAGGAGTGCAGAAGGCAAAAATAGAGGTTTGGGAACCTCTGCCTAGAATTCAGAGGATGTATGGAAATGCCTGATTGTCCAGGCAGAAATCTGCTGCAGGGGCAGAGCCCTCATGTAGAACCTCTGCTAGGGCAGTGCAGAGGGAAAATGGGGGTTGAGAGCTTCCACACAGAGTCCCCACTAGGACACGGCCTAGTGGAGCTGTGGGAAGAGGTCCACTGTCCCCCAGGCCCCAGAATGGTAGATTCAGTGATAGCTTGCACCGTGCATCTAGAGAAGCCATGGGCACTCAACACCAGCCCTTAAAGGCAGCCATGAGGGCTGTACCTAAAGAACTACAGGACTGTAGCTGCCCAGGGCCTTGGGAACCCACCCTTTGCATCAGTGTGGCCTGGATGTGTGACATGGAGTCAAAAGATATTATTTGTAGCTTTATGACTGCCCTGCTAGGTTTAGAGGTTTATTTTGCTATGGTTAGGACCATGACCCATGACACAGCCTCAGGAGTTCCTGAGAACATGTGCCTAAGGTGATGGGTTACACCTTGGTTTTATACATGCTAGGGAGACAGAAGTTGCAGGCAAAGACATAAATAATATATGTAAGGTATACATATATTATACCTTAAAGTAAATAAATTATATAAATTATACATTGGTTCAGCCCAGAAAGTTGGGACATCTTGAAGTGGTGGCTTCCAGGTCATAGGGGGATGTAAAGATTTTCTGATTCTCAATTCCCCCTGAAAAGCTGAATTCAGCATAAAGAAATGCTTGAGTTTAGATAAGGAAGTTGTGGAAGTCAAGGTTTTTATCATGTACATGAAGCCTCCATGTAGCAGACTCTAGGAAGAAAAGATGATGAATGGCCCTTATCAGACCTTAAAAGATGTCAGAGTCTCTGGGAAAGACCTAGCAAGGGAAGAAGATTCTCTACGGAATGCAAATTTTTCCCACAAGGGACAGATTTGCAGGGCCATTTCAGAATATGTCAAAGAAATATATTTGGGGGTAAATATTTTGATTTCCTTCAGGGACTGTTATCTGTCATATGATGCTGTACCAGTTAGGTTGAAATTTGGTCATAGAATTATTGCTACAAAGAGTCTGTTTTCTCAGTCTTAAGAGCTCTGTTTTAATGTTAGTGCTGGTCCATTGTGTCTAAACACCAAAGGGAAGAGGGTATGAGTCATATCTGAATCCCCCTTCTCATTATGGCCTGAACTATTTTTTTCAGGTTTTGTTGAGTTCTCCTTGGCCAAGAGGAGTTCCGTTCAGGCAGTTGGGGGCTTAGAATTTTATTTTTGGTGTATGTCTGCCATGTAATGAGAATAATAAATAAAATTTATTAAGTACTTCTTATATGCCAGACACTAGTATGTGTGGTTACATGAATCCACTTGGCAAATATTCTCAATAATGTGAAAGCAGGTTCATTGTTTTCCTTAATTTTACAGAGGAAACAGGAACAGGGAGTTTCAGTAACTTGCCCAAGATCCTGCAGATAACAATCAGCAAAATCAGGCTTTAAAGCCAGGCAGTCTGATTTCAGAGTCTGTGCTCAAAGCCATTATGATATGCTGTTCTTGATCATTTGAATTCTGGACTTAAGTATCCCTGAACTGGAATGGTAACTCTACAATGTTATCACTAATTCTGTCACCCTATATGGTTCTGTTTACACATCGTTAGCAATTGTGTTTCATCTTATGGTCAACAGATGACTGAATTACTTCCAGCATCATGGCAGTGTTCCAAAAAATAATAACAAACAGCAACATAGACAAGTTGACACTTACCTCTATCACAGGAAAAACAGCTTCAATGGCAAAACTTGTCCATGTACCTCAAGCACGAGTAAGGGATTGAGACTTCCCTGGCCCAAGGTTTTGACCTATACTGCCTCCATAGTCTCATCACCAGGAGTCTTTGTCCCAGTGTAGAAGATAGCCCTTTCAGGCTCTCTGAGTCCCGTATCAGTAAAAATTTTCAGTGATTGCACTGAAAACCTGGATCTGATTCTATGATCACCAATTAGTCTTCTGATTATGCTTTTGCCTCCCATTAAGGCAGAGAATGTGCTATTCTCTCAGATGTTATGTGGAAATCTATTGAGCAGGAGAGTGAAGCCTGGCTGAAGGCACACATTTTGATTAATTTTACTTGGAAATCTTATAGTAACACAATTTTATTAATCTGTAGCTTATACCCTTTTTCTCAATATATTTTAAAACCTCTTCAGCAAGGGAAGGATGCAGGGAGAGAGCGAGTCTGGATCAAAATATTCTGATCTCATTAATTTGGATAAATGAGAGGGGAAAGAAAAGCAAGGAGGTATTACAGAAAAGTGAAATACACAAACAATTTTAAAATAAGTGTATTTTAAAAATTCATGTGATATCCCTAAAGGTGGGTACTATGTTTATTTTTGCTCAATATTGTGTACCCAGTACCTGGCATAGTGTCTGATACAATAGATACTCAATAACTAAGTCAAATTAATGAATAAATACAAATACTACTAAGAATAGGCACCAAGCAGACATGCTTGAACTAATATATAATAAACTTATGGTGAATCATTATTAATTTTAGAATTATAAATGCTTAAGCTTTTGAAAACCTTTGCTCTATGTGATTATTAATTACTTAAATAATTAATGTGATCCATAAGTAATTCAAAATTAATTAGTTTTTTTACCATTTACAAAGAAAATTTATAAGTTAATATCCACACAATCTCTGTATAAATCATCATGAATTTCATTTTAGAAATTTGAGTTTACTGAGGAGTTAGTAGAGTTGTCTATTCATAACTTACAGCAAGTAGAAGTAAAAACGTGCCATTTACAACCCTTTTCAATAATAGTCTGTTTACTTTCCTTGACCAAAATAATGTCAATA
Organism: Gorilla gorilla gorilla; assembly: GCF_029281585.2. NCBI lineage: Eukaryota > Metazoa > Chordata > Mammalia > Primates > Hominidae > Gorilla > Gorilla gorilla. The sequence continues at coordinate 99,861,395 of NC_073247.2, forward strand.
TAATAGTCCCTATCAGAACTACTTATTCCTAATAAAAGCTAGATGAATCAAGCCTGTGCATAGAAAAGCATTTGCCTTTAAGCTTCTTGAATGGAAGAGTTTAAGATGGTATCTAGAGAGAGACAGAATATCATAGAATAACATTCCTGTCTGCCAAAGAAAATTATTCTGAGCAAAACTATCTCTTCCACTGGCTTCTTTTTGTTCTTGAATTTCTTAATATTGGCTGAACTGCAAGTTACACTGTACTGATATGGAGGAAGGTAGGAAGTAGAAGTGTGTGAGATAAAACAACATTTTGGTCAATATGCCAATCAATCACCTTAGTTAGATTATTTGAAAGAGGTTACTTTTTTGTCAGCTGCCAGTGTAGCACAAGTCATTATATCCTGAATAACTCATTCTACTTACTGTGATGACATGTTTTGATTGTTTACTCTGTGCCAGTCACTTTATAAATGCTTTACTGAAATATGACTCATTCAATCCTTGCAGCAACCTTGTGAAATAAGCAAAGTTTCACCCATTTCACAGATGTCAAAATTCAGGCACAGAACTGTTCAACCATACTTTTCCAAGGCCACTCAATCAGTAAGTAGACAAGCTGAAATTCAAATTTGGGCATCTGCCTACAAGTTTCCTGATCAATGTATCTAAACTGCCTTATGACACAGACTAGGGCCCTGATGAAGTGGGGTGAAGGAAAGGTGATATAAGATGATGACAATATATTCAGGAGAACAAGAGGGCTGTTCAGGTTGTGAGCATATGGGGAAAAAAGGGTAGAGAGATGGTCAACACACTTTATAACTTTGCTAATGACCAACCCTGTTTATCATTATTTGTAAATATTATCATTTGTCAAAGACGTTTTTCACATGTTTATTCTTCGCATTAATTTTCAAAAATTATAATGTCAAATATTCATGAGCTATTAAAACACCACTAAAAAAATGTAGCCTTCTGTTGGTACTTAGAAATTTACATCGTTATACATTTGAAGAAATGGTATGCCAGAGGGAAGATACATTCATCAATTAGAATTTGTCACTTTTTTTTTTTTTGAGACAGAGTTTCACTCTGTCGCCCAGGCTGGAGTGCAGCGGCAGTATCTCAGCTCACTGCAACCTCCACCTCCCAGGTTCAAGCGATTTTTCTGTCTCAGCCTCCTGAGTAGCTGAGACTACAGGTGTAAGCCACCACGCCTGGTTAATTTTTGTATTTTTAGTAGAGACGGGGTTTCACCATGTTGACCAGGCTGGTCTCAAACTCTTGACTTCATGATCCACCTGCCTTGGCCTCCCAAAGTGCTGGGATTACGGGCATGAGCCACCGCACCTGGCCACATTTATTTTTTAAAATATATAAAAATAAAAATGACAATCTAATCTATGTGATAGATTGTTTATCATGTTTTTTTTTTAGGTATAGAAATCAGATTTTACAATAGAAAAACAAGAAACAGATCTTTGGTACACATAATCTGATTAAAACACCAGCAATTTTCTAGGCCCAGAAATAACAAGTAATTTAATATCATACAACTTAATGACACTCAACCACTGACTGTGCAAAACAGTATACCAAGTACAGTGATGTAAATGTGATACTATGTACCTACAGAGAAACCTTATAAACAAAGGGAATCAGGTATTTCAAAAATAAAAAATCTTCAGAAAATCTGTCTTATAATCAAGCTCTTGGCTACTCTTTACTTTTAAAATTAAATGTAAATGACCAGATTTAATTATCTTTACACACACGCACACACACACACACATACACGAATTAAGCTCATTTTGCTGAGTACTCACTAACAATATATATTTAAAGGCTTAGCACTTTTTTTTTTTTTTGAGACAGAATCTTACTCTGTTGCCCGGGCTACAGTACAGTGACGTGATCTCGGCTAATTGCAACCTCCACCTCCTGGATTAAAGCGATTCTCATGCCTCAGCCTCCCAAGTATAAGTATATGGGATTACAGACATGTGCCACCACGCCTAGCTAATTTTTGTATTTTCAGTAGAGGCGAGGTTTCACCATATTGGCCAGACTGGTCTCGAACTCTCGGCTTCAAGTGATCTGCCTGCCTCAGCCTCCCAAAGTGCTGAGATTACAGGTGTCAGCCATTGCACCTGGTGAATGCTTTTGTTTAAAAAAACAAAACAGTAGTAGTCTATAATAGTAGTCCTCAAGCTATCCATGTAGCCGGACCAAATTTACTATTTCCAATCTGTTGCAAAGTTATGTTTTGTACAATAAAATAAAAAGTAATTAATTTAAAAATTAAAACAGAAAATAATACAGAATAAAATTCCAAATATTTTATCTTTACATTCAATACATGTAAAATTACTGTGTGATAGTTTTAAATGTTTTTATTCAATTTTTATAGTTACTTGGCTGCCAATTGATAATGGTTGGCAGATTAGCACTGGCTCCCACATCAAACTTTGAGTAAAATTTCTCTAGAGTACTCAGCAGTAGCCCTCAATATAAGTACACCAATTTAAAGAGAGATTCTGTCACAGATAACAGAAGCGAAACTTTTTATTTGCTTAGAATCAAATAGCACTAGCAAAACAAATATAGTAGCAGATTAACACATTATATTGTTTTTTGTTTTTTAAATTACTTTGGTTGACCAAAGCCTTCTGTCTGATTGACAAATAGGGATAGAAATACATTTGACTCACTGGAAGGGAATAGACTTGGGATCCATTGAAATATTTTAATTTTATTCAGAATTGAGACAAGGCCTCTTATATAATTAACCCTGACAATAAAAGAGGAAGTGAAACTTCAATTCATGAAATTACTTTTCTTTTTTTTATAGGTATTAGTCATTGTTCACTATTCAACCATTACAAACACAATGTTAAAAAGTGTAACAAAATTGGAATCATCTGACAATGTTAGCTATGTTCATGATAACTAATGAAGTGATTGATTTTGTGGCTGTATTTTGGTAATGATCTAAGTTGCAAAGTAGAAATTAAAGTGTCAAAAATGAATTTCTCATTTGTCTGGAAGAATAATAAAATTTGGTCTTTTTTCCCTTTGTATCCATATGTTGAATTATTCTGCATGACATTTCAGGGCCAAATCATCAGTCCATTCTTAATTTCATATCAATTCAGATGATACAAATAATTGAATATAGAGTATCAGAACTGAAATGAAAAACTAAGGCAAATATTATGAGTGATAGTTTAGTTAATATGGAAGAAAATATAAGTGCTAGCTTGGTTTGTGATAGAACACAAAAATGTGAGTTGAAAATTATTCCCAGTAAGAAAAATAGCAATGATTGGTGACAATAAATAAATTGGATAGGCTGAATATTTTAATTCCAAATTACAATTAATGTATTAATATAGATTTATTGAATATTCACTATATATGAGGCGCTGTTTTAGTTACTGGGAATATAGCAATAAAGAAGATGATAGTTCTTTTAGAGCTTAAATTAAATGAGGATATTTGTGGAAAGAACTCCTTGTAAAATATTTTATAGATTTTAAGATATGTATTTTTCACATTTTACTATCTCAAATCATAATTCATCTTAATAATTTAAGGGATCTTATAAGCTTTTTTACAGGAGGCGGCTGTGAAAAAATTGACACTGTCTCATTACCTCATGATTTGTACATGTGTGAACTTCATCTTAGTCTTTCATGTTGCCCTAAATTTAACAAAATTATGTGCATTGTTTGATGAAAGCCTCATTCATTAACGGAAGGTAATTTGCAAACAGGATAGAGCTTCCCAATGAATTAGGAAGGCAAAAGAGTTTGCCTCAAACCAGAAAGAGATTCCCTTGGACTCAGGTAAAGAAAGAGAAAGAGGTCAGATGGTTAACAAGCCACCTAAAATAGAAGTCTAGAATCCCTTGGTAAATCACCAGGGCTGTTAATTCTTGATACATTTGTAGATATAATTTTAACAGTAAAAATAAACTTCCTGGAAAGCACAGTGACTTAGTCTTTATTCTTGATGGCTGACTGCACAACTTGAGCTCTTCAGCATTTCAGTCAACAAAATATTTAGGGAATATTTTAGGCAGAAACGTGGATTGGTTGCCAACTGAAAATCTTTTGTTTACACTTTCTGGTTAAAATAAAGGCAGTACCAACATTACAACTTGCATATTGCAGCACTATTCACAATAGCAAAGACTTGGAACCAACCCAAATGTCCATCAATGATAGACTGGATTAAGAAAATGTGGCACATATACATCTTAAAATACTATGCAGCCATAAAAAAGGAAGAATTCATGTCCTTTGCAGGGACATGGATGAAGCTGGAAACCATCATTCTCAGCAAACTATCACAAGGACAGAAAACCAAACACCGCACGTTCTCACTCATAGGTTGGAGTTGAACAATAACACATGGACACAGGGCAGGGAACATCACACACCAGGTCCTGTCGGAGGGTGGGGGGTTGGGGGAGGGATAGCATTAGGAGAAGTACCTAATGTAAATGACGAGTTGATGGGTGCAACAAACGAACATGGCACATATATACCTATGTAACAAACCTGCACGTTGTGCACGTGTACCCTAGAATTTAAAGTATAATAATTTTTAAAAATCCTTGCATAATTAGTATTGGAGTCTTAGACAAAGTCATGGAGATAATAAAGGAACATCTTATAATGCCATATTAACCACATTCTGGAAGTCGCAGAGAATAGTATTGTGTGATAAAATATGGACTTTAGACTTTGAAAATCTGAAGTCAAACATGACTAAAAAGAGGTCTCCCTGGATATAAAATTAACATAAAAAGTGAATTGTCTTTCTATATACTAGCAATGAATACAAGGAAAAATCAAAATTAAAAATACAATGCCATTAATAATCACTCAGAGAAAAAATGAAATGTTTAGTTATAAATCTAACAAAACATGTATAAGACATATATATTGAAAACTATAATACCGATGAAATATATCAAAGGTGGTATAGATAAAAATTGACATGTAAAGCATGTTCATAGATTGGAAGACTCAACTTGGTAAGTATATCAATTCTCAATAAATTGATAAACAGGGTTAACATAATGCTACTGACAACCCAGGAAGATACTCTGTAATTATGGATAAGATTACTTGGAAAGTCATATGGAGAGAAAAATACACTAGGATTGATGAAATAATTTTGAAAAGGAAGAATAAAGTGGGAGGAGTCAGTCTAAATAATTACAAAACTTACTACAAAACTTATTATATAACTATTATTTTTAGAAGGGACAGACACATAGAATGGAACCAAACAGAAGAAAAATAGGACTACATGTATATGGCCATTTGATTTTTGCCATAGGCACAAATGTGATTCAGTGGAGGAATGATAAACTTTTTAACAAATGGTGATGAAACACGTGCATACCAATAGGCAAAAATTGACCTTAAACTAAATCTCTCACTTAATTAAAAACTTAACCCAGAATGCATCATTGACTTAAATATAAAACTTTGAAATATAAAACATAATTTTTGGAAATGATAAATTGGACTTCATCACAAGTTAAACCTTTTGGTCTGCAGACACCTCTATTAAGAGGAAGAAAAGACAAGCTACAGACTGGGAGAAAGTATTTGCAAACTATCTTTATATTTAAAATTTATAAATACCTCAAGGTACAGTATACATTCAACAATAAAAGCTAGAAATGGACAAAAGACATGAAAAACATTTCACAGAAGAGTATTTACACATGGCACATAAGCGATGAAACACATTAATATCATGAGTCCTTAGAGAAATGCAGATTAAAACCACAAGAGATATCACTACACACCTATTAGACCGCTAAAATAGAAAATAGTGGCAATACCAAATGCTGCTGCGGCTGCAGCTTATGTACCTCTGATACCTTCTTAGTAGGAATGTAAAATAGTACAACCACTCCTGAAAATTTTGTCAGTTTTTTAAAAAACTAAACACACATTTACCATATGACCTAACAATTGCCTTCTTGAGCATTTATCCCAGATAAATGAAAACTTATGTCCACACAGATATCTGTACATGTTTGTTTGTATTTGTATTAGCCTAAACTGGAAACAAAGTGTTATATAATAGGTAAGTAGTGAATCAAACTTTGACACAACCATATCATGGAATATTATTCAGCAATAATAAAGAACAAACTATTGGTACTTGCAACAACTTAAATGGATCTCAGGGGCATGATGCTGCATAAATTAAAGCAATTATCAAATGGTTACATGTAGTATGACTTTTTATTTAAATAATATTATTTATTGAAAGAAATTTATTTACATTCCTCAAAATGGCAAAATTATAGAGATGAAGAACAGATTTGAGGTTTCCAGGATTGTGTTTGGGGAGGGGGAGGTGAATATGGCCAGACAAGCAAGAAGTATTCTTATGGTGATAGAATAGCTCTATGCTTTGATTGTGGTGGTTATTACATGACTGTATACATGTAATATATGGAAACAAAACTGTATACACATTGTATCAATGTCAATTTTCTGGATTCAGTAGAGTACTATAGCTGTGCAAGATGTCACCATTTGGTGAGAGCTCAATGAAGATTAAATAAAAACTATCTGTAATAGTTTGGCAACTTTTTGTGAATCTGTAATTATTCAAAATAGCAAGTTAATGAAGAAGAGATAAAATGTCTCTAAATGCGAATAAATTTGAGAAATGCCTTACCAAACAGGAAAGACTTAATTATCATCCTAATATCTGTGTAGAAAATTAGACTTAAAATTCATTGTCATGTGAAGAGGCAATCACAGAGTGTACATGTAGGGGAAAAATGTAGGGGAAAAAGTATTATAAAAGTATTTCAGAGAGTTATTAATTTAAAAAAATATGTTTCTGGATTTTTTGAAGTTTGAGGTATTTGTCAGCTTTAAATTTTTATTTTCATTTTTTCTTGCTGAAAATGTATTCACTTTTGTACCTAATTTTTTATTTATAATTTTGAGCTCAATTTTTGTAAGTCCTTCATTTTGTGGAAGTTTCAGGTCCCACAATAAGTGGATCAGTTTCTGACTGCAATTGGAATCTCTCAGTATCACCCCCACTCCAAAACCCAACCTCACTCCAAGCTAGTAGGTCCTAAGCCCAGTATTTTGTGCAGGGAGTTTTATATTTAAGCTACCTCTTGAATTTCAACAATAGGCTCTCTTCTGTTGACCAGGAGAAAATGTAAGAGGTGAAGTAACACTCTCTAATTCAGTGAATGACTAGAGGTCTGAAAATTGCTAGAAAATAGAGGAAGCCTGGTACTTGATAACAGGTGATATTTTAGGGAGATGGTGTTTTCTGAAAATTCAGGGAGGGACAGAAGTTTAAAGAGATAAGTATCAACAGAAGAATAGAAGCGGAACATTAGAGAAAGTTAGGCACTGCTTTTTAATATTCTACAGAGATTCAAGGAGACAGGATGATTAGGTAGGGAAGGAAAAGAAGATTCCCTTTTTCTTTCCAGCACCCTTCAATACATGTAATTCACAAACATACACACACATTTGCATATAACTTGAAAGTAGCTCTTTTAATTTGTGTAAATTACAACTTCACTTAGTTCAGTTGGTTTGTGTCCCTTTTGAAGAATTTTGGCCCAAAGAAGTCTAAACAATATCAAGAATCTGGTACCTGGAATGTCTGAACACTAACTCCAAATGGTTATTGAAGGCATCAAATCCCAGTCATTGTAGGATTGTTATGTGTGTTGTATTTAATACAAATTACTGATGATGACTCACTTTTGTCTCATGTATGACCTATCCTACCTGCAGATATTACTATTCCTTGAGGTGATATAGTAAAGACTCAATAGATCTAAATCTGATTAGTCAAAATTTTTGTGATATAGAAGGTAGGAACTAATGGGTAAAGAAGGTTTTTAAAAAATTATTAATGCTACCCTAATGCCTCATTGCAAGACCATAAAAAGAAGCATGAACATAGATTTTATTGGGATAAGAATAAATTCTAAGACTACTTCCAATTTATTTTTACACCTCAGTGCTATTTATATTTATAAACAAGAGGTAGCTTAAATGTAAAATTCTGGCTGGGTGTGGTGACTCATGCCTGTAATCCCAGAACTTTGGGAGGTCGAGGTGGGTGGATCACCTGAGGTCAGGAGTTCAAGACCAGCCTGGCCAACATGGTGAAACCTCGTCTCTACTAAAAATAAAACAATTAGCCAGGCATGGTGGCAGGCACCTGTAATCCCAGCTACTAGGGAGGCTGAGGCAGGAGAATCGCTTGAACCCGGGAGGCGGAGGTTGTGGTGAGCCGATATCACACCACTGCACTCCAGCCTGAGAGACAGAGTGAGGCTCCATCTTAAAAAATAAATAAATAAAAATAAAATAAATAAATATAATTTCATGCACAAAGATAGTCCACACTGGGATAGTAGTACATGTCTGTGTTTGATGAAACTATTAGCTATTCTTATTAATTTTCATATCACCATTTTATACATAAGAAAAATGAAGTTCAGAATATTGAAGCGTTTTTCCTAAATAACATTCCTAGTTTTATTATGTAATTTTTATCAACAACAACAACATGTGTATTATCATCATGTGACAGGAAATGTTCTCTGCTGTTGTCTGACTCAAATAACGGCTCTTTAAATTGTGAGGGCAAATTAAAAAACCTTTCAGATGAATCAGCTTAAAATGTTCTTTGCATTTGTATGTTCTATGTCTATTTGCAACAGAACTAGAAGGGAAATAGTTTGCTTTGTGGACAAAAGACCTACTAGAATTGAGTGGAAGCTTTGTGATTGATACAGAATAAGGGCTAGAACATAGCACACTAGGATGAGTACTAGATTCAGAGTCCAGAGCTTTTGTGTTTAGCTCCATCTCTAACTCTAGCTATGTAATTGGTTTTTGTTCTATTTTGTTTTGTTTTCCTTTTAGATGCTCAATTTTTGGATCTGTAAATTGATTGTATTTGAGCAAAATGATCACTGAAGAAGGTCACTTTAATACTACTATTGGATGAGATAAACCTACCTTGTTGAGTAATCCTAAAGTTAGTACTGTATTATTCTTATAAAATAAGCAGCTGGAATATTTTAATAGTAACAAATGCATGACTGAATTCTCTAGATAGTGCTCTCTGAAAATTTATGGACTTCTGGGACAAGTTTTCTTAGGAATCATGTTCAATAGTAAGTTATGATGCTTATAGAATTTCTAAGAAATATAAAACATGAAGAGGCAAGATATAAAAGAGAAACAGGAAGAAAGCCAAGGTCATAAAATGATTTGAACATGAAAGCAAAATTATGAGATCGGCTATGAAGGTCAGTCACCAAGGTAGTAAGGAGTGAGGTAAAGAGCTCTGAAGCTGGAACTATTTAGGCAACTGAGATCCCATTTACCCAAGTGCATTTTCTGAAAGGTGCTATGCTAGGTTGGAAGAGCCAATACAATCTAGGAGTCAGTCATGTTGCTCTCTTTGGAGCATTCTCAGCTACAAGACCCAAAGCCCTGCTTTGCTTTCATCATGAGATGCTCTTCAAATAACCAGCCTATGAAATGGTAAGTAATAAAATGTTCAGTCTTGTGCCTCTGGACATTATTACAATAAAAGAGAAGGTGACACTAATGACTATAAATCCCTAAAGAAAATATTTTCAATGGATAATGAAATTATACATTCTCATAGTCTCCCAATTATCCAAAGCTGCATGTGGACATTTTTGGTAGGCATTCAGGTAGCTTCCATTCTTTAAGCATATCTAGTTGTAGGAAATTGTGTTTTATTGTTGTTGTTGCACACCAATTTTTCAATTTATTTTCAAATTAGGCCATTGGGAAGGTGAGTAAGAATGTTTGGCTAGGATAGATAGATAGCTTTATATTAAAGAACTTACTTTGTGTAATTATTTCTACTTTATTAACAGAGCTTTCAGAAAAATATACATCATTGTGTATTTTAATAATATTTTTAATTCTCCAAGATAAATTGAAAGAAAATATTATACAAATATTATAAATAATACATTGTATCAATTAAATTGAACAGGGAAATTGAAGATTTAGAAGATAAAACATTTAAGCATTTAAGGGGTAATATACGAAAAAAAAAAAAGCATTTTAAGGGTACAGATTACCAAAAACTCATTTTGCTACAGAATACCCTCACCAAAAAAGAGTGAATTACCCTTCAAGACTCTAATGAAGATAATTTTGTCAAGGTCATTAGCTGCTCAATAGTGTTTTATAAGAGCTGTAAAAGAATTGCACCTGGATTCTCTCACAATTGTTTGTATATCAGGAAAAGGGAAATGGTGTGCAGATTGGTTACCAATTATATTAAAATATTAGTTACAGCACTTGCAAATGTTTTTGAGTCATAATAACAGGCAGAAAACAGGTTCAGAGTCATCTGTTATAAATTCTAGTTTCACAACAGGCACAGATGCATCAGTTCATGCCTAATTATACTCTTCCATGTGAGATATAAAATACTTCAGGGTTTCTATAATAGAGACTCATGAAAACAGTTAAGATATAATTTTAAAACTCTTTCTACCAGGGCTAATGTTAATATAGAAACTAATTGCTCTGATAGGCCTTTGGGACCCATATTTACCAAAGTGCCATTCTTTTTGGCTTACCTAGATTCTGTAGCCACATTTACTTCCTGACAATGAAACTTCTATTGGAAACCCATTTTTTATACTTGAGAATGAATTTGGATAGTTCATAGAAATAAGAATAATTATTTTGGATTACTAGTTTACAGAAAAAAGAGAAAATATGACACTGCAAAAATTCTAAAGCTATAAATAGTTAAGTTCAATATCACATTCATCATCAAACCCAGCCAATCTGAAGCTCTCACATATTGATATAATTGACTTTAATTTAGTCATCTGTCATTTTTCATTTCATATTCTTCAGTTCAATTAATCAAATACCTATTAGGTGCAAGTTGCTCTGATAGAGTTAAAGTTGAATAAGATACAGGCTTTGCCCTCCTCTCATTCATGGGACTGCCAAATAAATGGAAGAGGCAAGTAAGTACTAAGCAACTAATACAAGGCAGACTATCATAAAGATTATAACGTGGTTCAAGTAAAGGGTAACAGGTGAACATGGAGGGAAATGTAGACAGGATGAAGAAAGGCTTCACAGAGGATATTACACTTGAATAGGTCTTTAAGGTGTACATAAAACCTCAACATAGGAAATTTGGAAAGAAGAAAAAGAGTTCAACATAAGTAAAAGCATGGATGCAAAAGACAGAGCGTGTATGTCATAGTGTGGTTGAAGTATCAGCATGTACCAGGAAAATATGGCTAGATAAGCTGTTGTCAGACACTAAGAGTCGAGCGGAAAATTTTGGATTTTATTTTGCATACAATAAGAAATAATTGAAAGGTTTTTTTGAGGAGAGTAACAAGTTGGCATTTCCTTTGTTGGCAGTGTAGAGACATAATAAAGAAGAAGAGACTAGAGATGAGAAGACCAGTTAAGTGGCTATTTAAAGAGAGGTTTAAATTAAATGATTGTAAAATAATTAGAAAAAAGCATCTTGGAATTAAGACACACTAATTTCCTTATAGGCTTGAAAATAACCAGGCAATATTATCATGTTCATTTGTGTTCATGCTTTGCATGATATTACAATATGCATGAGGATTAAAATGATCATAATATTACACCACTAAATCTTAGAAAGATCTAAAGTAGGTTATTAGAAACATGTGAGTAACCATCTCCAGTACCTCAGAATTTGACTGTATTTGGAGACAGATCCTTTAAAGAGGCAATTAAGTTAAAATGAGATTATTATGTTGAGTCCTAATCAAATAAGACTGGGTTCTTTCTTATAAGAAGAGGAAGTTTGAACATAGGCACACACAGAGGGAAAAAAATTGAAGACACAGACAAAAGACCATCTACAAGTTGAAAAGAAATGCCTGGATCTGATCCTTTTTTCATAGCTCTGAGAAGGCACCAATCCTACCGACACCTTAATCTTGGACTTCTAGCATCCAGAATTGTGAGAAAATAAATTTCTGTTGTTTAAGCAACCCAGTCTCTGCTATTTGGTTACAGCTGACCTAGCAAACTAATAAAAGTTTGCTATGGTTAATCCAGATAAGGTGACCTCAATTAACAATTTCTGCATGTCTATAATAATGAAAAATATGGTCAGAAATCTGTGTCAATAACTAGAACAAAAAATGAACACAAATGAACACTACACCACCTTGGTTGTCACGCACATCATCCAAAAACATGGATATATTATGAAACTACAGCTATAAATCACTTAAAGATAGGAATACGTCCTGAGACATATGTAATTAGTCAATTTTGTTGCTGTGAGACATCGTAGTGTATTTATGCCAACCTAAGTAGATTAGAGTACTATGCACCTAGGCGGTGTCATATAACCTATAGTTCCAAGGCTACAACCTGTATTGTATATCACTGTACTGATTACTGCAGGCAATTGTAACATAATGGCAAGTATTTGTGTGTCTAAACATATCTAAACATAGAAAAGATACAGTAAAAATACAGTATGAAAGATAAAAAGTGGTACAGCTGTATAGGGCACTTATGGATGCAGTTTGGAGGACTGGAAGTTGCTCTGGATGAGTCAGTGAGTAAGTGGTGAGTGTGAAGGCCCACAATATTGGTGTAAACAACTGTAGACTTTATAAAAACTGCATGCTTAGGCTACATTACATTTATTTTAAAATATTTGTCTTTATTAATAAATCAACCTTAGCTTACTGTAACTTTTTTACTTCATAAACTTTTTAATTTTTTTAACTTTTTGACTCTTTTTTAATAACACCTTAAAACACAAACACATGACATAGCTGTAAAAAATATTTTATCCTTATTCTTGAAGCTTTTTGCCATTTTAAATATTTTTTGCTGTTTAAACGTTTTGTTAAAAAAAGACACAAATGCAAACATGATCCAGGCCTAAACAGAGTCAGGATTATCAATATCACTGTCTTCCAGTGACACACCTTGTCCCACCGAATGGTCTTCAGGGGCAATTCCACATATGGAGCTGTCATCGCCTATGATAACAATGCTTTCTTCTATAATACCTCCTAAAGGACCTATCTGAGGCTGTTCTGCAGTTAACACTTCTTTATAAGTATAATAGAACACTCTAAAATAACAATTAAAAAGAGTAAATACATAAACCAGTAATACAGCCATTTATTATCATTATCAAGTATTATGTACTCTGTGTAATTGTATGTGCTGTACTTGTATATGAATGGCAGCACAGTAGGTTTGTTTAAACCAGCATCACCACAAATCTGAGTAATGCATTTTGCTATGATGTTATGACAGCTATGTATATGACACTAGGTCACGGGAATTTTTCAGCTCCATTATAATCTTATGGGACCACTGACATATATGCATTTCATCATTGACCAATACATCATTAAATGGCATGTGACTGTATATAATAATTTGGGATTGTTAGTTAATGAATGCATACAATTATCCTTCAAACATGGCTTGATAAAAGAATTTTAATAAAGGCATACATACAAATGTAACAATATTTTACAAAGTAACTGTTCTGAAATTATTAGAATAAAGATCTTCAATCTGGTCTCCAAACCTCCATTCTCTTCAACCTATATTAATTATTATAGTATATACCAGATGAGCATTCTTTTTTTTTTATTATACTTTAAGTTTTAGGGTACATGTGCACAACATGCAGGTTTGTTACATATGTATACATGCACCATGTTGGTGTGCTGCACCCATTAACTCGTCATTTAATATTAAGTGTATCTCCTGATACTATCTCTCCCCCCTCCCTCCACCCCACAACAGGCCCTGGTGTGTGATGTTCCCCTTCCTGTGTCCATGTGTTCTCATTGTTCAATTCCCACCTATGAGTGAGAACATGCGGTGTTTGGTTTTTTGTCCTTGCCATAGTTTGCTGAGAATGATGGTTTCCAGCTTCATCCATGTCCCTACAAAGGACATGAACTCATCCTTTTTTATGGCTGCATAATATTCCATGGTGTATATGTGCCACATTTTCTTAATCCAGTCTATCATTGTTGGACATTTGGCTTGGTTCCAAGTCTTTGCTATTGTGAATAGTGCCACAGTAAACATACGTGTGCATGTGTCTTTATAGCAGCATGATTTATAATCCTTTGGGTATATACCCAGTAATGGGATGGCTGGGTCAAATGGTATTTCTAGTTCTAGATCCCTGAGGAATCGCCACACTGACTTCCACAATGGTTGAACTAGTTTACAGTCCCACCAACAGTGTAAAAGTGTTCCTATTTCTCCACATCCTCTCCAGCACCTGTTGTTTCCTGACTTTTTAATGATCGCCATGCTAACTGGTGTGAGATGGTATCTCATTGTGATTTTGATTTGCATTTCTGTGATGGCCAGTGATGATGAGCATTTTTTCATGTGTCTTTTGGCTGCATAAATGTCTTCTTTTGAGAAGTGTCTGTTCATATCCTTTGCCCACTTTTTCATGGAGTTGTTTTTTTCGTGAGATGAGCATTCTTAATCCAGAGTTGTGATCATATTTCTTCTCTACTCTGTATCTTCCACATTTCATCCACTGCTTCCCTTACTAGTTACTGTGCATGCTAGAGGTGAACTCAAGGCTTTCACTTATTTCCAAGGTGGGGTATTTTTTATTGCCTATCATTCTCCTTCCCATCCCAAGATGTTGGTCAGAGTTTTAATAGTGGGCTACAGCCTGTTGATCTCACCTTAGTTTTAATTGATCAGCAGCCCTTTCTAATGTGTTGGTTTTCTGTTTTAGGACTGACTCCTGTATCTCTTTACATTTTCCACAGATCTTGTCCTGTTAGGCTTAGTCCATTAGTCAGGATCTGGATATATATGGTAAACAGAAATGTTGATGATAACATTTCTGACTGGTACCAGGTTATCTGACTGAATTATTCCTGTTTTATCTCAAACTTTTAGTCACATATATTGTTGTTAGTCTATTTTGAATTAAGTATTAAGATTATAGGACTTCTTCAGATGCTATTCCTGGAATATCTGTTTATTTAGACTGTCTAAATCAGAATCTCTCTTCCTCAAGTCCACCTTGAAAAGAAAACTTCTGTTCTCACCCTGAAAGCCTGGTTTTGCTAAAGACTCATTTTGCTTCATGTCTAAACCTGTCTAGGTTTAAATGCAAATTTTGAATTCTGTGAGGTCAATGGTGCCTTGCTCTTTCATTGAATAGAAATGATGTATTTATAGTGAGGCACATATATTTTTACTAGTTTATGATGTCAAAAATAGATAAGGACTTTTGAGTGGCAAACAACAGAAATATAATCTAGTTAATATGAGAATAATATGGTTGAGATATTTAATGAAACCATTTTTATTTTTTCTAATGCCTAATTGCTAGTTGTCCTGTGGTACCTACAGCCAATGAACCAATAACAAAATATATTTGAACACAAAGGAGTCTATTTATTAATTCATTTATTTGCCTTGGTGTATCAAAATAGAGGGTTGGGTTTTTGTCTTTGTTTCTGTTTTGAGGTTTATGAGTGTGCCTGAGTGTTGTTTACAGATTTTCATTTTTAGATTTTTTTTATTTTTTAACTTTTATTTTATGTTCAAAGTACACATGCAGGTATGTTATATAGGTAAATTGAATATCATGGGGGTTTTGTGTCCCGATTATTTCATCACCCAATAAATACTCAGAGTTTTTCAATCCTCACCCTCCTTCCACCTTCCACACTCAAGTAAGCCCCAGTGTCTGTTGTTCCCTTGTTTGTGTCCAGGTATACTCAAGGTTTAGCTCCCACATATAAGTGAGAACCTGCAGTATTTGGTTTTTCATTTCTGCATTTGTTCACTTAGGATAATGGCCTCCATTAATATTTCTGAAAAGACATGATCTCATTTCTTTATTGGCTACATAGTATTCCATAGTATATATGTATCACATTTTCTTTATCCAGTCTACCATTGATGGGCATTTGAGTTGATTCCATGTCTTTGCTATTGTGGAAAGTGCTGCAATGAACATATGCATGCTTGTGTCTTTATGATTGAATGATTTTATTCTATTTTTCTATTTTTCATATTCTTGTTGGCTGTGTGTATGTCTTCTTTTGAAAAGTCCCTGCTAATGTGCTTTGCTCACTTTGTAATGCGGTCATTTGTTTTTGCTTGTTAATTTGTTCCAGCTTCTTATAGTTTCTGGATACCACACTTTGTCAGAGCCATAGTTTGCAAATATTCTCTCCTATTTCATATGTTGTCTGTTTACTCTGTTGGTGGTTTCCTTTGCTGTGCAGAATCTCTTAATTTAATTAGGTCCCATTTATCAAATTTTGTTTTTTTTTTTTTTTTTGCAATTGCTTTTGGCATTTTTGTCATGAAATATTTGCTGGGTTGTATGTCCAGAATGATATTTTCTAGGTTTTCTTTTAGAGTTTCTACAGTTTTATGTTTTATGTTTAAGTCTTTAATCTGTCTTGAGCTGATTTTTGTATATGGTGTAAGGGAGGGATCCAGTTTCAATATTCTGAATATGGCTTGCTGGCTATCCCAGCACCATTTATTGCTTTCACCATTGCTTGTTTTTGTCAAGTTTGTCAAAGATCAGATGGTTGTTGATGTGCAGCATTATTTTGGGATTCTCTATTCTATTCCGTTTGTCTATGTGTCTGTTTTTGTACTAATACCATGCTGTTTTGGTTATGGTAACCTGGTAGTGTAGTTTGAAGTTGAGTAACGTGATGCCTCCAGATTTGTTCCTTTTCCTTAGGATTGTCTTGGCTATTTGGGCTCTTTTTTGGTTACATATGAATTTGAAAATTGTTTTTTTCTAATTCTCTGAAGAATGTCATTGGTAGATTGATAGGAATATCATTGAATCTGTAGATTGTTTGGGGAAGTGTGGCCATCTTAAGAACTTGGATTCTTCCTATCCATGAGCACAAAATGTTTTTCCATTTGCTTGAGTCACCTCTGACTTTTTTGAGCAGTGTTTTATCACTCTTCTTGTAGAGATCTTTCACCTCCCTGATTAGCTGTATCCCTAGGTATTTTAATTTTTTGTGATTATTTTGAATGGGACCACATTCTTAATTTGGCTCCCAGGTTAGACGTTGTTGGTGTATAGAAATGCTATTGATTTTGTACATTAATTTTGTGTCCAGAAACATTGCTGAAGTTGTTTTTCAGATCTAAGAGCTTTTGGGCAGAGATTACAATGTTTTTTACATATAGCATTATATTGTCTGAAAGCAGAGATAGTTTGACTTCCTAACTTTCTATTTGGATGCCTTTTATTTCTTTGTCTTGCTTGTTGGCTCTGGCTAGGACTTCCAATACTATGTTGAATAGGAGTAGTGAGAGTGGGTATCCTGATCTTGCTCATTTTCTTAAGGGAAATGCTTTTAGCTTTTGCCCATTCAGTATGATGTGGGCCGTGCATTTGTCATAGATTGCTCTTATTATTTTGATGTATGTTCCTTCAATGCTTAGTTTGTTGAGGGTTTTTAACATGAAGGGATTTGAATTTTATCAAAAGCCTTTCTGTGATTATTGAGATGATCGTATCATTTTCTTTTTAGGTCTATTTATGTGATGAATCTCACTTATTGATTTGCATATGTTTAATCACACTTGTATCCTAGGGATTTAGCCAACTTGATCATGGTGGGTTATATTTTTGATGTGCTGGTGGATTGGGCTTTCTAGTATTTTGTTGAGGATATTTGCATGTGTGTTTATCAAGGATATTGGCCTA
The DNA here is from genome assembly GCF_029281585.2 of Gorilla gorilla gorilla. Lineage (NCBI taxonomy): Eukaryota > Metazoa > Chordata > Mammalia > Primates > Hominidae > Gorilla > Gorilla gorilla. The sequence continues at coordinate 99,879,200 of NC_073247.2, forward strand.
AAGCTTTTTTTGTTGTTGCTGTGTTTCTGCCAGGTTTTGGTATCAGGATGATGCTGGCCTCATAGAATAAGTTAGGGAGGAGTCCCTCCTAAATTTTTTGGAATAGTTTCGGGAGAAATGATGTCAGCCCTTTTTTATAAATATGGTAAAAGTTTGCAGTGAATCTGTCTGGCCCTGGACTTTTTCTGGTTGGTAGGCTTTTTATTACTAATTTAATTTCAGAACTCATTATTTGTCTGTTCAGGGATTCTATTTCTTCCTGGTTCAATCTTGGGCGTTGTATATTTTCAGAAATTCATGCATTTCTTCTAGGTTGTCTAGTGTGTGTGCGTAGAGGTATTCATAGTAGTCTCTGAAGGTTTTCTGTGTCTCTGTAGAGTCAGTTGTAATGTCCCTTTTGTGTTTATTTAGATTTTTTCTTTATTAATCTAGCTAGTGTTTTATCAATCGTGTTTATTCTTTCACAACCCAACCACTAGGTTTGTCAATTTTTTGTATAATTTTTTTTTTTTGCATCTCAATTTCTTTCAGTCCAGCTCTGATTTTGTTTACTTAGTGTTTTCTGCTAACTTTAGGGCTAGTTTTTTCTTGGTCCTCTGCTTCATCTAGGTGTAATATTAGATTATTAATTTGAGACATTTCTAACTTTTGGATATGGGTATTTAGTGCTATAAACTTCTCTCTTAACAATGCTTTAGCTGTGTCCCAGAAATTATAGAATGTGATATCTTGGTTCTCATTAGTTTCAATTAATTTTTTTTCTTTCTGCCTTGATTTCATTGTTTACCCAAAAGTCATTCAGGAGCAGATTCTTTAATTTTCATGGTATTGTATGGTTTTCAGTGATTTTCTTCATACTGATTTATAATTTTATTGTTCTGTGGTTTGAGAGTATGGTTGTTATGACTTTAGTTTTTTGAATTTGCTGTGGATTGCTTCTGGGCCAATTGTGAGGCTGATTTTAGAATATGTGTCTTGTGCAGATGAGAAGAATGTATATTCTGTTGTTTTTTGATATAGAGTTCTGTACATGTCTGTTAGGCTTAGTCAGGTGTCATGTTAAGGTCCCAAATATCTTTGTTAGTTTTCTTCTTTGATGACCAGTCCAACACTTTCAGTGGGGTGCTGAAGTCCCCCTTTATTATTGTTCAGTTATCTAAGTATCTTTGTAGATCACTAAGAACCTGCTTTATGAATCTGAGTGCTCCTCGGATGGGTGCATATATATATTTAGCATAGTTAGGTCTTCTTTTGAATTGAACTCTTTACCATTTTGTAGTGCCTTCTTTGTCTTTTCTTTATAGTTGTTGGCTCAAAGTTTGTTTTGTCTGAAATTAGGATTTCAAGCCCTGCCCTTTTCTGACTTCAATTAGCTTGGCAGATTTTTCTCCATCCCATTATTTAGAGGCTATTTGTGTCATTGATGTGAAATGGGTCTCTTGAAGATAGCATGACATTGGGTATTGCTTCTTTATTCAGCTTGCCACTCTGTGCCTTTCAAATAAGGCATTTAGCGAATTTACATTCAAGGGTAATATTTATATGTGTGTATTTGATCCTGACGTTGTGTTGTTAGCTGTTATTTATATTGGATTGCTTGTGTGGTTGCTTTATAGTGTCAGTGGTCTGTTTACTTATGTGTGTTTTTGTAGTAGCTGGTAATGGTCTTTCCTTTTCATATTGAGCACTCTTTTCCAGATCTCTTGTAAGACATGTCTGGTGGCAATTAATTACATTTTCTGCTCTGTAGAGAATGTTAATTCTTCTCTACTTATGAAGCTTAGATTGGCTGGATATGAAATTATTGGTTGGAATTTCTTTTGTTTAAAAATGCTGAATAAATGGCAACAAAAGCCAAAATTGACAAATGGGATCTAATTAAACTAAAGAACTTCTGCACAGCAAAAGAAACCACCATCAGAGTGAACAGGCAACCTACAGAATGGGAGAAAATTTTTGCAACCTACTCATCTGACAAAGGGCTAATATCTAGAATCTACAATGAAAACCAACAAATTTACAAGAAAAAAACAAACAACCCCATTAAAAAGTGGGTGAAGGATATGAACAGACACTTCTCAAAAGAAGACATTTATGCAGCCAAAAGACACATGAACAAATGCTCATCATCACTGGCCATCAGAGAAATGCAAATCAAAACCACAATGAGATACCATCTCACACCAGTTAGAATGGCAATCATTAAAAAGTCAGGAAACAACAGGTGCTGGAGAGGATGTGGAGAAATAGGAACACTTTTACACTGTTGGTGGGACTGTAAACTACTTCAGCCATTGTGGAAGTCAGTGTGGCAATTCCTCAGAGACCTAGAGTTCCTCAGCAATGAGGAACTGAGTCAATTAAAGCTTTTTTGTTTATAAATTACCCAGTCTCAGGTACTATATTTATAGCAGTGTGAAAGTGGACTAACACAGCCTTTTGGAAGAAAATGAGTCTCTGGTCTCAGGTTTTGCTGCTCTCTCTTGGCTAAGATGGTTTATTCCTAAATGGGTAGGTCCCACGTTATTAGGAAAGCTCATTTTTAGCAGGTTGTGAAGTCTCATGTCCTACAAGGGGAAAATAGGGAAAGGAAGGGAGAAAAATTACAACAAAGGAACAATCTTGGAAAATTAATATAGGCCATCTTACTCTAAAGTTCATATTTAGTAGGCAGGGAAGAAAGTGGCTTGTGTATGTAAATAGGTTGCTGTTATTTTTTTCTGAAGTTTAAGTTGTCTAGCTTCAGTTTGCAGGACTTTAAAAAAGCACAGATTAGTTTTCAATAATTTCAAATTAGGAAAAGCAGGGGAAAATGGGAAGAAAAGGAAAACAGAGAAGGAAAAAATTGTTTAAAAAAATTCTTATTGCACTTATGCAAAAAAATCTATATTTCCATAAGTTAAGAATACTCACAAATAGTTTCCAAATTCTGAAGAAATCAGGTAAAGAGAAACAAATACGCTCCAAATTTTGTTCATAGTAGTATACTGTACTCAATTGCAATAAGCTATAAATAGCTCAAAAGAAACATTTTATTGACTCTAAAAAACAAAACAAAGGAACAGCAATGTTTTAAGCAAAAAAGTCAAAAAAGGTTATTTCAGTCTTCTATGAGTTCAGCCTATGAAGGTAACTCCTGTCCTGCTTGATATTCACGAACATTCCAGCTCTCCATGAGAGTTCTGAAAGATGTTCCTCTATTCTAATGTCACAATCTCAAAAGTTATTAGAACCCTGCCTTCAAGAACACATGTTAGAGTTTTATAGCTTATTATAAAACTACTTTCTAAATAAGACCAAAACAAGAAGACAATCGTCTGTGGATGACAAAAAGTTTTGGAGCAGCCACAGTCAAAGACACAATTGACAAGGAAGTTTATTACCTCTGTAGCACACAATATTTTAACATAACAATTATAATTATTACTTATAATGTACACTGTCATATCAGAATTATAAGAGTTTTCCATAATTTTGGAACATGTACTAATAACATTTTGTACAAATACATCCCAAAGAAAGCCAAACATTATTTCATATTTGACAATGCTCCCTGTATGATTTTTATACCAAATAAGCCAAATATGTCATTTTTGAACTTTAAGGAACCTAATATCTTAAAAGATTAATTAGATCACAGAAAAACAAAAATTATAATTTTATCTTGAAAAGTTTGTCAAATATCAAAGGTTTAAAATGCTTGATATTACAAAATAGGATCACAGGTAATTGTAAAATAAGTCAATCATTTAAGCAAAATGATAGCTCAAAGATTTCAAAAAAAAGGCAAAAACCTTTATTCTTTGAGAAAGGAGACTTAGTTTTCCAAACAATAAACCCTAATAAAAACAGCATAAAGCCAATTAAATTTGTTTTTCAAAATTTTATAAACAATCTATAAAATTTGAGTCATATGACTCATAAGATTTGGTCTTTACAGCCCTTATTAAGGGGTTGATTAATTCTTCAAGAAAACCTTGCTAATATGGCACAGGGGCCCATATTCTAGTCTTGCATCAGTATGCCTTTCACATTAATGTTTCATTTATGGAGAAACTGAAGTTATTTTTTCTCTCAAAATCAGCTCTTACAACCTCGTGGGCCCACCTCTTCTGTGATAGTCCCTTGGCCTCGAAGAGTTGAATAGCTTTACTTTCTGGCCCTGTGTCCCATGAATGCAGTTTATTTTGATTAGTATATTCTATCAGATATGAATTCAAGGCTCTAACTGCTGTCAGTGTTAAGATTTAGCAGGACTCGGTGTCCTTCTTAGACTAAGAAGTCAAAGCCCTGTAACTTAATGACACAAGGACTTTAAAAATACACACAGAAAGTTACACAGATGTAATCTTAATTAAATTTTTTTATACTCTCAGTTTTTTTAAGCAAACCAAACTTAGTAATAATGATGTATGAATTATTTCGATAAACCATAAGATCTGTTTATCAGGCCAGTTACCCAAGGCAAAAGAAAAGACTTTGCTGTTCCCTATGGGAAATATTATGTTAGAAAAAAATCCTTTTAAGATATAACTTTTATTTTTATGTTTTAATTCTTAAAATTTTTTAGCATTAGGCCACAGCAGTTAGAACCCAAAAGGGGAAAAAACACAAACTTTCACAAATTGAAAATGAGTTGAAAGATAGAGTTATTATTTCATTTTAGTCCTTTTAAAATGTGAGAGAAAGCTTAAAAAACAGCGAGACACAGTAAAAGTTGAATTTTCCATTAAAAGTAGTATAATGTCTTGTAATTTAAGAGTAAAGCCTCTTAAAATCATTAAACTGTCACCTGACATTCCTACTGGGTCAGGGGAGAGCCCTCTTCTTCCCTGCTCATGCCTATCTAACTACCTGTAACAGTACCAAGCACCGATAGATTTGTGAAAGGTCAGGGACACCTCTAGTCAAAATCCCTTCATAGTTACCAACATGTGAACCTCCAAAATCTGAGATGTGTCTTAGTCAATTTAGAAGGTTTATTTTGTCATAGATAAGGATGTGCGCCCATGGCACAGCCTCAGAGGTCCTAAGGACATGTGCCCAAGAAGGTCAAGGCACAGCTTGGTTTTATACCTTAGAGGGAAACATGAGACATCAATCAATATATGTAAGATGAATATTGGTTTGGTCTAGAAAGGCAGGACAACTCGAAGCAAAGAGGGGAGAACTTAAGTAGGGAAGGGGCTAACAGGTCACAGGTAGATAAGAGACAAATGGTTGCATTTTTTGAGTTTCTGATTAGCCTTTCCAAAGGAGGCATTTAGACATGCATTTATCTCAGTGAGCAAAGGATGACTTTGAATAGAATGCGAGGCAGGCTTGTCCTAAGTAGTTTCCAGCTTGACTTTTCCCTTTAGTTTAGTGATTTTGGGGTCCCAAGATTTATTTTCCTTTTACAAAACAATAATATTATTCATGGGATAAAGCTCATAGAAGGAAATTTCAACCTAATAAAAAATTTGCGAAAGCCACAGTTGCAGTGATTTGTATCACTTTACACTAGTGTGAACTAGATTGTCTTTAAGGTGATAGAGTAAGACTATTGGAGAAGCAGCAATTATAGAGCTCAAAGAAGCAGCTAGTTGCCAGATAAGAATATAAATGACATAATCGTAAGTTAAATACATTTTTTCATTAATACATAATGTATTTGTATGCACCATTACTTTTTCAGTTTCAAAACCTAGTTGGAAATTGGATGGTTTAAATATTCCCCATTCAAAAAGAACATAGAGAAATGGAGAGCAGAAGCAACCTACAGTGACTGACTGCAAGAGAGGCAAACGAATGAATTTCTTCACTAGCAGAAGAGCTGAATATGGACAACATCATCGAAATAGACAGTGATATTTTATTCATCAAGAAAAAGGGGCAGCAAATTCTTCTCAGGGGAAACTGGCAAAATATTAGTTCCTATTGCCAGTACTGGTTTTATTCAGAGGTCAAATAAATTTTTTAAACTTTTTAAGTTTTTAGTATATATTAACAACTACATTGAATCAATGTTTTAGACTGCTTTCATTGCAGAGCAAGTGAGAAAAAATATGAGTTTCAAAATACTTAGAATGACTTTTAAAGAAACCTATCATGTAGGCATTGATTTTATGTAATCAGTTCCATAATTTATGAAGCTTTTACTATGTAGCAGCCACTATTATGGACACTGTATGAAGGACGGCAAAGACACAGATAAAACTTCCCCTCATGGTGCTTACAGTGTATGGGAAATGCCATTTTGTGCCTTTTTTAAAAGATTGTGTTGATCTAACCTTCAAATCTCATATCCCACTGTAGCAGAATCTACTCAATTTTTTTTTCAGGTCCAGAATCTTAAGGGAGCCAGAAATCTTCAAAAAATCTTGTAGTTAGTCAAGTAAAATGAAGTGAGCGGCAGGTCAGAGGATTGACTCCACTGGAATTATTTCAAGGAGCTTTTCAAAGTACAAATTTCAAAGGTCTCTTACTTTGTAGTTTATGATTCCCAGAGATCCCAGATTTTTAAAACATGCTCCCCGGGTGATAATCATTCCCAATAAGATAAGAGAACCAGGATTCCAGTTTGTTATTCAGGAACATACTTTACCTCAATTTTTATTCTGTTTGTTACCAAATCTAATGATTGGAATTCTACTTCTGCTTCCTTACTTACCAACCTAATAGACATTCTTCAATTTTCTGTCGTTGCCTTGCCTGAATTTAAATCTGTACATCAGGACTAGTACAGTCTGAAATGTGGCATTAATTTTTGAAACTTCTCAGTCATCTGAAGCTTGTATTCTATTCCTGAGGCCCCTTAAATTCTGGCTGTTAGCATCTTCTAAAATGACAGTATGTCTGCCTATTGAGATTCAAGTTTCTGTTCTGAGAGACTGTGTAAACCAAAAGTAAAATTCGAAGGCCCGTAGCAATCTGAATGCACTTCCTCCTAGGTCAGGGCACTCTATTTTTAACCTGAAATACGGGCTCAGGCCATGACAGAAAGTGGGGGTTGGACATGCCTCATTATACCTCTCCTGGCATTAACATCAACACAGACTGTAAGTCTCATGCAAAACATTTGCAATCTATAATCTAGGAACCCTGCTATCTGGAGGCTTTTTCTGCATGATAAAGCTTTGGTCTCCATAACCTCTTATCACAACCCAGATATTCTTTTCTATTTGTTAGTGGTGGTGAATCCATATGGGTCTGTGGCAACCTCAATTCTTGCCTCCTCAAAAGAAAGAATTTCACTAAGGGATATAAGGCAGAAGGAGAGACTGAGGCAACTTTTAGAGCAGGAATGAATATTTATTAAAAATCTTTAGAGCAGGAATGAAAGAAAAGAAAGTACACTGGGAATATGCACAAACAGGCAACTTAAAGAACAAGTGCAGGGTTGACCTTTCGACTTGGGGTTTTTTATGTTGATGTACTTCCGGGGTCTTGGGTCACTTCTCCCTTTATTCTTCCCTTGAGGCAGGCTGCCTGCATGTACAGTGGACTGCTAGCACTTGAGAGGTAAGCACGCGCAGCGTATTTACTGGAGTTGTACGCATGCTCACTTGAGGCGTTCTTCCCTTTACCTGCAGAATTTCCCTGGAAGGTCATACTCTGCCATTTTGCCTCTTAATGCGCATGCTTGAGCCAATTTGCCCAACTCCTAAGACCTTATCAAAAAGCTGCTAAGAACCTGTTTCAGGTGTTTTCTATCTGTAGGGAGACTATCTTTCCCTGGCACTGGCTGCAACCTATTATTATTTTAGAGAGGCAGCGTGACAACTGCTTGACCATCACCTGATAGTCGCCTGACTTTCCTGGTGGGGTGTGGGAGCCCTCTCCTGCCTTGTTCATGTTTGACTAGCTACCCACAGTAAGATATTGATAACTCTTTCAACCAACTGCCAATTAGAAAAATTTTAAATCTGCCTGTAACCTGGAAGCACCCACTTCAACTAGTCCCGCTTTTCTGGAACGAACCAGTGTATATCTTAAATGTATTTGACTGATGTTTCATGTCTCCCTAAAATGTATAAAACCAAGCTGTACTCCAACTACCTTGGGGACATGTTCTCAGGATGTCTTGAAGGCTGTGTCATGGGCCATAGTCACTTACATTTGGCTCAGAATAAATGTCTTTAAATATTTTAGAGATTGACCCTTTTCATTGACACCCCTTTTTCTAGATTTTACTGAGAACAGAACAAATATCATGAAACTCAGAATTACATAGTTAACCCCATATCTTAGTTGTTGGTGTCTCTTGGGTGCCATAATCAGTTTAAATCTTGCAAGAAGTAAACATACTGCTTCATTGTCAGATATTTTCTAGTATACTAGAAGGTGAGAAGAGCTATAAAAAATAGAGAATGCTAAAATAATGAGAGTTACAGGGATAATAGTGTGGTTAGTAAGGATTGGGCCTCACTGAAAAGGTGAAGAGAGCAAATGAAGAAGGTAGATATCTGGAGGAAGAGCTTTCCAGGTGTAGGTGATTGATAGTGTAAATATGCTGAGGTAGAGACTGCCAGGCATGTTCAAGAAATAAAGCCAGTTTGACTGGAGTGTAGTGAGAGAAGAATACAGAACTGGAATATGACGTTAGAGAGAAAATGGGGATCACATTGTGTAGGACCTTGGTAAAGAATCATAAGGACTTTGGCTTTCATTCTGGTTGAATTGAGGAATCAATGGAGGGCTTTGAGCAGAGAAATATTTCATGGATCTTTCAAAAGGTTCATTCTGGTTTAGTTGTGAATAAATTGTAAAGAAACAAAAGTGGAAGCATTCCAGTTAGGAATCAATGACAATAATCCTGGTAAAGAACGGTTATGAAAGTGACCATGTGATGTGCATATGATGAGATTCTGCATAAATTATGAAGGAACATATACAAGATTTCATTGATGGATTCTATCAAAGAGATAAAGAGAGGAGTAAACAATAAGGTCGGTGCTTTTGGCCAGAGAAGCTTGAAAACTGGGGTTGCCAATAACTGAGATGGAGAAAGCTATGAGCAGATCAGGTTAAGAGGATTGGTGATAAATGATTTAGTTGTCCATATATTAAGTTAGATATGTCTATTAGAAATTCAAGTGAATATATGGTATTGGCGTAAAAGGGTGAAACAATAGCTTAACATTTCTAGTTTTGGTAACTGGTAGATGGTAGTATTATTCACTGGGATGAGGGGTCCAGAGAAACTGAAGAATGAATGGCAAGTGACAAAGCAGACTCTTAACTGTATTTTAGAAGCATGGCTATAAATGTCAAAGAATGCTTTATTTTTAAACTTTTTGAAAAGTTTTTTTCTTAAAATTATTGTTACATGTAGAGGTAAAGGATTCATTTATTACACTATTTTTCAACTTTCTTATTTTACATAAGGGTTTTTAGACTCATTTCGTTTTCCATGGCAGTAGGGTTGTTAGATAAATTAGATAATCTAATTGTTGAATTTAAAAGTAATAATTTAACTTTGAAAAACATTTTATTTGTTCAACTTTTTTTTACTAGACATTGAAATCACCATTTTATTTCATCAGATGCTTAGTTTGGGCCAATACAAATGGAGCCTCTAGTTGGGCATGCACCTGTGATGCCTGGATGATTTACAATAATTACCTTATTACTAAGTAAGAGTTAATAACAAAAATATCAATGTTGCAAAAAGCATTCTGGTTATATGAAACAAAACAAGCTTCTGCAAATGAGGCTACTATCAATCTATGGAAACAAGGTTCTCTGCATCTCACTGCCATCAACAAAATTCATAGTGAACTTTGGTCATTCAAGTGCTAATTTTGTGCATAGGATGATAGAGCACTGAACACCATATATCTGTAATAACAGGATTCAAGACCCCCCTCCCCTAGCAGAGTTCGAATTACAGAAAACAGATAAAGGTGTTATCATTGGGTAGATAAGGCCACTCAAAATCTTAGATTATGCTATATAGGCATTCATTCATTTGTTTTCTGTACAAGGTTGACCTTGAACTTAAATAGTGAGAAGTGGATATTTTGACAGTGGATGTCATTGGCATGGATAACCTGCATTTTATATTAGACACAATGTCATGTGACAATCATTATTCTCATTTTTTCAGGTGAAGAAAGTAAGATTGAGAATTTAGTTTGCTCAGTTAAAAAATGTCAGAGCAGATAACCAAATCTAGAGTTTCTAAGTACATATTCAATATTTTTTTATTTAACATGTTGTTTCTAATTGAATTTAGTTTATTTATGGATTTATTTGCATTTAAATATAAAATTAATGCATGCTTATACTAAACCTTCAAATAAAATTTGAATAGGATATAAGCCAAAAGTTGGAAAATGCCAAATTATTCAACCTACATTTATACTCCTTATAGGCAATTGATCAATTTCTTCTTTATCTTTCAAGAATTTTTATTTAATTTTCCATATGTATGTATATATACATATATGCGTGTGTGTGTATAAAATAATCTGTATTAGTTGAGATCTTCTTTGAGAAACAGATGTAAATATGCCATTACATGTAAAAGAGATTTATTTGGGAATCTCCTGTGAAAAATGAAGAGAGAGGAAGGAGAAGCAGGCAAGAAGAGCCTTTAGCCTGAAGCATGTGTGACACCTGTGACATAAAAAAAAGGAAAGGGGGAACAATTGGGAAGGAAGAGTCTCAAACCACGTAACACAGTTCTAAAAATTTATGTGTTAGACTAATTTGGAATCCCAGAAAAAGAATTGCCTATTGCAAGAGCCCCGGGTCATTAATGGCCCAAATCTAGCAGCCTCCACCCTGTTCGTCATTGCTTGGCGGCATCTCAAAGGAAGTAAGGCCTCAGCATACGAACACCACAATAAATTTAAATGTTTCACACATGGTATATGTAGGACAACTGTGCTCCCAAAAGCGGGTTCTCTTGAAGAAAGATGTGAGCAGGAAACCTTCATCACCTCCACAAAATCATGCTCTACATAATGTTCTGCAACTTAGTTTCCTCTTAATAATAGCAAATGTTAATCAATTTTTATGTGATGGTCCAGGTGTTAAGTACTTTACATAAATGTATGCGTGTAATTTTTATAGCAACCCTTCGAGTTCGGCACCATTACATAATTATGATCCTCATGTTATCGATGAGGAAACTAAGGATCAGAGAGATTAACTAAGTAGCCCAAGGTTAGGCAACACAAAATGACTCCTGACCAATAAGATGTGATTCCCCAATATCCAAGTACAGAAGATCGGGATTTTATCATTGAAAGGTGACAAACATTTTTATCATTTATCTGCTTGTCAAGTAATAGTATAAAGAAGGTGGTAGTGTTTATTTCAGAAGCCTATATTTATTACTTACTTTATGCCAAAAGTGACTTAACACAAAACCATATATAACAAAAGGATGTGATTTTAAAATTAAAGAGTAAAAATTGTGATCATTTAAATTTTAAAAAGTAAATAAAGTTATTGAATAGCATTTTTGTTGGACATAGCGGGTTGCTCATATATCTTTCTTTTCTGCTTTACTAAACAATAACTAAATTTATGTTTTAAATTAACAAAATGTTTTGGCCGGGCGCGGTGGCTCACGCCTGTAATCCCAGCACTTTGGGAGGCCGAGGCGGGCGGATCACGAGGTCAGGAGATCGAGACCATCCTGGCTAACATGGTGAAACCCCGTCTCTACTAAAAATACAAAAAATTAGCCGGGCGTGGTGGCGGGCGCCTGTAGTCCCAGCTACTCAGGAGGCTGAGGCAGGAGAATGGCGTGAACCTGGGAGGCGGAGCTTGCAGTGAGCTGAGATGGCGCCACTGCACTCCAGCCTGGGCGACAGAGCCAGACTCCGTCTCAAAAAAAAAAAAAAAAAAAAAAAAAAATGTTTTAATTTACAAGGACAAAGTGTATGGGAGACATAGTACAATGGGCAAGAGATTTTATCAAATTTGTGGAAGACATAATTTAAACAGTAGCAAGTGATTATCAGAGAAAAAGTACTTCAGAGTATCAGTCTTTAGAAGCATGAGATATTATGGACAGTGGGAGTAAGGTGGAGGCTTAAAAGAGAAATTGGTTGTAGGTCTCTTTAGGTTACAATTCTCTTTATAGAGCTATTAATCCTGCACCTCTGAAGAAGCAAAGCTTTCTCTAATAAAAGATTAAATGTATTTATGAGCTTGTATGTATGAAAGTTGATGGAGACCTTGTCTACTATAGAAAATTCATGAAAATATTTTATAAGCCTATTTCTTTTAGAAAACTTAGAGAAATTTCAGGAGATTGATATAAAAATGCAACTCAATGAAAAGAAATTGTGTTCTCTAGGAGGGAGCCACATTATGTAATCTTGCTGTATAGTCTTCTGATGCATTAATTCACTCCAAAAATAAGGTTTAAAATGTATAGACAGGAATAGATCGCCTACATCAGAAAATTTTCCTGTATATTATTTCTTTAAGGTAAGCTTTTAATATAAAGCATGTACATTTAAAGTGCATTTGTCCATTGACTACTACCTTTCAAAGTCTTACCTATCCATTGTAACCTGGTTTAATCTATTTATTGAGTCAGAGATTTGCATGACAATTTCTAGAAGTGTCTGTTTACTGTATTATTACTTTTTGGCTTGTCAGTAGATCAAATTTGGCACAAAGTGAGTAGCAATATCTGTAAGTAATGATTGCCTTTGTTATTAAAGTTATCTAAATAGGCAATGTGGTATATCTTTTAAAAATCTGGACCGTGATAAAAAGCCCTGAGTTGGAATCATAGCTTTGTTACTAACTTCGTAACTTGCATGCATGATCTTGAAAATCATTCAATTTTTATTTATTTAAGTTGGATTAAAAATTATTAATCACCGACCATCCTGACCAACATGGTGAGACCCCATCTCTACTAAAACTACAAAAAAATTAGCTGGGCATGGTGGTGCATGCCTATAATCCTAGCTACTTGGGGAGGCTGAGGTAGAAGAATTGCTTGAACCAGGGAGGCAGAAGCTGCAGTGAGCCGAGATTGTGCCACTGCACTCCAGCCTGGGCAACAAGAGTGAAACTCCGTCTCAAAATAAATAAATATAAATTTAATAAAAATCAGTTAATTAAATTATTAATCACCTAGTATAGCAAGGCTTATAAGGTAATCATTAAGAGCATTAATAGCTGTACATTCTTTAATTCGAACATTTCTCTAATTTTGGGGGGTGTCTGTTTACAAATGAGAAAATTTTAGCACATGGGTGGCACACCATATCGTAACCTTCTGGCACTCAATCCTCTAACGTATTTAAATTAAAAATTCAATTCCAAAATCAGATACTGTTAAGCTTTATAAGGTGTTTTGGTTTGTTTTTCTTTCAAAAAAAAATAGGAGAGATGAAGATGGCTGTTTTAGTTTAAACTAATCTGTGTGTGTACTTTTACCTGTGGCTATGTGACTAATTATAATTTTATATTTTTTACCTTGATAGATAGATATCACGTGCATTGATGTTTCCTTATGCCTAAGATATTTTTTGTTACAAAATATAATTCTGAAAGTTATTTTGGGGTTTATAGCATACTTCAATGAGTCATTTAAGTGGTTGTGGAAAAGTTGGTAACAATAACACAAACCCACAGAGGTTAATTCACTTATTTGTCTCAGGCTATGTCAGCCATTTAGACTCTGCAAATGGGGTTTAAACTAGCATTGGCTTTCAGTTCAGAAATAAAATTATGGCTCTTTGAGCCAGAAAAAGACATATGAATAGGGCAGCATAAGGGAAATAAGATTTGACGAAACAGGCTCTTAGGAAAGATAAAAGATGTGCTAGATGTTGGAGCCATGTGACTTTCAAAGGGTTTTAGCTCACACTTAAATTTATAACAATTAGAAATTGAGCTTCACTCGTGGGTAGAAGTAACCTGGTAAATAAGCAGCCAGCCATCAACTGAGGGTAAGAACAAATGGGCCAGGGGAAAGAGTAGACCTTTCAGGGCCAAGATCTAAAAGGTTTCTAAGAAACATGAATGTGCCAAAAACTATTTAGGGTAGGATATTCTGAATCTTAGGAGAGAAATTTCTGGCAGCAAAACAGAAGTTTGGTGAAACAGGGATGGTGGTAGAACTTTCTAGGGTAGAAGCTGTGGGGGCATCTAGGAGGGGAAAGTGAAGAACCCTTAGAAAAAGACTAAGTAGTTGAAACCTAATATTGATTGTATATTAGCCTAGTGTATTAGGTATTGTGCTAGGCATTTATAAGCATTATTTTGCTTAATTATAAAACAACATAGTAAGCATTATCTTTGTTTTACATTTAGGAAACTAAGTTGACAGTCGTTAAGGGATTTGCCCCAAAGCATATAGTTGATAAATGGCAGAGACACGATTCAGATGGTTTAAATTCAAAGCTTTTCACTATACTTTTCTGTTACTGAGGTGTATTGGATTCTTTCAGCCTATGGGAACAAAGAAAGGAGACACAAATGCCCTGGGCCTGACCAGACAGAAAACCAGTGAGGTTCCGCAGTAGAGAACTTAATGGTTTTATACTATACATTTTGTTGTAGAAACAATGACACTAGTCAAAAGATGCTGTATGAACTTGAGAATTAGGTAAAGCTGTATTTTAGGGACAGTATTCCAGAAAAATATCAATTATATCCATAAAGGTGTGTCTATGATAAATCTCTTTAGATTGCCTGCAGTTGGTATCTGCCCTTCAGAATTGTCTGCTTTGTTAGCATTCTCAAATTTTGAAAGTGTCTTAGAGCCTGGAAAGGAAATCCTTTTCAGTGTACACACTAATACTTTGCTGATGTCAGGATGATCTGAGAGAAGTCACCTTTACTTTGAATGATACTTAATATCAGTTTGAAAGAGCAGCACTGTATTTTCATGTTGAAATATCTGATAGGTAATATCAGAGGGAGAATTTAGAGAAAGAAACTGGACAAACTGTTCTTAGAGTCTTCTAAATTAAGCTTTCATAATGCTATTTCATTAGTAGGTTTAACATTAATTTGAAATTTAGATCACAGTAAAGACAGAAATTGCATGCCAGAATTCACCAGAAATTTTCTTTAAATTATTCACACCTCAGTTGCTGTTTGTCTATTAACAGAATTTTCTACAGTTATAGCCTTTCAGGTTTGCTTTTGACTCCAATGATATTCAATTAAATCTGGAAAAGATTTTCATTCTAATGCAAACTTGAAACTAATAAAAATTTTAAAAATATAAACAGGAAAAAATAAGGACTGTGTATTAATACAATGCTGAATATGTTAATTAAACATGATTTAATTACAGAAAAAGCACAGACTACTTATGTTACATAGGAGATATGTGACTTTGAACAAAATCCCTAAATTCTCTTTTTTTAATTTTTTTTTTTTTTTGAGATGGAGCCTCGCTCTGTCGCCCAGCCAGGAGTGTAGTGGCGCGATCTCGGCTCACTGCAAGCTCCGCCTCCCGGGTTCACGCCATTCTCCTGCCTCAGCCTCCCGAGTAGCTGGGACTACAGACGCCCGCCACCACGCCTGGCTAATTTTTTTGTATTTTTAGTAGAGAAGGGGTTTCACCATGTTAGCCAGGATGGTCTCGATCTTCCCTCGTGATCCGTCCGCCTCAGCCTCCCAAAGTGCTGGGATTACAGGCGTGAGCCACCGCGCCAGGCCTTAAATTTTTATTTTAAGTTCTGGGATACATGTGCAGGACATGCAGATTTGTTACACAGGTAAACGTGTGTCATGATGGTTTACTGCACCTATCAACCAATCACCTAGGTATTAAGCCTTTCATGAATTAACTATTTTTTCTGATGCTCTCCCTCCCCCTTTCCCTCCCCAACAAGCCCCAGTATGTGTTGTTCCCCTCTCTGTGTCCATATGTTCTCATTGTTCAGCTCCCACTTATAAGTCAGAATATGCAGTGCTTGATTTTCTGTTCCTGCATTAGTTTGCTGAGGATAATGGCTTCCAGCTCCATCCATGCCATGGCAAAGACATGATTTCATTCCTTTTTATGGCTGCATAGTATTCCATGGTGTATAGTACCACATTTTATTTAGTCTATCATTGATGAGCATTTGGGTTGATTCCATTTCTTTGCTATTGTGAATAGTGCTACAGTGAACATATGTCTTCATGTATCTTTATAGTAGAATGATTTATATTCCTTTGAGTATATACCCAGTAATGGCATTGCTGGGTCAAATGGTATTTCTGGTTCTAGGTCTTTGAGGAATTGCCATACTGTCTTTCACAGTGGTTGAACCAATTTACATTCCCATCAAGTGTAAAAGCATTCCTATTTCTTCACAGCCTTGCCAGCATCCGTTGTTTTTTTACATTTTAATAATCACCATTCTGACTGGCATGAGATGGTATCTCATTGTAGTTTTGATTTGCATTTTTCTAATGATCAGTGATGTTGAGCTTTTATTCTTATGTTTGTTGGCTGTATAAATGTCTTCTTTTGAGAAGTGTCTGTTCATGTTCTTTGCCCACTTTTTAATAGTTTTTTTTTTTGTAAATTTGTTAAAGTTCCTTGTAGGTACTGGATATTAGACCTTTTTCAGATGGGTAGATTGCAAAAAATTTATCCTATTCTGTAGGTTGTCTCTTCACATTATTGATAGTTTCTTTTGCTGTGCAGAAGTACTTTAGTTTAATTAGATCCTATTTGTCAATTTTTGCTTTTTTTGCAGTTGCTTTTAACATTTTCATAATGAAATCTTTGCCCATGCCTATGTCCTGAATGGTATTGCCTGGATTTTCGTCTAGGGTTTTTATAATTTTGAGTTTTACATTTAAGTCTTTAATCCATCTTGAGTTAATTTTTCTGTAAGGTGTAAGGAAGAGGTCCAGTTTCAACTTTCTGCATATGGCTAGCCAATTTTCCCAGCACCTTTTATTAAATAGGAATCTTTCCCCATTGCTTGTTTTTGTCATGTTTGTCAATGATCAGATGGTTGTAAATGTGTGGTCTTATTTTTGAGATCTCTATTCTTTTCCATTGGCCTATGAGTCTGTTTTAGTACCAGTACCATGCTGTTTTGGTTACTGTAGCCTTGTAGTATAGTTTGAAGTCAGGTAGCATGATGCCTCCAGCTTTGCTCTTTTGGCTTAGGATCGTGTTGACTATACAAGCTCTTTTGTGGTTCTATATGAATTGTAAAGTAGTTTTTTTCTATTTATGTGAAGACTGTCAATGGTAGTTTGATGGGAATAGCATTGAATCTATAAATTACTTTGGACATTATGGCCATTTTCATGATATTGATTCTTCCTATCCATGAGCATGAAATGTTTTTCCATTTGTTTGTGTCCTTTCTGATTTCCTTGAGCAGTGGTTTGTAGTTCTCCTTGAAGAGGTCCTTCACATCCTCTGTTAGCTGTCTTCTTAGGTATTTTATTCTCTTCGTAGCAATTGTGAAGGGGAGTTCATTCATGATTTGACTCTTGGCTTGTCTATTGTTGGTGTATAGGCATGCTTGTGATTTTTGCACTTTGATTTTGTATCCTGAGACTGCTGAAGTTGCTTATCAGCTTACGAAGCTGGGCTGAGACAGTGGGGTTTTCTAGATATAGGATCATGTCATCTGCAAACAGAGACAGTTTGACGTCCTCTCTTCTTATTTGAATACCCTTTATTTCTTTCTCTTGCCTGATTTCCCTGTACAGAACTTCCAATAATATGTTGAATAGGAGTGGTGAGAAAGGACATCCTTGTCTTGTGCCGGTTTTCAAGGGGAATGCTTCCAGCTTTTGCCCATTCAGTATGCTATTGGCTGTGGGTGTGCCATAAATGGTTCTTATTATTTTGAGGCACGTTTCATCAACACCTACTTTATTGAGAGTGTGTAACATGAAGGGATGTTGATTTTTATCAAAGACCTTTTCTGAATCTCTTGAATAATCATGTGGTTTTGTCTTTAGTTCTGTTTATGTGATAAGTTACATTTATTGATTTGCATATGTTGAACCAACCTTGCATCCTGGAGATGATGCTGACTTGATCATGGTGGATAAACTTTTTGACGTGCTGCTGGATTCAGTTTACCAGTATTTTATTGAGAATTTTTGCATCAGGGATATTGGCCTGAAGTTTTCTTTTTTTCTTGTATCTCTGCCAGGTTTTGGTATCAGGATGATGCTAGCCTCATAAAATGAGTTAGGGAGAAATCTCTCCTTTTCAGTAGTTTGGAATAGTTTCAGAAGAAATGGTACCAGCTCCTCTTTGTACCACTGGTAGAATTTAGCTGTAAATCCTTCTGGTCTTTGGCTTTTTTTTTTGTTTGGTAGGCTATTTATTACTGCCTCAATCAGAACTTGTTATTGGACTATTCAGGGATTCAACTTCTTCCTGGCTCAGTCTTGGGAGAGTGTATGTTTCCAGGAATTTATCCATTTCCTCTAAATTTTCTAGTTCACTTGCATAGAAGTATTTGTAGTATTCTCTAATTGTTGTTTGTATTTTTGTGGGGTCAGTGGTGATAACCCCTTTATCATAAGATTCCTAAATTATTTAAGATTCAGTTTCCTCAGCTGTAATAGTGGATCACCAAACAAAGATTTTCATGAGTATTAAGTGAGATATGGCCACAAAATGGCCTTAAGTCATGGCAAATTTTCAATAAATGTTAAATTTTCCTTTTATATTACTGACTTCCATCATTGAATCAAGGAGTGAGATGGGTGGAATAGAAGATAATTATATTGTTATATGCCTTCAGATACTGAGCATAGATCACTGTGGGTATCTAATCTTCATACCTACCTTGGAAACTCTGGTGTATCAAAAGAGCACCTGAAGCACTATATCAGAAAGCACCCTGGGTCTCCAGAAAAGCAGGGAACTCACTCATTAGTAGGAGCAAACAAAAGATAATATTCCTAGGTTTAAAGCACTGGTTGATGTCTAGTAAGTAAGAACACCTTTCACGGAATCATTGGATGTTCCTAAATGTCCTCTTGCTTAACTGTTAGAAAACTGTTTCTAATTTCCTTTTCTTAGTGGCCATAAATGGGAAAGAACCAGAATACCTATGGAGGGCCTAAAAGCGGTACAGTCCCTGTGGCCAAATCATTGTTAAAGAAGTAGTAGAAAGTTAGGTAATTATGAGAGTCTGTACTCCAATGATCAAATGCAGAGGTTGCTAACAGATGGACTGCAGCCACACCTGGCTTCCAAACAAGTTTTCCTTGTTCCATGTAAGTGCCGAAAAATACCAGTTAAATGTAAGGCTTATAGCTATAAAGATACAATATTTCTCTAACTGTATTCTGTAGAACTTGTTTCTCAGGATAGATTAATATTTTTTTCTGAGAAAATAAAACTATCCCATTGATTAAAAAGGTTTAGGGAAGAATTAATGTGATCCCACTATCTTGTAGATTTAAAACATATAATCATTTAATTAAATAATCCAATAATTATTATGGTAAAAATATCTTTAACTGTTTCCAAATTATGTCTAATGCTGAGATCCTTTTCAAGGAAAAACTGATAACATGGATGCCACACAATTTGGGAAAATATCAGCTGATAATTTGGAGATGGACTCAGGTGATAGCAGGAGAACAGGAGAAGAGGACACAGGCAACACGAAGGTGCAGGGGCAGAAGCATCAGTTCAGATGGCAGCAACTAAAGTAGTGAAGATGAATAAAACACTATAAGCATCAGTAATAGTGGCAGTATAAGTGATAGTAGAAACTGTATAAAGGGAGAATTCTGGGGGTTTTACCATCCCAGGAATGCAACTGAGTGGGGACTTCATAACAAGTGACACTGTGATTGCCACCCAAAGCTATGATTGCTCTCTAGGCTTATATGCTCCTAGAAAATGGTGCTCACTCTAATGTTTGACGCTGTCACCATATTCAAGGAAGGCAGAATAACATACTTGTTAAAAGCATGGCCTCTGGAGGCATATTGTATGGCTGCAAATTCTGGCTCCACTATTTATGATCTGTGTGATTTTGGTCAAATTCTTAAAGCTCTCTCTGTTTCAGTATCCTCATTTGTAAAATGGGGCTAATAATGGTACCTAATTCAGTGTTATTGAAAAACTAAATGATATAATACATGAAAGCATCTTAGATCAGTGTCTATTATATGAATATCCTTCAGGGAAAGTTAAATATTGTCATTCTTAATATCGTTATTATTTTTGGTACTATTTGTGATGATTAATATTAAGTGTCAACTTGATTAGATTGGAAGTTGCCTAGATGGCTAGCAAAGTATTGTTTCTGGATGTGTCTGTGAGGGTGTTGCCAGAGAAGACTGACATTTGAGCCAGTAGACTGGGATAGGAAGACCCACCCTCAGTGTGAGTGGACACCATCCAATCAGCTGCTAGCATGGCTAGAACAAAGCAGGCAGAAGATGAGATAACCTTGCTTGCCGAGTTTTTTGGCTTCCTTCTTTTTCCTGTGCTGGATGCTCCTCCTGCCCTTGGATATAAGACTCCAGGTTCTTTGGCCTTTGGACTCTGGGAATTGCACCAGCGGCTTTCCAGGGCTTCTTGGGCCTTTGGCCACAGACTGAAGGATGCACTGTCAGCTTCCCTGGTTTTGCCACAGAATAAAAGCGGCACTATGGGCCTCCCTCGTTTTGAGGGCTTCAGACTCAGACTGAGCCACTACCGGCTTCTTTCTTCCCCAGATTGTGGGACTTTGCCGGCTAATCATGTGAGCCAAGTCTCCCTAATAAACTTTATTTTATATATACATATATCCTATTAGTTCTGTCCCTCTGTGGAACCCTGATTGATACACTGTAATTTCAAGGGGTGCTTATGTTCTCAAACAAAAAATCAAAAAACAACACAACAATGGCCAGGAAGAGCAATCATAAACTCCCTTGACAAAATTTTATTTTGTAATTAATAACACATTTTATCACAAAATTTATTTTGATCTTGGCCTCCAGAATTATTTGTTGTCATTCTTAATTTTAAGCTAGCCCTGTCTTGTAAAACTGTAGATAAGTAGGTCAGCTTTAAAAAATCATTGTTAAATACCACCAGAAGAGGGTGGCACATTTTCTCCTGGCTATGTGCACTTCTATGCTTCTTCTATATACTGCAAATTGGCCTTATCTTGTCAATTAACTATTCAAGGTAGATTTCTAATGCTCATGGGAAACATATTCTGTATAGTGTTATATGACAATGAATAACAGTCTACTGCAAAATTGTAATGTAGCTACTTATCATTAAGTTGGAGGTAATAACAAATAATATAAAGTCAGTAGTTACTCTACCACCTTACAGACTGCACATTTAGTTTCTTTGCTTAACCAGTTCCATTTATACATTTCCTTAACTATCTCCCATAAGAGACTTTAGCAGAAAGGTTTTGAAAACTCATGTAAATTAGTAATGCTAGATCACTTTTATATGGTAAGTTATTTGAAGTATTCCGTTTCTGAAGTCTTCTTGCATTGGTTGATTTGCTTCTAAATGCATCACTCCACGGGGGTAAATGGAAATTGAAAACTCATTGTGTTACTTTCTGGATGTCATTACACAATCTGAGAGAAACTGCCAATATGATAGTAGTATCCCCATGAGAACAGGAAAAAACATCCATTAGCTTCATGACCAATATTATAGTGATCCTGTGGGAACTCCTTTTTGAAGTTTTAACAATAATAGCTAATTTTATTTGCACTTTCATTTTACTAAGCACTTTACATACATTATTTAATATTTAAATAGCCTTAGGATGCCATGTAAATCATCCTTCACTGGTCTTTTTATTTCTTATTTTATACTCCATTCACAAAAAGTCTTGTCAATTCTAATTCCCAAATATATCCTTTATCCATCTAATTCTGTCAGTCTCCCTGTACCACTTTAGTTGAAGCCATCATAATGTATCACTTGAATTACAAGAATAGCCATCATTTCCTTCAATTGATTTTTCCTAAGATGAGCAAAATTCACCTTTGTTTGATATCAGAAGCCCAGGAGAGGTAGGTAATATGAAAGATAACAAACATGTTATCTAATTCTGTCCTCAGTATTAATGTAGACCAGCTTTGGCACAACTTTCTCTATAATATAAGCAATCCTTTGTTTTCCATTGATTATTCCAACATATAGCTTCCATTTTGATATGAAGCTGTCTATAAACAGAGCTCAAATGTTTTAGGTATAAAAGAAGACAAGAAATCTGTTGTTTAAATATGCTTCACCACCCAGGGAAAAAAAAACTGATTACAATTGATTCATTGCCACTGTCACAAACTTATTTGCTGATAGGGACCATTAAGTTTTGATAGTTTTATAAGACATCTGCACTAACACCTTTGCTAATGTGTTTCTACTCTATCTATTCTTCACTGTTTGTTACATAGATCAAAATGTACAAGTGTAGCACAAAATGATAATGCCAGTAATCTCTGAGACCAACAAGAACAGATAATCCATAAAATAAAAATTATCTTTTATGGAATAAGAAGATTCCTTTTTTATTTATTCCTTTTGTTGTTGTTTATTTTATTTTCTTGTTCAAAACCCCTGCTAAGCACATCTGAGTATGGGCTCTTTTTGAAGTTAATGGGAATTGTAGGCTTGGTTTAGCTCCACAGGGTATAAAGCAAGATGAAAATCAGAGTCCTAGTCTCATAGCAGAAAACACCATAACAACTCTTGCTGTGCAATTATTAAGTACTGCTTTCTTTTTTGTTATTTATTTTGAAGCGATGACACAAACAGTCAAGGAAGAAGATTTTGTGACCAGCTGCTTTTCAACATGGAGTCTACTGGAAGAAACAGACGTAGAATCTGTCAGTGAATGAAAGGACACAAGATTGGTTCAAATTAATCCACATTTCACTGCAGGTTTTCAAACTGGAATTAGATAATATATTTGAATTATTAGAGAAATTAAATCATGTAACATGACTTCTAATGCTCAGTGTTTTACTACCTGTATTTATTTAATTCTTTCATATATTTTTGCCTTTACTACCTCTTTTAAATTCTAGGCACTTTATGTCAAGGAATCTGAGGGTTTTTTTAACTGTCAATTATTTGTTTTATTTTAAAATATTTAATAATTAACAAATAAAAACTGTATTCAAGGTATGCAATGTGATGATTTGATATATGTATACATTATATAGTAATTACCACAGTTAAATTAACCAATACATTTATCACCTCTTTCAATTTTATGTATTCCAAGTGTGCCTGAGGACAGAAACAAGTCCCTAGTTAATGCCTCACCTAATCTTCTAAGAGGTCACCTGTATCCTTTACAACTCTCCTCAAAATCCCTTAAGTCTTCCATCTCTATCTGCCCCTCTTTTGCCATAGGATCTCTCCTGCTACTTCACAAAAGAAATAGAAACATCCAAGTACAAATTTCTCTCTCTCTTTCTCTCTCTGACCCCATTCCCCTCCACTTTTCTCTTCTTCTCCTTTGTTGCTTCTTCCTCCGCCTGCATGCTGCATAACATGGAGACCTTTTTAGTCTTTTTGAGAATTAGAACACAGTACTTGACACTATAATGGACCTGGCTTCATCCAGAAGTAGCTAATAGTTTTTTCATGTAGAAAGTCCAACTGAAGGGCTGAGAGTGTTGCTGCTGAGGTAGCTGAGTAATTGTTTATCATGAAATACCATAAGTCTGTTTTTATTACTGAACCTTGCAGGGAAAGGGGCAAAAAGTCCCTCTTGGGATGGGCACGGTGGCTCACGCCTGTAATCCCAGCACTTTGGGAGGTCGAGGCGGGTGGATCACGAGGTCGGGAGATCCAGACCACCCTGGCTAACACGGTGAAACCCCGTCTCTACTAAAAATACAAAAAGTTAGCCGGGCATGGTGGCGGGTGCCTGTAGTCCCAGCTACTGGGAAGGCTGAGGCAGGAGAATGGCATAAACCGAGGAGGTGGAGGTTGCAGTGAGCCAAGATGGCACCGCTGCACTCTGGCCTGAGCGACAGTGAGACTCCAACTCAAAAAAAAAAAAAAAAAAGACTGGGCAAGGTGGCTCACGCCTGTAATCCCAGCACTTTGGGAGGTCGAGATGGGTGGATAACGAGGTCAGGAGATCGAGACCATCCTGGTTAACAAGGTGAAACCCCGACTCTACTAAAAATACAAAAAAAAATTAGCCGGGCATGGTGGCAGGCGCCTGTAGTCCCAGCTCCTTGGGAGGCTGAGGCGGGAGAAAGGCTTGAATTGGGAGGCAGAGCTTGCAGTGAGAGGAGATCGTGCCACTGCACTCCAGCCTGGGCGACAGAGGGAGACTCCTTATCGGAAAAAAAAAAAAAAAAAAAATCCCTCTTACCATTTCCCAGAAGTGTATTTTAATTTGAAGATATAGTTCCTAGGCACTTTATAAAGTGATATTTACTTCACTAATACATGATATTCAATATTGGACTTTCCAGACAGAAAAAGAAATTTTAATTTTTTTATTATTTACCATGTTTTCACTAGCATTCCTTTTTTTTTTTCTCAAACTGGCATGTAACCTGTGAAAGTGATTTTTATGCTTCCTTCCTGATAAAAGCCAGCATGTTTTATCTTCTAAAAGTGTATGATTTGGACTTTCAAAGGGTAAAATGATACAAGTTAAACGGCAACTTTCACCTCAGAACTAATGATAGGTGTAGTAGACAAAAGAAAGCAAAAGACTTCAGAGGAGGGTTTAGGCCACAGAATATTAGAGCTAGAAAGGAATTTAGAGATAATTTAATACAAACCCCTCATTTTGCAGAGGAAGACACCTCTGAAACTTGAGGTTCTGTAGAATGCTGAGAAAATAAAGTGCATTGTAGGTAGGATCAAGCTTTCACTTCCCCTTTCATTGCCTTTTACCCATCACATGAGTCCCAAAACAAAATTATTGTGAAAGAAGTAAATAAATGTGAATTGTCAATTCTTATTAAATTAAAGCTTAAAAAATCATTAAAAAGATACCAAATTGTGCCTTAATTGTACTTCTGATATTAATATTTAAATAATCAGCTTTTGAAAACATTAATGACACATTTAAAATATACAAATACTAAGAATCAGGAAAAAAATAGTACCTAACATTGAGTTATTTAAAAAAAAATTAAAACAGGACCTAGGTTGTATCAGAGAGGTTTTTGTTGTGTGGTTGTGTTTTTGGCTTTTTTTCTCTTGCTATAAACTCAACTCAAAAATGAGTTGTCTGATCTACAAAATATGATCTATGACTTAAAATAGCTAAAATAGTAGAAATTAATCACAGTTAAACCTCTCAGATGCTATAACAATGATGAATGGTCACCTACAGAGTGCTGCTGAATCATCCAGCATTTTATCTGTGATACTGTAGGTCTCATCTACAGATACACTGATCTTCACTGTGCCCCTGACAGATTTGGTTATCTAATTTCAGCTTTTGAACATTCAGCTTGATATTTCAAAGTCATTGCTTATTTTTTAAAAGCATATACCAAGCTTGCCAACAATTCTGTTGATTACTCTTCGGTCACCTTTCTTGTCTCATGAATCACAGGCACGAGACATGTCTCATGAATCTTAGTCATATTGTGAATAAAATAAACCATTAATTTCAAGTGAGGGAAATGAAGAAATGTTTTTGTGGAAGTGTTAAAAGCTGCAATAGAATGTGTGATTATATTGATTCATTCATTTATTTATTCATTCAAAAACTATCTAGTATTTATTAGGACAGTAATCTAGGCATTGAGGATATAGTGGTGAGCAAAACAGATACAGGCCCAGTACACTAGTATGTACATTCTAGCTGGCACAGGAAATACAGCAGTCTTGCCTTAGGGATGAAGCACTGTAGGCAGAGAAGTAAAATAAAGGAAAGAGTCATGTGTGATGGAGTTTGGTTTAAGATTTTTGGTGGCTCAGAACGGGCCACTCAGTACCCCCCTGGGTGACGAAGATGGGGATAAATGAAGATTGTATCTTTCTTTTGTGAAACCACTGTTTTTACATTGTGAGCTCCTACTCACCTTTCAAAATCTGGCTCTAATATCTCCTTTTTTAGGAAGCCATTTTAAGTAAGCATTTCAGACAGCAGATAGGAAAGGCATGTAAGAAGGTATTATCAGATTTTACTTAGATTCCAGACATTTTCCTGACTCCTCCCCATCTTGTGCCCAATCGGCTTCCTAATGTCTATTCAGAATGACTCAACTCTGTAGTCTGCTTGGAGATTGTGTCTCCACACTACTGACTCCAGATACCTTCAAAAATGGTAGTTACTAGCTAGACTAATGCAGAAACAAAGATAGAAGATCCAAATAAACACTATCAGAAATGACAAAGGGAACAATACCAATGACCCCATAGTGAGACAAAAAACCCTGAGACTATATGAATACCTTTATCAGATAAATTGAAAAAAACATAGAAGAAATGGATAAATACCTAGAAATATACAACCTCCAAAGAAAAAAACAGAGGAAATGGAATCCTTGTACAGAATGATAATTAGTTCCAAAATTGAATAAGTAATAAAAAACCTAACAACCAGAAAAAGCCTAGGATTAGATGGACTTATAGCTGAATTCTATCAGATATATAAAGAGGAGCTGGCACATTCCTACTGAAACTATTCCAAAACATTGAAGAGGGACTCCTCCTTACATCATTCTATGAGGTCAGCATCATCCTGATACCAAAACCCGGCAGAGACAGAGCAAAAAAATAAAAAAAAAGAAAATATCAGGCCAATATCCTTGATGAACATACATGCAAATATTCTCAACAAAATACTAGCCAACCATATCCAGCAGAACATACAAAAGCTAATTCACCACAATAAATTAGGCTTTATCCCTGGGATGGAAGATGAATTAAACATATGCAAATCAATAAATGTATTTTATCACAAAAACAGACCTTAAAACAAAATCTACATGAGCATCTCAGTAGTCACAGAAAAGACTTTCAATAAAATTCAACATTCCTTCATGTTAAAGCCCTCAACAAACTAGGCATTGAAGGAACATACCTCAAAATAATATGAGCCATCTATGACACACTCACAGCCAACATCATACTGAATGGACAAAAGCAGGAAGCATTCACCTCAAGACTCAAAACAAGACAAGAATGCTCACTATCACCACTCCTATTCAACAGAGGACTGGAAGTCCTTGCTAGAGCAATCAGGCAGAACAAAGAAACAAAAGGCTTGCAAATAGGAAGAGAAGAAGTCAAACTATGCATTTTTTCAGATAACATGGTCGATACCTAGAAAACCCCATAGTCTCTGCCCAAAAGCTCCTTGATTTGATAAATAACCTTATCAAAGTTTCAGGATACAAAATCAATGTACACTAATCAGTGATGTTTCTATACACCAATAAAGTCCAAGTTGAGAACCAAATCAAGAACACAATCCCATTCATAATAGCCACACAAAGAATAAAATACCTAGGAATACAGATAAGCAGAGAGGTGAAAGATCTCTATGAGAAGAATGATAAAACACTCCTCAAAAAAATCAGAGATGATGCAAACAAATGGAAAATTTTTCCATACTTATGGATAGCAAGAATCAATATTGTTAAAATGGCCACACTTCCAAAAGCAATCTACAGATTCAATGCTATTCTTATCGAACTAACAATGACATTCCTCACAGAATTAGGAAAACTAATTTAGAATTCATATGGAACCAAAAGCGAACCCAAATAGTCAAGGCAATCTTAAGCAAAATAAACAAAACTGGAGGCATCACGTTACCCAACTTCAAACTACACTACGAGGCAACAGTAATTAAAAAAAACATGATATTGGCACAAAAACAGGCACATAGACCAACGGAACAGAAAAGGGAGCCCAGAAATATTGCTGCATACCTAAAGTCATCTGATCTTTGACAAAGTCAACAAAAACAAGCAATGGGGATAAGAATCCTTATTCAATAAATGGTGCTGGGATAACTGGTTTATCACATACAGAAGACTGAAACTGGAGCCCTTCCTTTCAGTATATACAAAAGTCAACTCAAGATCTATTTAAGACTTAAATGTAAAACTTTAAACTATAGAAATTCTAGAAGAAAACCTAGAAAATGCTATCTGGACATATAACCTGGCAAATATTTCATGACAAAGACACCAAAAGCAGTTGTAAGAAAAGCAAAAATTGACAAATGGAATCTAGTTAAACTTAAGAGCTTCTGCCCAACAAACGAAACTATCAACTGAGTAAACAGACAATCTACAGTATGGGAGAAACTATTTGCAAACTATGGATCTGACAAAGTCTGATATTCAAACTCTATAAGGAACTTGAACAAATTAACTAGAAAAAAGCAAACAAGCCCATTAAAAAGATGAGTAAAGACATTAGTAGACACTTTTTAAAAGAAGACATACATGTGAACAGCAACTATATGAAAAAAGTGCTTAACATCTCTAATCATTAGAGAAATGCAAATCAAAACCATGAGATACCATCTCACACCAGTGAGGAAGGCTATTATTAAAAAGTCTAAAAATAACAGAAGCTAGAGAAGTTAGGGGGAAAAAGGGATGCTTATACACTGTTGATGGGAGTGTAAATTATTTCAGACCTTTTGGAAGACAGTGTGGTGATTTCTCAAATACCTAAAAACAGAACTCCCATTTCACCCAGCGATCTCATTACTGGATATATACCCAAAGGAATAAAATTCATTCTATCATAATGGCACGTGCATGCATATGTTCATTGCAGCACTAATCACAAAAGCAAAGAAATAGAATCATCTCAAATGTCTATCAGTGGTAGACTGGATTTTAAAAATGTGGTAAATATATACCATTGAATACTATGTAGCCAAAAGGGAATGAGATTATGTCCTTTGCAGCAACATTAATGGTGTTGGAGGCCATTATGCTAAGTGAACTAATGCAGAAACAGAAAACCAAATAGCACATGTTCTCACTTATATGTGGTAGCTACATACTGGAACATATCTCAAAATAATAAGAGCTATTTATGACAAACCCACAGCCAATATCAGACTGAATGGGCAAAAGCCAGACGCATTCCCTTTGAAAATGAGCACAGGACAAGGATACCCTCTCTCACCACTCCTATTCAACATTCTATTGGAAGTTCTGGCCAGGGCAATCA
Organism: Gorilla gorilla gorilla; assembly: GCF_029281585.2. NCBI lineage: Eukaryota > Metazoa > Chordata > Mammalia > Primates > Hominidae > Gorilla > Gorilla gorilla. Next base: position 99,908,265 of record NC_073247.2, read on the forward strand.
GGCAAAAGAAAGAAATAAAGGGTATTCAAATAGGAAGAGAGGGAGTCAAATTGTCTCTGTTTGCAGATGACATCATTCAATATTTAGAAAACCCCATCATATCAGCCCTGCTGTGGCTCTGACTATTATATTTTATCAAGTTGGTATCAGCCTCCAAGACAAGCAGATGGAGGTTCATGATTGTTTCCCTTTGGGGTTTCAGTCCAAGCTGCTCTACTTGATATCTTTTCCTTTGGGATTTTTGCTTGAAGACACTGTGCTTGATTTTCAGAAATGAAGTCCTCAGCACCAAATATTTTAATCTAAGAAAACTCTTGGAATATCAGGAGTATTTGACATATTTTATCAAGGTCTCCCACTTGAAACACCTTTTCCACATTGCTGCCAAAATGCTACGCTTTCTGATTTTGAATCTATATCAATGCCTGCTCTATCTCAGCTACTTTTTGTACTATATCTTCTGGACACTTCTTTTCATATTGTCAATCAACATCTGAAGGTAAATTTCACAAATGGCACTTGGAATTTTCTGAATGAGAGATAGAAAATTCATTTATGAAACTAAACAATTCTATTCGAGTTCATATGACAGTCCTTTTATTCCAAGAGGTTATCTCTGGCAAAAGCACCAAAAGAAGTTCAACAATTTTAACATTATATCTGTTATTTAGTTATTTAATATCTTATATTCTATATCCCAGTACAGATATGTTTATCCATGATTACATAAAAATAATTTTCTTTTTCATAAATCTGTGTTTTATTTCTTTATTTCCCTTCCTGAGCATTCTGAAAGTTTGCTATCTGCTATTTTAAGTAATATTTTTGTTTGACCGCTTAATTATTCTCTACGTTTAGTTTCTTTATTTACCTTAAAAAAAGTTACTAAAGGAGCACATGCTTGTTGTATCAAGTGAAATTGCATAGAGATTTATAAAGTGATGTAAATAGTCCTCTCTTTCTTCTCTAAATCCGTCTGCACCTCCCAATCCCACATTTTGATGTAGTAACCAATATTAAAAATGGAATATTATATACAATATTAACAGTTAAGTGTATACATAAACTTTATAAGGGTAATATTTTTTGAAATAACTCCTATTGTGCTTCTCTTTTCAGTAGCCCATTATTTTTCCATCATCATTGCCAATGGGAAGAAAAAGGCTAAATGCAGCAGAGGGAAGAAAGAAAATAAGATGTTTAAGAAGGTCATCACAGTCAGAGAGAGAAACTAACTGATACCAACTATAGTTCCTAAAGGAAAATCTTGGATAGTACAGAAAGGTAGGGATAAGTGAGAGAAGATCCTCCTGATTTCTCCATACAGACAAATTTGGCATGGCAGGGATTTCTATGTTTCCCATGTGCCTAAATTTGACTCTAGAAGAAGAGTGGCACAGAGATTCCAGCCCCTTTACTTTCCTTACTCCCTTTAAGAAGTGACTTTGTAGGACAACCTTGCCCTATAAGAAGGCTTTGAGGTGAATATCTTACTCGTGATGAAGTGGGGCAGTAGACATGCTTCTGTAGCCTCCCTGATATCGCGACTCTGTGGGGAGGGTGTGGAGCTGGATACCCAACGTTATTACCGGTGCCCATGATTGCAACATCAGTGACGTATCACCAGTGCCTAAAACAAACCTGCCTGGGAATAGTAATAGAACAAATCTCGAGATTTATTATTTATGCATATCAACAGCTGATGGCATTTTGATGCCCAGAGAGAAAATTAAGTCAATGAAGTGTATTACGTCAGAAACCTGTGAAGACTTGGAAGATAGGGTGTATACACATGTACCCCCTCCTCTATCACCATGAGGACATGTAAACTTTTGTCAACACACAGATGCTGGCACTGCAAGAAAGACAGAATTCTGAAAGTGTCAACATTTATTGTAAAGTGTAACCTAAAATGCCAGTTCTTCATGTTCATGTATGAACATGGGAAAATCACTTAAATGCTCTTTCCCTCAGTTTCTTTGAGTATAAAAGGAGTTATAACAGTACCTGTCTCATAAGATTACTATGAAAATTAAATGAATTATATATGTAAAGCATTTAGAATACTACCTGGTACATATTAAAAGCTATAGCTATGTATGTGTTACTTATTACGAAATTGGAATAGACATGGATGCCTTTGTTTGTCAGAAATTATCATTTTCCACCAAACTGTCTTTTTTACTACACAGTAGAATCAAGACTATGGATTAGATCAGTTATAGAAGCTAAAATTCTTTGGCAATCTACATTGTAGTGTGTGCGTGTGTGTGTGTGTATATATTATATATAGTGTACATATATAAGTAACATTTTTTCTTTTTCTGTCTCAAAAAATGGAATCTTTCTTAATTTCGGTAGGTATTTCCAGTTTATTAACATACCAGGACTTAGTAAATATGTTTGAGTTGATAATATTAGTATCTTTCATGAGTCCATAAATTTTAATCGTATTTCCTTTTGCCTTTGTCTCCAGATAATCAAGTCCTAATATTTTTTAATCTATCCTTATCATTTGATATATGTTGCCACAGCTGTTGGAGAAACTACAATAATAAGATGTGGTAAATTCTAGCTTATGTTTACAACTAGACGAATAGGGATAATCTTAATTAAGAGCAGTTACTCTAGACACAGAGAAATTAAAAATGATCAAAGACCATTCCAGTTCCAATTCTTGTTAGTACAGTATTTGAACACTGACTTGCTATGATACATTGCTTCATTAATTAGAAAGAGATGAGCTGCTTGATTTTTATTTGAAAATCAGTGTCAATGGATACACATTTATTTAACAAAAGGAGAGCAGCAATAATTGAGAGCTTTATTGTTTAGGAACAGAATTCCCTATAAAAACCTTAAAAATGCAGAGGTCGGTCACAAACAATACATTTTTTCAAAGTAAATTTGTTTTTTTTTTTAATTTCATTATAGCAATTTGAAAAGTTTTTAGGGAGCTCAAAGTTTATTCAGTGGTGGACTGCAGAATAGATGGTCATAAGACTTTGCAACATGTTCACCAGGATTCTGCTAGTATTTTTAGGAAGTGGTCTGTCCAGACTTGTAAAATAGACACCTCTTATATAGAAGCTCTGAGTGGTAAGAAGATAATTTGGGGACTTCACAGGAAACTTAGAAAATGTGTTTATGGAACAGAACATCACATTGATTTCTGAATGGTCCCTTGGAAGCTGTGATTGTGTTAAGTGATTTAAGCAAAAAGAATTAAATGGCATATTGAGTTTATTTGTTATTCAGCATTTCCATTAGTCTCTATTTTCCATAGCTCTTACAACACTGCAGACTTTTTTTGCACAAGTAATTCATGTCAATTACAGAAACTTCATAACTCCTTCATATTATTACCAAATCACAGATATTTAAAAATAATAACTGCTAACAGTTTTTGAGTCCTCACCATAGTCAGGCACTATTCTGTTTAATTTATATAAATTATGTCATTTAATCTTTAATCTTATAACAACTGTATGAGGTGGAATACTGTTATTGTTCCCATTTTATAGATGTGGAAAACAAAGGGCAGAATGATTGAGTCATGATCCTCAGGTTGCACAGGTGGGGTGTTGTGCTGATCCACTCAATTTGTAATTAAAGTTATTTTTAGGCTTGATTTTCTAGGTTTTAGTTAGATAGTTAGAAAATCAGAAACACTTGACAGTTCACATGGGAGAGAAAAGAAAAGGCATGTGGGAGGGGCGGTGTTCCATGTATGCCTGTGATTTCTCTTTTTCCCTTCTCTTTTTAGGAGGCAACATAGTATCAGAGATGTAAGGAGTCCAGGCTCCAGGGTCTGAGCTTTGAATCCGGGCTCCACCACTTATCTAGCTGGGAAAATTACTTCAGTTCTCAGAACTTCTGGGTTTTTCATCTGTGAAACAGAAACAAGTTGTATTTACTTCACAGGGTTGTTATGGTAGCTAAACAGTGATTAAATGACATCCTCCCATAAGTTCCTTAGCTTTAAATATATTTATTATTATTATTATTATTACTATTTTATCATTCAACCTGTGCCCCCACTAACTGGGCAGTAGTTTCCTAACTCCTTTACTTGGGGCATATATTCACCTATCCATTTTGAATATTGCTGTGAGATCAGTGTAATTACTCAGAGCTCCCTTACATCACATCACTATCATACTAGAGAAATTATATCATATAACGGAGGCCTTCAGAACACGAAATTTAGAGGCCTGTAAACTTGTCCTTAAATCCTAGAGTAGCAGTTGGGTAACCAGTCTTTTGCACAGTAGCCATCAGACAGTAGGAAGGAAAGAGTTATTACATTTATGGAACAAAATGGTAACACTTTTAGAAGAAAAAATGCAACAGTGAGTTTCTCATATAGGCTGTCACTAGTGTAAGTTTTCATGGCCTCAGCAAGCAGATAACAAAAGTCAATAAAAATAAATAATAAACATACATAAATAAATTTGCATAAACACAACCACAAATATAGAACACAGGATATGTTTTCAATATCTACCCTTGATGTTAAAAGAGATTTGTGAAGACATAATTGAAATTCAGTAAGAAAAGCCTTTGGAGTAAAGAGGAAAATTTACCCCTTCCTTGCCTAGGAATCTTAGACATGGCCTGCATGAAACAAAAATGGCAGTCATGTTAAATGCAATGCTATTTATATAATCCTTATGTCCATGTAAGCACTGAAATAAAAACATAAACTAGATTTTTTTTCTGTATAACAAGAAATACAGAGGGCAATAAAAACAAACCAATTGGCTAAATAGAACTCGAATGAGATAAAATGAAATCATAATAATTAGCTGTACTCACAGATCAATTATTTTCCAGATAAAATTATGACCTGCTTAAAAGGGAGCATCTGCACAGTTTCTCTATGAAGAAAGAAAATGATGCATTCCATTACTGCCTCATTTTCTTGGAGCAAAAGTATGACCTTAAAAAACTAACCTTTTAAATGAACCGTTCCTGAAGAAAATTTGAAGTGATAGGTTTTAATCAGCTTAAAGAGGTAAAAAAAAAAAATGTTGGGTGATTTATAAACAGTGTCAGATAGAGATTTTATATATTTTTGTTAGAATTGTGAAGCCAATGGATATACGAGTAAACCTGTGGGTAAAGTCTCTAATACCTATTGTTGTTCATAATTATGCCCTGAACATACATCTGGGCTAAATCAGTGTGGGAAGGCAACTGATTCTTATTTGATGTCTAACATAGTCCTTAGCACTTATGTCTCAGAAATTAAATCTGATCTTCTATCCCTTGCCCAAGATTCACTAACCACTCTCTTCCCTCTACCCTATCCAGGTCTGTATTTAGTCAGCCTCTTTGACTACCGTCCACTCTCAGTGAGGCTCTTGTAATCAGGGAACAAAAAGTAAAAGAAATGACAATCTTCTCAAAACTTCCGTATGTCTTGGTTATTGCCTAGTAATTTGACTCCAGAGACTTTCTAGATATGACCATTTGGTGGTAAATGTCCTTGCCATACAACAGGATACAGATCTCAGATGGAATTTATATCTGGCTGGTTATAAAAACAATTATGTTAAAAGTTATATTTCTAGGTAGAATAAAAATTGAAAAATAAGTTTATAACTTGGTAATAGAAAAGTTAATTTTAACTCATGGCAATCATAAATATATAAATAGAAATAAAAATATTTGACCCCACATGGTGGCCGTACCTCTAATGCTAGCACTTTGGGAGGCCGAGGTGGGGAGATCACTTGAGCTCAGGAGTTTCAGACCAGCTTGGTCGTAAAAGTGAGATGCCATTTCTTCAAAAAATTAACACATTTGCCAAGCGTGGTGGCACATACTTGTAGTCCCAGTACTCAGGAGGCTGAGGTGGGAGGATCACTTGAGCCCAAGAGGTTGAGGCTGGCTGCAGTGAGCCATGATCAGGCCACTGCACTTCAGCATGGGTGACAGAATAAGACCCTGTCTCAAACAAACAAGCAAACAAACAAACAACAAAATTATACAAACATGTATATTATATAATATCATATAAATATATAAATAAACATTTGGCTAGTTTATTTAAATACACGTTTAACTATTGTTCTCATTACTTATTTATATTTTTATGTTTATATATTTTTAATATGTCACAGATTGAAAATATCAAACATTAATAATGCTATGCGGTATTAGCAATTCAGTGGTGCAAAGGACAATATTAAATACAGTTAAAGAGAGTCTAAATTGATATCATCTTCTTGGTGGCTATCTTCGCATTACCTATCCAAAGTAAATCAACTGTCTAGGTTTCTATCATACAGAAAATGTACAAGGGCATATGAAAAAATATGTTCCCTGAAGCACTATTTGTAATAAGAAAAATCTTGAGGCAAGCTAAAGGTATATAAGTAGGGGGAGAATTAAGCAAATTATGGTACGTCATCATTGGGAAAACTATGTGGCCATTAAAATAAATTATATGTATATGTGTATATGTATATACACACACAGGCACACACATATATGCAGTAAAGTAGAATGTTCATTGAATGAAAAAAAAACCTGAACAATATGTAGAGTATGATGCTGTTTTTTTTGTAAATTACTGTATCTCTGTGCTCGTTTTCTAAGTCTGGAAGGACACAAATTGAGCCGTTAAAAGTAGTTACTGCTACAGAGTGAGAATGATAGTGAGCGGGGGATATCTTATGATTCATATTATATTATATATCTTTTTTTCTTTTTTTGAGTTTTTTACACGTGTTGTTTTTGTGATAAAAAAAGAAAGAAATCCTGCCTGCTCTTCAAAATTACCTTATATGGATATGTGTATACATTATATTTATATTGTACTTGTTTGTAGAGGAGTTTACCTTATCAATTCCACTGTGGGTTCTTTGAAGACAATTCTCATTTATCTTTACATCTACAAAATTCCTAACATAAAAAGTGTCCATTGAAAGTAAGTGAACAAATGATTGATGTGGTTTGGATCGGTGTCTGTGCCCAAATCTCATGTCGAACTGTAATCCCTAATGTTGGAGGTGGGGTCTGGTGGGAGGTGATTGGATCATAAGGGTGATTTCTCATGAATGGTTTAGCACCATCCCATTGGGACTGTCCTCAGGATAATGAGTGACTTCTCGTGACTTCTGGTCATTTGAAAGTGTATAACATCTCCCCATTCTCTCTCTCTACCTCCTGCTCCCACTATGTGAGACACCTCACTCCTTCTTTTCTTTCCACCATAATTGGAAGCTTCCTGAGGTCTCCCCAGAAGATGAAGCCACAATGCTTTCTATACAGCTTGCAGAGCCGTGAGCCAAGTAAACCTATTTTCTTTGTAAATTACCCAGTTTCAGGTATTTCTTTATAACAATGTGAGAATGGACTAATACAATGACCAATCTACACAAATAGGCTACATGCTTCTCCTGAATTCCACTGTGAACAGCAGTTTAATTTAGCCCCTTGCTACTCAAGATGTACCTTTCAGACTAGCAGCATAATTGCCCATAGGGAGCATGTTGGAAATACAGTTTTAGACCCCATTTCAGACCTAATGAATCCAAATCTGAATGTTAATCAGATTTGTAGGTGATCCTTATGTATATTAAAGTTTGAAATAAATTGACCCAGAACATTAAGCGCACATTTAGCTCTAATGCCCACAAGAATAGCAATTTGGGAAGAACCACCTATTTTCTCTGAATCTCAGGCTCTTCAGCTGTAAAACAGGATAATCATTCTTAACATCCTACTCAGGCAAGTTTTGAATATGATTTTGAAAGTTCAAGTACCTGTGTCTTTAAAAAGATGACATAGAAAACCAATTAAAATAAATATGGTATAGATGGGCTTGTAAGTTGGTCCTCATTGAGTACAAATAGAAATTGAAGGGAAAATTTCATGGCTCAACCTAATGTAAACATATTATTTGTGAAAAATATCAACCAGAATGCATATTTTTGTCTTTGTTTTCATTGTTCTAAGTAGAAACATAGCTAAAGAACATATTAAGTTATTTCTTGAAAGCATACATGCAGCATTCAAAAGGGCTAGCACCAAAAACCAATCTGAGTAACAAAAGAATTGTAGCAAGCTTTATGCCAAAATATTAATTGGAGTCTCTTTTCTACCTAACACTCTGTCAATTATCATTACTGCTACAATGGTTTGATATCAGAGTATTGATAATATGTATGTAACAAATATTTTTCTCAACTGACATGCCAATACAAAATGAATACATTGAGAGGGAAAAAGAAAAATTGGACTGAAGAAGCCACAGGTGTCAGTAAAAAAGCACCTGACCCTATGAAAGTGCTAGTAATCTTCCAATGCACTGATTAATAAGAGGGGTGTGTGTGTGTGTGTGTGTGTATGTGTGTGTCTGCAGCTGCTGAGGAAAAACAAAGTAACACAAATAAAGGAGTCAAACAAAATCATCAAAGGAGGCAGAATTATGTTGTGGTTAAAATTTGCGGATCTAAAGGCAGGTAGACCAGTACTCAATTCACCACCTGTGTGATATTCACAAGGCTACCTAACCCTCTACATCTCAGTGTCCTTATCTATAAAGTAGAATGAAAAAAAAAATCTCTGATCTAGGATTTGTTTGGGTTATTACATGAGATAATGCAGACTGTGGGTATTTCTCTATCGATTATTTAATACATTATGCGTACATTTTTATGGGTAAACAGGAAACCATAAGGAAAAATTATTTATGGGGAGAACAGGTTTTTGATGGTTTCATTTGGACCTGGTGCGGTAGAATATGATAACTTAGATTGTATTATAGATAGGGATCACAGGATGGTTGGTAATTTATAGTAGGGGTGCCTAACCCTTGGGCTACAGACTAGTACTGGCGGCACCAGCAGGAGGTGAGCAGTAGACAAGCAAGCTAAGCTGAGCTCAGCCTCCTGTCAGATCAGCGGTGGCATTATTAGATCCTCACAGGAGTGCGAACCCTATTGTAACCTGCGCTTGTGAGGGATCTAAATTGTGCGTTCCTTATGAAAATCTAATGATGAATGTAATGCGCTTGAATCATCGCGAAGTTATATCCCTAACCCCTCCGTGGAAAAAAATTGTATTCCATGAAACCGGTCCCTGGTGCCAAAAAGTTTGGAGATCGCTGATTTATAGCACAAATCTGGATCTTACCTGAAGTTCAGACTCATAAGTGTAACTGCCTATCCATCATCTGAATGGAGAATAGGCCATCTCAAAATGAACACACTGTAAACCAGGCTCCTGATATTTCCACGCTAACGAGGTTCTCCCACTTTTCCCCATTTCAGTAAGTAGCAAGTCTTTCCTGCCAGTTGTTCAGCCCCAATTATGTTATCCTTGACATTTTTCCTATTTGCAACATGAAATCCATTTAAAAATTCTGTTTGCTGTGCTCAACGACTATATCTCTTTAATTTGGTCATTTTCCTAATCTGGATATTAAGAATTGATGGACATGTTGATGACGCTGAGATTTACAAAGTTTGAATCAAAGAAAAACATTATTATATTCATGTGGCTGGGGAGTAGAATCAGATAACGAATACGAAATTTATAACACTGGACTCTAGTTTAAGGAATTTTTCCTTTATAGTTTTCATACCAAATACCATTGAAATTCTCAGGGTTTTATTTTCTTCAAACATTCTGGTTAATTGAAATTTTACTGTATTGTAAATCGTAAAAGAGACGTTTGAAAGGACACTCCAGGCTTAATTTAGTGTGTTTCATTTTTGAGCATCATTCTCTTAAGTTGTCCCAGACAGTAGACCTAAGATTAAGCATGGTTCTTAAAGATACTGCATTTTAAATGTCTCAAGGAAGAGATGGTCATAATTTTTCTTGGTAATTCATTCAAACAATTACCATGTTTGAAAGTTCAGACCTGATAGTACATTTCTTGTCCAGGTTGCTTTATGGCTAAATTTCCTGTTCCTCATTAATGGTCATGTCCTTATTCTTGGATGTTCATGAAGACAAATTTCATACTAACTTTGTTGAAGCCTGTAAAAACACAAATTTCAGTTCCCCTTGTGATGTTCACTTCATCTCTTCATTAATGGATACAAAGTGTGGAACTTAAACCTGACTTTTGCAAAGTGATTGGCTGTGGAATTTTATTGGTTTTCTGTCTGTCTTTTTCACTTTCTCCCCAGGAGAGGACTTGAGACCATTTCTATCAGAGGAATTATGGCATCTGAACTGAACGATTAATTTTACTTATTACAATTGACTGCTATAGATTAGAATGTTAGCTAACAGGGCCAATGAGTCTTACCTTCTATTTGTGAGCCATATCTGATTGAAGATAAAACATTTGCCAGAGTAGTATTTCATTCATACAAAGCGGCAAATAAAAACATACCTTGTAATCACCATAAGAGTTTTGAGAAATGTAAAGTGACTGTGACATTCATAATAGATTTTTGTATTTTAGTAAAAACTCCAGCTCTTTTAGAGACACGTATCACATTTCAATTGAATGTTGATGTTGATAAACATAGCCAGAACACTGACACAGCCTGTGGGTTATGTAACAAGCATGTATTCTGCTCTTAATTGTTACAGATTTACTGCTGCATTCAACAATTCATTTAGCAAAGTCATTTTAAAGTAATTAAATGTTTCCAGGCTGGAAAATAACAAATTTGGGGCAAAGCGATTGCTATGTTCACTCAATGCCTAGATATTGGTAACATTACTAGGAATGGGCTGGGTGCCGTGGCTCACGCCTGTAATCCCAACACTTTGGGAGGCCGAGGCTGGCGGATCACGAGGTCAAGAGTTCGAGACCAGCCTGACCAACATGGTGAAACTCTGTCTCTACTAAAAATACAAAAATTAGCTGGGCTTGGTGGTGCGTGCCTATAATCCTAGCTACTCAGGAGGTTGAGGCAGAAGAATCGCTTGAACCTGGGAGGCAGAAGTTGCAGCGAGCTGAGATCACGCCATTGCACTCCAGCCTGGGTAACAGAGCGAGACTCCGTCTCAAAAAAAACTTACTAGCAATGGTTTGCCCGTTGTCAAACTAGTGCCTTTGATACTGTGTGTTCCTTTGTGTCATAGTTTTGATATGTTTTGTGTTTATTCTGTGATATGAAGATATTGAACACTTAAATATTTCAAGTTTACATAGAGAAAAGCTATGCAACATATTTCTGATAATTTTAACTAACCACAAATGTTAAATGTTAAAATTGATCTCAGTTTTATATGAATTGATGCACTGAGATTAGTAAAGTAATCCTACTTGTACATTGGCACTTTCCACTCCCTCACATGCACAGTGATATCTGAAGAATTATTGCTTCCTTTCCAATATCATTCCACAAGCATTATTGAGATGATCCTGCATGCATGGCACTATGGATTATATAAAAATTCATAGACTAGAATTTATACTTTCAAAATCTTACTAGGCAATGAGGATTAAACAAATATCCCCAAATGATCATGTAACACGATTCAAGAGTCTTCTTTATAAATATTATGGTTGAAGTCATAGAAATAAGTAAGATACCAGAGAAAGAATAAGGAAGGAGAAGAGAAAGGTTTCACAGGCGTAATCATGTTTACATTTTGGGTTTATGTTTTGGAGGTTATGATTGGATCCTGGTGTATTTTACATTATGTTCTAGTGTAATTCAACCATTTATTAAAACAAAAATAACAAATTGTGTGATTAGTGCAGTGTTAATACTTACCAAGATAGAAGTACACTGGAGTCCTAAGGGTAACCAAAACATGTGAAAATTATAAGAGTGGTGACCTATTCTCATATTATCCCTGCTTTAAGTTTCTTCTCAAGGAAATTAAGAAAGATGGTTTCTGAAGGTCTGTATCTTTGAGTTACATATGGAAACAAAAGGTCCCTGGGAAGCCTTCTCAATGACATCAAACAAGCTTTTCCAGATAGACTCACTGGTTGTTCCTGTAAGTTCTTTTCAACACACTGAGGATGATGCAACTGATAGTGACATTTCTCTTCAAAGTCATCAAAATCAGTTATCAATTACGGATTACCAAGGTACAAATCGGTTTTCAATATTCTAGGTAACTAAAAAGAAAAGGAATTGAAAATATAGCTGATGTTCTTTGATACATAATGACAGTTAAAGGTTTTACAATTTCTCTGACACAAATGCTTTGAAACTTTTATATTGCTTTTGGGAATTTTCTTCAATTTGTTACTGACTTCCCAGGTTTAAATAACCATCTTATTTCAATGCAAAAAAATCATCATCAAGGTTATCACTAGATGGCAGTATGATTCTTCTAATAAAAATGGAGTAGTGCCAACATTTATGGTTAAAAATAATTAAAGATAAAGCATTATTGCAAGAGATATCACAAAACCACACTTTCTCCTGTTAGTCTGAAGCACATTCTTACACGTTTGGACCCATTTAATTAAATTTTCTTACTCTCAGCTAGTCTTAAAGGAGACTTTTTTTTGCATTCTTACTATTTCAAAAAGAATTGCATATGTTTTCTAGTTTCCTTTTCACTCTTCCTGCTTTACACCCACTCTGACAGACAATAGAAACTTTGATAATTATTTGTTAAATGAAAAATGTTATACTAGTTGAAAAAATATTGCTGTGTTTTCGGGAAAATGTATCGGTAGGAGGAAAAAGAGGTAGGCTAGGTGTTTTCACTTAAACAGATTTTTGTTTTCTGTCAGATTTAAACAGTTTTCATTATAAATCTGATAAAACCACAGATACGATATGAAACTGTAGGAGACTTCAAAAATAATCAATATGTTTCATTTTTATTGTTTTTGGTGGAAATATATTTACATCAAATCAAATATTAACCAGAAATCCTATGTGTACAACCAAAGAAGGTGGAGCTGCTGCAGCTTCAGAGGGGGCGGAGAACCTAGGGCCCAGCCAGTTCTGTGCTCTTTCTCATTTCCTCGGCATTCCTTACGTGGATTTGAGGAAATCCCTGACACAGTCTAACTTCCTCACTTTTAAAATTTTATAATTCAAAGATTCAGAGAAGAATAATGGGAGTAAAACTTTACAGGAGTCCGTACTCAAGGTGATCATTGTGCTAGAAGCACAATTCTTCCTTTCCTTCCTAACCCAAGATTCAATATTATTTCCATTGGATTATTAATTATTTCTTAATCTTAAACTCAACACCTGTGGAAAGTAAGAATGCCCCAGTGGTTGTGTATATTATTATCATTCTTTTATAAGTTTTTAACGTTTCTCGTCTTCATGTAATTGCTATATATGCCTGAAATTTCACGTGAAGGAGTGTAGGTATCTTATAATAGATATGATAGGAATGCCATGATAAGGCATGGTTTCCAATATTTTTACACTTTTAGCTGGTCTTGTTTCTCATAAAACAACAACAACATCAGCAAAATAATATAAGAAAGGAACATTAAACAGTAAGTAAGGAAAAAAATACTAGAGGCAGAATGGCATAGTGGAAAAAGCAAGGGCTTTGGAGTCAGACTGCCTTGATTCAAGAAAATTTACTGTGTCAACAATGGAAAAGTTACTAACAAAATCTTAGCTACCTCAGTGGTATAATCAAGATAATAATACTACTTAGCTCACCAGGCTGTCAGAAGGATTACGTGAGAATATTTATACAAAGATCCATTACCAGGCCTGGATGGAAATAGGGACTATATGTAATTTCTTTTTTCTCCTCATTGCCACTCTTCTATTTTGGTCTGATTTAAACACATCAGCTTGGTGACCTTGGCAATGCACTCGTTTAGACTTCTTTACCTCTAAATTCCTTCCTAGCTCTGATATTCCGTGGTTGTAAAAATGCTATTATTTACATGGTTTAAATACTTCACACTTTTTACTATATTTTAATGTGAATTTTAATGAAATGTTAATAGTACCGGCACACAGATAGTCAGAATTCTTATTCATTGTTTCATTAGCAGCACTATCATTCATCACAAAACAAGGTAATAATATCATTTTCATTTAAAAATCCTTTTCTATTTAAACCTTTTGAACTTTGCTGACTAGACTTTGCTGGACCTTTTAAGTTTGGGATCATTTTCTAAAACTTCAATGAATTTATATAAATGAAAAGTACATCAACAAAAATATTCTTGTTTGTTTTCAAATATGTAATATGATAAAATTAAGAGCTGTATATTCAAGAATACTGCCTGTTTAACATTCTGATTTTCAAACGTTACACTTATCTTAAAGTTATATAACTTTTACATAAAAAAGCAAGCATGTTTTATTGAAATCTGTGTATTTTTTAAAATATCCCACTCTCAAATACATGTTCATCATACCATTAACTGGCATGCTACTATATATCATAAGCCATGAAAAGGCAGGCTTTGAAAAGCTTCACAGGTATAGCAGATATGCTGTTTTCCGAAACAGTAATAAGTGCTCATAATGGTCATATTTGTGGGACATGAAAGAACAAGAGTATGAAGGAAAGAAAAGATCAGTGTTGCACTTGTTTCAATAATAGAGTTGAGGAGAACAAGTAAGTAGAAAGGAGGAATAAACAAATGAAGGCCAAAAGAATCAGAACATTCACAATATTTTATTTAAATTCGAAATATATTAGAGGGTAATGTCTTAATAGGACAATAAGATGATTGTCTTTGAAAGCTTTCCTGTCTTTCCAATAATGATATTGATGTCTATAAAGATGGTGGCTCCATAATAAAGGCAGAAAAATATATTGAAAATAACATGGGTAAGGTTTCCAAAGCCTTGCTTTCAATATGTAAGATGTCCTTTCTTACAAACATTTCCAAATATATTTTTATTATTTAAAAAACAGATTAATTGTGCAAATGTTTAAAATGTGTGTGTGGTTACATCAGATTACCCTGGATTCAATTTGGCTACACTTCTCTTGGTTAGAGTCCATAATGCATGATTGACACAACACAACTAACCATAAATAGGGAAGAAGACCTTCATAGATAAAGTCAAAGAAAATGTTGGTGTTTTTCACACACTATGTATTTATGGAAGTAGAATAACTGCATATTGGTAAACATCAGAGAACATTCTATTTTAGCAGAGACCTGAGAAAGTTAGAGAGTAGCCATAAAATTTGCTAAGTTGTTTCGCTGAAAAGCTAGAGAGTAGCTGAATAGTTCTCAATACACCCTCCAATTCATAACTTCTGAAGAAAGTAACTTCAAGGTTCATCATTACTTCATATAGTTCTAAATTTGCTTCATTAAATAACTTCCACAATGGGACAAAAAAAATAAAAATGGCATTGAAAGTCACCAAGGAGTATTAGTTATATACAAACAAATTTTATTTTCACGTGTTGACAGGAAACTTAAATAGATTTGTTTTGTGGCAATATTACAAGAAAGAAAATTTTACTCAGAATAAAGGCATATAATAAAACAAATCATTTCTTCAAACACCTGTCCCTTTTGTGTGATTTTTGATATAAGATTAATAATTAAGTTTTCAACATAAATATCCAGTAATGATTTGATTCAGAATTGGAAATTGGAGAAATTATGAAGGTTTCTCTCAATTTTAAAAGCAGATTTAAAAGAAAAGCTGAAATATGGGCTCTGTGAAGAAAACACAGCTGGGAATAAGCTCCTTTAAAAAAAACAATCTACTAATACATGTGGCATACATAAGTAAAGCTTAATGAAAATTATGGCACTTAAAAATATTTCTGGATTGTTTCCAAAGCTGAATCCACAATGCTTTTTCCAAGTGTTATACTTTCTTTGAATAATACTATGTCTCCTTGGAGCAATATATAGTTGTGATGAATGGAAAAAAAATCACTTCTCTCAATTCGAATTCTGTTTGATAAACTGCTCATTTAAATATTACTGTATCATTCACTTATTACCAACAATACGGCAGCAGAGGTTAAATTTATCAATTTTATTCTATCTTTAAAATAATGCCTCACTATCTCTTTACTTTGAAATAATTTTGATAGATAATTTTGAATTAAGATATAGCAAAAAAGATTAGAAAAGTAAGTAACCAATGGTATTTTGCTAGGTAAAAACAGAAAACCAAAATTGTTATCCTGTTGCAAAAAAAATAGGATTTTAACAGTAACAACAGACATTTAGGTTTTTATTTTTCATCCCTACAATTATTTTTAAAATACCTAGTGTTTGCCAAATATTATACTATCTATGCATGATACAAACATGAACAGGACAAAATTCTGGCATGGCAAGGGGTGAGTGGAAAACATCCATGTAAAAAGTCTAAAACAAGACAATATTGCAATCAAAATAACTTCTGAGAGACAACTATTTTGGAATACTGTAGAAATTGTCAATATTCTGTACCATTTTGGAATATGTCATATTGAACTTTTAAAATGGAATATGGTCAGATTATACAGTAAGATAGAAAGCTCGAGGTACATATTAACACTTATATAATATTTTGGAACAATAATCCTGACAAAATTAACTTTTTTTTTTTTTTTTTTTTTGAGATGGAGTTTCACTCTTGTTGCCCAGGGTGGAGTGCAATGGCGCGATCTCGGCTCACCGCAACCTCTGCCTCCTGGGTTCAAGGGATTCTCCTGCTTCAGCCTCTCGAGTAGCTGGGATTACAGGCAGGCGCCACCACGCCCGGCTAATTTTGTATTTTTAGTAGAGACGGAGTTTCTCCATGTTGGTCAGGCTGGTCTGGAACTCCCGACCTCGGGTAATCCGCCCGCCTCAGCCTCCCAAAGTGCTGGGATTACAGGGGTGAACCACCACGCCCGGCCACATTTTTTAAATATTTGGGTTGACCACACAATTTTGAAGTAGATTTGTTTTGTTTTTGTTCCATTAATCTTATTTTCTGATCATTTTCTCTTTTGCTATGGTGTACCTCTCTTTTCCCAGCCAAAGGTCCTTGGTTTGCTTTTTCTATAGCGTAATATCAAAGGCTGTTTTCAGAAAAGGGTATCATAGACTGAGTGCTTTTGTTCCTCCAAAATTTATATGTTGAAGTCGTAACCAGCTGTGTGGTGATATTTGGAGATGGGGCCTTTAGGAGGTGGGGCCCTCATGATGGGATTGGTGACCTTACAAGAAGAAACGCCAGAGGATTCTTTCCTCCTGCCCTGTGAGAATTTAGTAAGAAGATAACATTCTATGAGTAGAAAAAGAGTCCTCCCAAGAAGCTGACCATTCTGGCACCCTGGCCTTGGACTTCCAGTCTCCAGAACTGTGAGAAAAATAAAATTCCGTTGTTTAAAGTACACTGTGTAAGTCTATGGTATTTTGTTGTGGCAGCCCAACCAGACTAATACGAATAGTGTGAAATTATTACTCTACTCCCTTTCCCAGGGCATTAGAAATTAAGTCAGTGACTCTGACTGTGGAATGAAATATTTAATCCTTGTTAAAGGCATTCTAATAATGTTGAGGTCATGAAGATGAGTGTAATTTTTAAAATCCTACTGGGTTGGAAGGTGTCCTCTCCAATTAAGTGCATGCCCACCTCTATTTCTACTTCTCAATCAAAACATGAACTCTTTTCATTCAAGCCTCATGTTTCAAGCATCATGGTTTAAGTCAACAACTCCCAAACATGAAAATGCTCATTTATCTTTAAAATGATTTTTTCCAGGAGTGAAATAACTTAAGATAGCTCTTGTTTGTTTTAGAAAAGTTTTGCCAATCCAGAATATTTTTTTAATATTTGTATGCAGGTTTTGCTACCAGATTCTTATTTAGTTGTTAAACTATACTTCTAACTCTGTAATATTACCTACATTAGGTAAAGGGACTAAAAGTGACTGTTGCTCAGCCTACTTTCATTTAATGATGATCAATGTTAATTCAATTCAGCTTAGTTCAATTGAACAAATGTCTATGAAACACATACTGTATGCTAAGTGGTACTTAAAATACAAAGATGCATATAACTTTATGTCATGCTTCTCACGAGTTAGATGTTTGTGCTGAAACATCTACCTTCAGTAATCCTTGTGACTAGATGCACAGATTTGCAAAACATTTACAGTTTTAGGTACAATTTGTGTCTAAAATACAGTAATGCTAATTAGCCCAGCCAAAGATAGAACCTACAGACTTGGCTTCATGAATCACTGACTGCACACTCACCAAATATTTAGGTCAGGATTATTTGTTGATTTTTTTTTTTCATTTTGTTCTTTTTGCTTCAGGAGACTTCAAAGAATGAGAGAGATTTTTTTTTCTTCTGTCCTGTGAAAGTAGGCAAGTTTAAATCTTGTGTGGTTGCTTCATGAGGTGCTTAATAGTGTATGTTCTTTAGCGCCCAAAACAGAAGTTTAAAGTGTCAAGAATATCCAGCGTTTGACTATAGGGTGGAGGCTAATCCAGGATGAAGGAAGAGAGGTTACTATTGAAAGTCAAGGGAGTTCAATTGGTTTGCCCTGAGGCAGTGAATAGTGAGGGAATACTTTACTTGAAACTAGGGTAGGGATATGTATTTTGGGTTATCTGTGACAAGTTCCTCACAGATAACTTCACCTAGTAGACTTGACAAAGTTTCCCATTTCCCACAGAAACATGGAGGGAGGGTAAGCAAATGGTCTTTCAAAATGGACCGAAAGGACTTAAACAATGAGCATTTCAGTGGCTATCAAAGTGGAATGAAAGTCATAGGAACCTTATGGAAATTTTCTTGTCACTGTAAGACTCTAGCCGAGGGGGAGAGTCAAAATCATCACTGGTATTGGTCGTCTTTGTGCTCTAACAAGTTGGAGCATAGAAGAAGATAGAATCTGATTTACGAAAATGTATAGAGGTGGGACATTTCTTGCATCCGAGGGTTGTGGGGAAAAAGTGTGTCCATTATAAACTATAAAATGAAAATCTGTGCATTTTCCACTCCAACTACATATACATAGGATTAAAATGAACCTTTTTAAAAGTACATCAAATACAAGTGTGAAGAATTCCACTAAAGTGCCTGAGAGCTCATCTGACCCATATCACATTGATTCCATGATACACCTGAGCAGCAATCACCCAAGAGAGAATTTTAAGTGATGCAGATAGTTTTATCCATGAGGCTTTCATCAAATCTGTGTGACTCGAAACCAATGCATCATTTAAAAATACTTGTTTATTGTGGTCTAGACAATAGGTTCACTGTAGAATACATCAAACAAAATGGTATTAAGGTGATGTGACAGCATAATTGTCAACTCTTGCCTCCATGTTTCCCAACTCTCTTTTTCCCTGAAGAGTGAGCTTTGCATATCTTTTCAGAAAAAACAACAACATCAATAAATGGTCCTTGCTGACAAGAGAGTAATGAGGAAGTGATGGTCAATTAGATTATTTGGGTTGTGCAATATCCATAACATTTTAATCTGTCATAAGGCAGCCCCTGCAGAGACAGGTATGTAGGTATATATACCTGTGTATAGGGCCACACTCCTTAAACTATGGAATAGTTGTCTGACACTCTGCCCCCATCCAACAGCTCTGCCTGGAATTTCCACCATCTATGTCATTTTGGACAGATAACAAATATTAAGCAGAAAATCTGGAAGCTATTCAGATACATGAGCCTGTATGTTTTCTTGCAAGGTAGAAGACACCCTTCGTTTTCTTGTTCTACCTTCTTAATATGCATGTAGTACCAAAAATAAAGGTCCTGAAAAAGTTTCCACTAAAGGAGTATGAAAAGATTAAACAGAGGAGTAGACAACAATAAGAATAAGCTTCACAGTTTGTCAGAGGATTTGTCTCACATGTCTTGAATAAGTCCTAAATATCTTATTTCAAAAAATGCCTAAGGATGATTACTTAAAATGGCCTCTTTCAAGACAATATAATATTTGGCAGCTTGTCCTATCTCTCCTGCCTCTTAGTGACTTGTAACAGTTTGTATGAATAATTTATAGACAGCATAAATACCTCTAATAAATGCAAAAAGGGAGCATATGCTGTGATACAAAGTCTTTGATACTGGTGATATGAGCTATTGAAAGTTGCCTGATAAAACAGGTTTTGTTGTTCATTCATACAATTCCATCAACAACAGTTTACAGAGAAGTGAATGCCTGATCTCTAATTGTTTTCTTTGTGGTATGGATTCATTTCATGCAAAGATGCTGGAAAATGCCTTTCTTAAAGGAGATATCTTCCAGAAATTCTGCTTTCATGATGTATTCATTAACGCACCAGAAGCAAGATTAAGAAGAAATAAAACGTGTGTGTGTGTGTGTGTGTGTGTGTGTGTGTGTGTGTGGAAGGGGAATGTGTGGGTATGTGGGTGTTTTTCTTTATATATATATATATATTTTTTTTTTCTATTTTGAGAGTCCACTTTTTCTTTCATCTTTTAATGCTACTTCTGTGTGAAGATTGCATGGGAGCAGCCGGTGTTACTGCTGAGCATTTCTGAAGAGAGATTGAAAGAGCTGTTTTTCTATTGCTTTTTCACTTGGTAAAAGTGTGAATGCTTCATTAACACTTCTTAGGCTGTAAGTGAAATGTCCTTTTGAAAAATGATGAACAATCTGTGTCCCACAGCTCCCCACCTAATCGGGTTCAAAAAATCTCTCTGCACCCCCCGAGGGAACGATTTTACGTTTGCTGGTTTCTTTACCATAAAGCATTGGAGACAAATTCTGGTATGAGAGTCTAAGGAGAGCACACTATATTTTTTTCCTACCTCCTTCTAAGCTCAGGGGCAAAGACCTTTTCACTGGTACCCTGCTTCAGGTGTTGAGGTTAGCCTGACAGTGCCTGTTGCCAGAAGAAGATAGTTGCTCGAGTTTGTGCCTATTTTTCTATTATCTTATCTTAAGTCTTCCCTATGAAAGTATTAACATAAGGCTAAAAAGTCCAAGGGAAGCTTGTTAATGCTGATGTTATGAGCAATAAAACAATCTGGTTATAATTCAGAGGATGGGGGAGTGTGATTGTTATTTTCTACTTATGGCTCCCTAAACATAAATAGGGAAAAAAAGAATTGGAAAAGTAATGAGTTTCAGTATTATTACAGTACTCTGCTCTCAACTCAAGCTGGTGTTATAATTGAGAACAGACTTCTATTATTAACCTGTATTTCAGAGGCTTATAACTCAGTTATTGGTAAATACATACAGGAACAGAAACAGCCTATAATGTCACATTACATTATTCAATCTATACAAATTTCATTTGGTTTTATAAAGCAACTTACAGCATGGATTCTGAATCCATGCCTGGATTTAAATTTTGGTTCTGTCTTTCACAAGCTTTGTCTATACAGTAGTTACTTCTCTGAGCCTTACATTCCTTTTATGTAAAATGAAAATAATCAAAGTCCACCTACCTCAGAGAGTTATTGAGAGAATTAAATAAGTTATGTAATATACTTAGAAGAGGTTCCTACGCATTGGCGATACCATGTGTGTGTTAGCTATTATTATTGTCAGTATCTTCCAAAGTTGTTAGAGTAAAGAAGGGAGGAAAAATATCAGAAGTAGAGAGGATTTTTTCAAACTATGCAATCTTCGTGATCATGATAAACCTGTCTAGGGAAGATAGTATATCCAATTCAAAATGTAAATCACTGCTGTTTTGGAGCATTATTACTATGTATAACCCTTGGGCGTGTTGGATTTGTAAAACAAGTCAACAGATACTGCTACACAGAGTCATATATGTATAGCAACATACATATAATCTCTGGGTCAGGTGCTTTACATACATTCTATTAAGCTTCATGGCAACCCTGCAACCCTGAGAAGAATGCATTGCTTTTCCTATTGTACACATAAGGAAACAGCAAAGGCAGAACAGGTGTGAATTTTCCAAGGTCACACAGTAAGTAGCACAACTGAGGTTTGAAACCAGGTCTCTTTGTCTCCAACTTTTTTTTTTAACCCCACCAACCTTCTGTAAAAATATATACATATATTTTGAGCAACAAAGTACCACTGTAAGCATCTGTGAAATAAATGAACCACTGAACTATATCTGGAGTGTGACTTTAAAGAATGGAATATATTTTTGTTAATAAGGATTTCAGACCAAGCAAGAATTTCAGACATAAAGGAAAAAGGAAATCAGGCTTTTTCGATAACTGCAGACATGATTCCCAATGACTGTCTTTGTATATACAGTGTGTGAAAAAGATTATTTTTCTGACATTAGTCTTTTCAGTCACACCTATACACACAGATGGGAGGACATCGAAATGTAAATAGAGACATATATTATAGCTAAAGATTAAACTGAAGCTGATATTTGTAGCAGAAAAGTAATTAGCAAGTGCACAAATCAGACTTTTTTACATTTTATATGAAGGATTAAATGTTTTGTGTATATGAAGAGTTATATTCTTAAGGCTTGAAAGAGACCTGTGCTTTGTTTGCAAATGTTACATTTTATTGATAAGCACTAAGGACTGACGTTGCAGGAGAACTCAAGTTTTAAGGCCTAAGAGAAAAAAGAAACAGACATAAATTTATAAATTAGTAAATCATTATTTTTTCTATAAAAACCACAAATATGTTCTCCAGCCACGATATGTATCTATGTTTTACTAGGTGGAAAACCTTGGCTTTATTCTACTAAACCGTTCCATATTACTGTATTTTTTTGTGGCATCAAGTAATAAAAATGGACTTTACTTAGTCTAGCAAATGTAAAAGAGAATTTAATGAAAGCATTTTGGGGGACGTTTCAAAATGCTTGGGAAAATCCAAGGTAAAGGTAACCAACCAAGACTTTTTAAGAAGTAGGAATCGGGGAAGCTCTGGAGACCAGCAGCAGGAAGTCTTGAACTCGTCTGGGGGACAGAGGGCTCTGTGAATAATATGACTGAGTGGAGTGATCCACATTCTCTGTACTTGTTAATGCAAAATTCCACATTCCCAGCTTTGGTTGGGTCCTAGCATTGTATATTTGAGAATTGTTCCTAGAGAAAGGGATGAGGGAGATATTGTGAGGGGCCAGCTCTGCAAAAATGTCAGTTGCAAGCACTATTTCATTTAAAAATACTATGTTGTCTTTTATTTTTCCAACATTATATTTTTAAAATTTTCAAACACATCAAAATTTGAAAAAAATTGTACAAGAAACAATAGGTGTTTACCACCTAGTTTCCATAATTGCTAAGACTTTGCAATGTTCACTTTATCTATCAACTTATACAGCAAACACATGCCACATTTATATTTTGCTGAGTCATTTAAAACTAAATTACAATAGTCATGACACTTCAATTCTAAATAATTTAGCAAGGACATTTTCCTAACTACATACAACACCATTATCACACATAAAGAAATTAGCAATTTCATGATATTATTTAATGCCGTGGTATTACTAAAATTTCCCCAACTGTCTTCTGTAATTCTACTTTTTAAATCAGAATCCAATATAAGTTCATATATGAATTTGTCATGTCATTTTATTCTATTTTCAATTTAGAATAGCCCCTCATCTTGCTTTTTATTATTACTATGACTGTGACACATTGAAAAGGCCAGGCCAGTTGTAGTATGTTCCTCATTCTGGATTCGTGTATGTGCCAATTACCAGTTTATTGACTTTCAAATCCAAATTCAACTTTAGTATCTGCTCTGAGATAATGGACTAGATAGCATTTTCTTTTACAATGAACCTGATTTTCAGCATTGTCAATAGAGGATGCTGGAGGGATATGACAGGAGGAAGATGGCTTCTCTCTTTTCAAGTGTGCTGCATTTTGGTTTTTTTTTTTTTTTATTATTACTCCTGCTGCATGGTTGTTCAGAGATGTGAAGACATATTTGAAAACATCTGGTGGTTCCCTGCCCCATCCACATGCACAGTGTGTACAGCTCCTCAGCAACTTCACAGCCCTGCCTCAGGCCTGGTGACCACTTTGTCACTGCCCTTTCTCTGAAGACATTGCACACTCTAGGCCTTAGACTCTCAGCAATGGCTTAACTCCCTCTGTGAGCCAGCCCACTAACCCCCATTCCTCTTCACCTGTGGAGTTATTTCCTTCTTTCCTATTGACTGTAGACCAACTTCTTCCTTCTCCACTAGCAGAACACTACAACTACAGCTTCCGCAACAAGGTCTCAATGCCAGGCCTGAGAAGGACACCCCCACTTCCAGGGATGCCCTGTTTTGGGTACTCTCCTTCAAATCTAGAGTATCTCTTAGAGATCTCCTTTTATCTTTAAAATGATTTTTCATTAATAGCTCAACAATTATTTACATTAAATTTACAATCTAGATTTACTGCATGGTTTCTGTCTTTTGAATGGGCCCAGACTAATACAATATGCTCAGTTATTTTTGGTCATGCGGTATTGTTTAATTTGTTTATCCCCAGGATTTCCTGAAAATTGAGATGAAATGCTTTGTTAGATTTAAGTTAAACAGTTTTGGTGAGAATAATTTATACATGATGTGGTATACTCAGCATTTCATCATATAACAACACAGCCACACAACACTATTGTATCTTTATTAGTGATGCTTGTTTTTATTCCCTTGTTAAGGTAATGACTGCCAGTTGTCTCCACTGTTAAGATATACTTTTTATTGACAATTAGCAAATAATCTGAGAGTTGACACTTTGGGATTATGTGAATATCCCATTCTCCCCAAATATTTTACTAATCATTTTAGTGTCTATTGATGATTATCATATGAGTTATTTCATTGAACATTGAAAAACGGTGATTTTTTCTAACTCTATTTTTTTTCTTCTTTAATAATTAGCTCTTCTGTGAAGAAGAGTGTTCCTTCATCACCCGGTGAAGAACTTTGGCAGAGTAAATGCATTTTCCCTTTCTTGATTTCAGAGTAATAAATTGACATCCAATAGTTACCTCCAATAGTGGCAAAATTATCTCTCTGTGTCATTGACTATCATTACAAAATTATGAATCTTTATTTAGTATTTTAAAGGCAAAAATGATAACTATTCTTTCTGATGCTTTCTTTTTTCAAATTTGGAGTCCTTTTAAGACAGTTTCTTGGTCATTTTGACTTGACACATTTAGTCTTTGAGTACGTTCTTGGCTACTGCCATCATAAGATGTTTTAGACTCTGGAATAATGTACTGTTACAAGCCCTCTTCTTTTGAGTGAGAAATAATATTTAGAAATATGCTAGGTGCTAGCTGAGCTCACTGCTAGTGGACCATCATCACTTGATTTTTATTAGATCTTTCAGTGTATCTAAACGTTGTCCAGTGTTGGTTGTGAATAACCCTTGGCTTTGATTGTGGCTGTGGATGAAATTCAGCACCTAGAGCCACCAGTAGCCTTAGCTCACCACCCACTGTCTCAATGTCATGGGTAAAACCCAGGCTCTGACAGGCACTGTGGACCCTGGCCCAGATGTCCTGCTCCAATGCAGCAGATTGTGTGGTCTGACTTCTGGCTTGGGATCCCTAACCGTGTCTCCTGTCCCTAGGACACCCAGTTGCCCTGAGCTTGATGCCCATGCCTCTAGGACCTTAGAGATAAGCCACTTGGTTGTCCCCATCTTTCAAATAAAGCTTTTTGTGCAATTCAAATCCAAGCACTAATAATGACTTTATATTAATATTTCCAATTCAATTTGAACATTGGGGGCTTTTCTCTTAATTTACCTTAACAAAGCAATAAAAATGCACACCACTAATAAAGATACAATATAGTGTTAATCCCATTCACAAGGCAGGAGCCCTCATGACTTAATCACCTTTTAAAAGCCCTATCTCTTAATATTGTTGCATTGAGAATTAAGTTTCAACATAAATTTTGGAAGGTAAAGAAATATTCAAACGATAGTATTCTGTCCCTGTGCCCCTACCCAAATGCATGTTTTTCTCATATACAAAGCATATTTTTTCCATCTCAATAGCCTCAAGATTCTTAACTTGTTTTAACATCAACTTTAAAGTTTAAAATCCAAAGTCTCATCTAATTATTATCTATTCAGATACAAGTGAGACTCAATGTGTCATTCATTCTAAGGAAAATTACTCTCCAGCTGTCAGCATGTGAAATCAAAGAGGTTATGTGCTTCTGAAATACAATTTTGAGACAAGCATAGGACAGCCATTTCCATTCTAAAAGGAAGCAATAGGAACAAAGAAAGGAATAATAGGTTCCAAGTAAGTCCAAATCCTAGTAAGACAATTTCAAATCTAGATGCTTGAAAATAATTCTGACTCCTAGCCTCACCTTCCAGATGCACTGTGGCAGTGGTTGTGTTCCCAGGGCTCCAGAGGACCCCACACCCATGGCTTTGCTCGGTGAGGCCTATGCAGCTCTCATGGCTTACTGCCCATGGCCTGTAATTCTCCCGGGCTGGAGTTGCATACCGGTGGATCTACAGTTCTATAGATCTTGGGGATGGTTCCTAAGCTGTGAGTCCACTAGGCATTGCCCCACTGAAGATTCTCTGTGATGGTCCGACTTTTGCGCATTTCTCTGCCTGAGCCCCAAGGCTCTTGGAGGCATCCTTTGAAATTCAGGTGGAGTAGCCATGCCTCCGCAGCTCTGTGCACCTTCAGATTTAGCAACACATGGAAGCTGCCATGGTTTATGGCTTGTGCCTTTTAGAGCAACAGACTGAGCTGTACATGGGCCCACTTTGGCCACAGTTGGGGTGGCTAAAAATCACTGCACTGGAACGCAGGGAACAGAGACTTGAGGCAGTGTTGAAGAGTGAGCCTCAAGGTTACATGGTCACACTGTGCATTTTTCATAAAACTGTTCTGCCCTCAGTGTCCTGGTACTCTCAACCTGTGATGTGAATGGTGGCACCAAAAATCTCCAGAATGCCTTCTGGGTCATTATTTGATATGGTTTGGCTGTGTCCCCACCCAAATCTCATCTTAAATTTTAGCTCCCATAATCCCCACTTATCAATGGAGGGACCCAATAGGAAGTAATTGAATCATGGGGGTGGGTTTTTCCTGTGCTGTTCTCCTGATAGTGTAAGTCTTACAAGATCTGATGGTTTTATAAAGGGCAGTTCCCCTGCACACACTCTCTTGCCTGCCGCCATGTAAGATGTGCCTTTTTTCCTCCTTCACTTTCCACCATGAATGTGAGGCCTCCCCAACCATGTGGAACTGTGACTCCATTAAACCTCTTTTTCTTTTTTAAATTACCCAGTCTTAGGTATGTCTTTATTAGTAGTGTGAGAATGAACTAATACGTCCTTCCATTGTCTTGAGGAACAACACGTGACTTCCTTGTATTCGTGTTTATCTCCTTATCAAATATTCACTTGGCCATACCTTTGGTATTCTCTCCCAGTTATATATTTTTATTTTATACTTTTTTACATGTCCAGGCTAAGAATTTTTTTAAATCTTTAAGTTCTGCTTTCCTTTTTATTGTAATTTCCATCTTTAATTTACTTCTCTCTTCTTATATTTTACTATAAACAGTCAAGAGAAGCCATTGCGGGACTGAACACTTTGCATAGAGATTTCTTCTGCCAAATATCTTAGTTTGTCACTCTTAAATTCTGCCTTCCACAAAACACTAGGACATGGACATACTTCAGCCGAGTTCTTCGCCACCTTGTAACAAGTATGGCCTTCCTTCCAGTTTCTAATAAGTTATTTCTCCCTTCCATGTAAGACCTCATCAAAAGGGACTTTAGTGTCCATATTTCTGTCAGTATTCTGATCACGGTCACTTAGATAATCTCTAAGAAGACAGAGGCTCTTTCTACAACTTTCTTCTTCTGAGCCTTCACCAGAATTTACCTTAATAATCCATTCATGCCATCTAGGGTTTTTTCAGCATGCATTTCAAAACTGTTCCAGCCTTTACCAATTACCCAGTTCTATAGATGTTTTCACATTTACAGATATTTGTTACAGCAACATTCCACTTCTGGTCCCAATTTCTGTCTTAGTCTTCTTGTGTTGCTATAACAAAATACAGGAAACTGAGTAGGTTATAAACAAAAGAAATTTATTTTTCACATTTCAGGAGGCTACAAAATCAAAAATCAAGGGGCTGGCAGGTTTGGTGTCTGGTGAGAACCCAGTCTCTGCTTTCAAGACAGAGCCTTGTTGTTGCATTCTCCAGAGGGTGCAAACTCTGTGTTCTCACTTGGAAAAAGGGAAGGAAGGGCAAAAGGGCAGAACACTGTGTAAAACTTATTTCATAAAGACCCGAACCTTATTCACAAGGGTGAAGTTCTCATAATTGAATCACCTCCTAAAGGCTCCACCTCTTTATACTGTTCCGCTGTGGATTAAGTTTCCATATAAATTTTGGAGGGGGAGCAAACATTCAAACCATAGCTTCTCTTAGTATATCTATGTATAGATGTATGAATATATATTTTAATCATTTACAAATTAGTTACTGATTACCACATAATAAATTACACCAAAGCTTAGCAGCTTTAGGCAACAAACAGGGCATTTAGCTTTTATGGATCAGAAATTTAAGAGCAGCTTAGCTGGGCATTTGTGGTTCAGAATCTCTCATGAAGTTGCAAATTGTTGGCTAGGGCTGTAGTCATTTGAAGGCTTAACTGGACACTGGAGCTAGAGTATATACCTCCAAGATGAGTCTCAGACCTCAGTTTCTCACTGGCTGCTGGCATAAAGCCTCATTTCCTTACCTAACTGACCTCTGCGTAATTATTCCTAAGCCATGAGATGTTTTGCTTATGTACCATTAGAGAGTGATCGAAGAGAAAAAACAATGAGGAGCCACAATGCCTTTTAAGACCAAGTCTCAGAAATGGCACTCTGTTCACATCCACCAAATTCTATTTATTAGAAGCAAACCACTAAATCCAGCCCACACTCATGGAGAAGGGAATTAAGCTTCATTTCTTGAAGAGAGGAATAGCAAAGTAATTATGACCATGTTTTAAAAATACCACATTTGCTTATTGTATATCATCCATAAAATAGATTCAAATTTACCATATCTATATAACTATACATGAAAATAGAGAATTAAGTGTAAAATTTCTTTGTAGTGTTAACAATGTATATTCAGTGTATTGTGTTCAAAAGCCTATTGAAGTAATTTTCTCTGTATGATTATGTTACTGATTTGGTATAGAGTTAAATTACCTTATTTTTAATTTTTTGAGTTTTAGAATGTTTATGCTTTTTTATGCAAATCAATTTTTTGATCAAATGCAATGCATGCATAGTTCAGAAAACAAAACAATTATGTTCAGAAATGTCTTGCTCTTTGTCTTATCTTTTATATTTACTATGCACAATACCTTGTTTCTCTAGAGAACCATTTTATTTGTTTTTGGTTTATTCTCCTTTTATTTTGTTTTTCAAAATAAGCCTTATAAAAGTCAAATAGTAATTAATTCTACTTTGATACTGTATAATTTTTTTCTTGGCTTTATGAAAGCCAAATGTTTACTAATTAATTTACATAGGAGCAGGATAAGGAGACAGAAGCCCCTTTGTGTTCAATAGATTCCTCAGGTTAGTTAGGTTCCTCAGGTTGGCAGCCACGATGAGCACCATGCTGTTTTTAGAAGGTGTCCTGCCAAATAAACTATACCTTAAAGACATTGAACATAGCAGATGCACAAATAGTAGCCAGTTCCCTTTACACAGTCCTGGTTGATGGACCAAAAACAATTTCCTTTGACAGGGAAATCTATGCTAACTGTATTGAAAACTGTAAGACAGACAAGTGGTGCATATTACTATACATTCCCTGTGGTTAAAACTAAATTCAAGTTTTCTATGCACATTTTTCATGATGTACTTTAAGGTTAGAGCATTCATAAAGAAATTCCTGAATCTGTGAATATAGTTTGATTTTGTAGCCAAAGGTTGAAAGGGTAAAAAAGAACTACACATTAAGGTGTGGTATTAAGGCTGGGCCTGGTGGCTCACATCTGTAATCCCAGCACTTTGGAAGGCAGAGGCGAGTGGATCACCTGAGGTCGGGAGTTCGAGACCAGCCTGGCCAACATGGAGAAACCCCATCTCTACTAAAAATACAAAATTAGCTGGGCGTGGTAGCGCATGCCTGTAATCCCAGCTACTTGGGAGGCTGAGGCAGGAGAATCGCTTGAACCTGGGAGGCAGAGGTTGCGGTGAGCCGAGATTGCACCATTGCACTCCAGCCTGAGCAACAAGAGCAAAGCTCTGTCAAAAAAAAAAAAAAAAAAAAAGATGTGGCATTCAAGTTATTTTTTAAAAAGTTTTAAAACATTTTTTCAGGTAATTTTTGAACTGAAAAAACATTAAAATGGCATAACAATTTTCTATTTTAATAATTATGGTGTTATTGGGATTGCTTTATGCTACAGAGAAATGATAAATGCATTTCTTAGTGACAGAATTGTTTAGGGAAAATGCCAGCAAATTACAAAAAAAGTGCATGAAACTGTTTTTATTCCGGCACAGTTGTTATATTCAATGTTTCACTAAAGCAGCAACTAAAGCCACAGCTGACAGTGATTGGGATATTTGCCTGTTTTGAATCACTAAGAATGACAAACAAGTTTAAAGGAACTGCATATCATCAGTTATGTGTCTCTCTTCTTTTCTCTTGTTCCTCCTTTGTTGTTTTCTTTCTCTCATTTGTTCCTTCATTAATTTCATTGTCAATTTCTTTTTAATCTATTCATTTTGTTGTTAATTTGTTTATTTATTCATTCACTTATTAATTCATTCATCCATCCATGTAAAGTAACATCTGCTTTAGCGTAGACCAGTACAATAGCAAATAGCTTCTTAATTTGTTCCCTGTTCCACTGTCACACCAATGCAAGGCATTCCCCACACAGCGTGCAGTGACCATTAGAAAGTAAAAATTATGTTGCTTCTTTCCCCTGCTAAATATCCCTCCAATCGCCTCCTATGTCACTCAGGAAAAATTTTAAATTTCTACAATGGCTTACTTAATTTGATGCTTTGCTCTCTCTCCAACTTAATTACCTTTCACTCTCCCTTGCATACATTGCTTTAGTCACACTGACATTTTTTTTTGCTGTGCCTCGAAAAACACTTAATACTTGTTATTCTTTTTACCTAGAATGTACCTCCCTCAAATCCTAGCATTGATGGATGTCATCATTTTTATCATTGCTCAAATGCCACCTCAGAGATGCCTTTCTGACTACCCTATCTCAAGTTGCCTCCCACCCCTCGCCGTCATATCACATTGTCTTCTTAGCACTTACTACAATTTGAAAGTGATTGTGTGTATCCCTAAATAGAATGTAAGCTCTCTGAGCACAAGGAATGCATCTATCTTCTTTATTATTGTATTCTCAACAACCCAAATAATACTGACACATAGAAAATTCGTAGTATATAACGGTTGGAGGAATGTATGAATGAATACTTCTGTTCCAGAAACAATCATTGTTAGCGTATTGGGCATTTTGTGTGGCCATAAGATAATGGAACTAATAAAATTGCAATAAACAGCACCATTCTAGTGATGAGACACACATACAATCAAACAATTAGCACATAGTTTGCTCATGATAAAACAGAAGTCTATACTAAGGGCAAGGCAGCCTAGAGAAAGGAGGATATTTAGATTAAAACGAAAAAAAAACAACAACAAAAAAGAGAATACTTGTCTTGTTTGAGGAACAGCAAGAAGGCCAGTTTCGCTGGAATAGACAGTGAAAGACTATGAACTCAGTGACGTGGGCAGAGGCTTGGATGTTAAACTAAATTGTGATTATGGAATTCCAGTACTGTAACATCTTTCAAATGCACTGTTTAAATCAAGTGGCAAAAATATATAGTGCTGAGAAGTTTGTAAACTCCTTGAAGAAAAAGACATCTTTTATATTCTTTATTTATAGTTCCCAAAGTGCCTATCAGAGCATTAAACACATAGCAAACACTCGATGATAACACATGTTTGGAACACTGAAGACACAAGCAAATGTAATATCCCATTTTTCCAACAGTTTAATAGCTCATAAGCCACATCCTTTAAAGCACACTTTTGGCTGAGGTGTAGATTCTCCTTCTATAGGAATATTTCATCCAGCCAATAGGAGAGGGTAAACTGAAGATCTCTTTCTCTTTCTATTCCACTTGTTCTGCTCACATGGCCATAGAGGGAGGGGTACTGGAAGACAGGAAAGCATGCCTCTTATCAGTTTATTTCTTAGCTGGTTTTCCAATTATTATCACTATGTAACAAATTGTGGAAGAAAACTAAGCAGCTTACACAAACCATTTTATTTTGCTTGTGATTTTTATGTGTCAGAAACTTGACAAGGGTTTGCCTAAGCAATTATCATGTGGGATTGATTCTGCAGTTGAGGTAGATGTCAACTTGAAGCTGTAGTCATCCCAAGGCTTGATTGAGATAGATGTCTAAGATAGCTTATTCACATTACTAGCAGTTGATGCTGGCTGTCAGCTAGAATCTCAGTGAGGGCTTTTGACTAGAGCACCTACATATGGCCTCTCCAAATGGTCTGTGTTTCCTTATAACATGAAGGCTACAAGGTAGGAAGAGACTTCTAGAAGGATAGCTGTGATAGTTAATATTGAGTGTCAACTTGATTGGATTGAAGGATGCAAATTATTGTTCTTGGGTGTGTCTGTGAGTTTGTTGCCAAAGGAGATTAACATTTGAGTCAGTGGGCTGAGAGAGGCAGACCCACCCTCAATCTGGATGGGCACCATCTAATCAGCTGCCAGCATGGCTAGAATAAAACAGGCAGGAAAATATGAAAAAGCAGACCTGCTGAGTCTTCTGGCCTTC
This sequence comes from Gorilla gorilla gorilla, assembly GCF_029281585.2. Lineage (NCBI taxonomy): Eukaryota > Metazoa > Chordata > Mammalia > Primates > Hominidae > Gorilla > Gorilla gorilla. The sequence continues at coordinate 99,940,915 of NC_073247.2, forward strand.
TTCATCTTTCTCCCGTGCTGGATGCTTCCTGCTCTTGAACATCAGATTCCATGTTCTTCAGCTTTTGGACTCTTGGACGTACACTAGTGGTTTGCCAAGGGCTCTCGGGCCTTCAGCCACAGACTGAAGGCTGCACTGTCAGCTTCCCTACTTTTGAGGCTTTGGAACTCAGACTGGCTTCCTTGCTCCTCAGCTTACAGACAGCTTATTGTGGGACTTCACCTGGTAATTGTGTGAGTCAATACTCCTTAATAAACTCTCCTTCATATATTCATATACCCTATTAATTCTCTCCCTCCAGAGAACCATAACTAGTACAGATTTTGGTACCAAGAATGGTTCTAGAGGAACAGAATTTTAAGGATGGAGTTCTTTAGTATGTATTGGGGTTTCTGGAATTGGCTGCTTCATATGACTAGATCCTAAAATGCTAAGGACTCTACTTCTAATAGTATGGAGAGCACTGATAGTCCTTAGTGAGAACTGTTTAGAGACTTATGCAAAATGAATACCTTTGCTATCCTGATTCACTGCTTTTGAAAGTCAAGGAGTTTAGTGACTCTATACATAATACCTTTGATCATATGTGGAGAAATAAGGAATATAATGAAGTTGGTTTGTTGCTCCTAAGTTCGCTGGACAAAGTGACAAAATAAAAGGATGAGCTCAGAGATTCTAACTCCTGGCTCCGGAAGCACATACTGAGCCTCAAGTCTTCTAAGATTTCCCTGAGTGAGAGTCTTATCTCCTGCAGACAAAGGGCTAAAATTACAGAGAATCTGACACAAGCTCTTATCATGAGAGTGGCTGATCTGCAACAAATGTTGCACGCTCAGTCTCACCAGATGTCTACTGTTAAAGTGAGGGCATTGATTGGAAAAGAATGGGACACTACAACTTGGAATGGGAATGTGTGGGTGGATCCTGATGAAGCTGGGGACACTAAGCTTCTAAACCCTTTTTTAATTTTTTTTTTTCCAGACAGACTCTTGCTCTGTCACCCAGGATGGAGTGCAGTGGTGGCATCTCTGCTCACTGCAACAGCCACCTCCCAGGTTCAAGCAATTCTCCCTGCCTCAGCCTCCCGAGTAGTTGGGATTACTGGCACCTGCCACCATGCCTGGCTAATTTTTGTAGTTTTAGTAGAGAAGAGGTTTCACCATGTTGGCCAGGCTGGTCTCGAACTCCAGACCTCAGGTGATCCGCCCTCCTCAGCCTCCCAAAGTGCTGGGATTACAGGTGTGAGCCACCACTGCAGGACAGAGTTTGTAAACTCTGATGAGCCTTTTTTTGCCAGAGGAAACAGCCTCCCCACCCCCAGTGGTGTCAACAACCAGTCCTCCACCCATGCTGCCTTCAGCCTTTCCACCTTTGTCTGAGGAGATTAGCCCTGCATTGCCTGAGGCAACAGTGACGACCTCCCCTGAACACATTGCCAGGAAAAACAATGCTGATTCTCTTCAGGACCTACCCTCAACACCCCTGTTGCCTCCTAGACCTGTAACTAGACTAAAGTCCCAGCAGACCCCTAGAGGTAAGTTTCAGAGTGGCACACAAGGAGGTGTGCTACACTCCAAAAGAACTGCTTGAGTTTTCCAATTTATGTAAGCAGAAATCTGGAGAACAGGCATGGGAATGAATATTAAGGGTGTGGGATAATGGAAGAAACATAAAGTTGGATCAGGCTGGATTTATTGATATGAGCCCACTAAGCAGGGATTCTACATTTAATATTGCATCTTGGGGAGTTAAAAAATGTTCTAATAGTTTATTTGCTTGGTTAGCTGAAATAGGGATCAAAAGATGGCTCACTGCAAGCCAGCTGGAAATGCCTGGCTTCCCTTGGTTTAATGTAGAGGAAGGGATCCAAACACTTAGGGAGATTGGGATTCTAGAGTGGATTAGGCACTTTAGACCTACTCATCCCAGCTGCTAGGGTCCAGAAGACATACCCTTCACCAATACTTTGTGAAATAGACTTGTTAGGAGAGCACCTGCATCCTTGAAGATCTCTGTGTTTGCTCTTCTCTATATACCACATGTTACAGTGGGAATCAGAGTCACTAAATTACAAAACTTAAGTGCAATGGGAAAAATTGGATCCGGAGGTGGCAGGGGCCAAGTGGTGGCACTTATCCGTCAAAGGCAAGGTGGGTACAGTTACAGTAATGAACAGTAGAGGAAAAGCAGCCATCAGAATAGTCTGACTCGTGTAGAGCTCTGGCACGGGCTAATTAATCACCGTGTTTCCAGAAGTGAAATTGGTAGGAAGCCTACAGCATTCTTACCTCATTTGTATAAGCAGAAAACTTCCAGGTTGAGTGGACAAAAGACTAATTGAATTATAAAAATAGAGAATCATAACCCCTCAATCAATGTCCAGACTGGAACCAGTTTGCAGACTCAGAACCCCTTGAATGAAGGGGAGGCCGAGTTCCCTTGAGGAAGGACCCTACCACACTACTGACAATTTCTGCTGTTAATCTTTCTTCCACCCTTCCCTAAGGAGACCTCCAAAAGTCTGTGTATGCTCTGAATCAGCGTCCATTATATGGTACTGTTTCTCCCATAGTCAGGATTCACAGGTCCAGGAATCAAGGGGTGGAAGTGGAAGTGGTACCTTTTACAATCACCCCTAGTGACCCACTAGTGAAATTTTTGCTTCCTTTTCCTGCGACATTAAGTTCTGCTGGCCTAGGGATCTTAGTTCCAGAGAGAGGAATGCTGCCACCAGAAGACACAACAATGATTCCATTAAACTGGAAGTTAAGATTGCCACCTGGTAACTTTGGGCTCCTCCTACCTCTAAGTCAACAGGCTAAGAAGGGAGTTACAGTGCTTGTTGGGGTGACTGACTGGGACTATCAAGATGAAATCAGTCTACTACTTCACAATTGAGGTAAGGAAGGTATGTGTGGAATACAGGATCCCTTAGGGCATCTCTTAGTATTACCATGCCCTGTGATTAAGGTCAATGGGAAACTACAACTCAATCCAGGTAGGACTACAAATAGCCCAGACCCTTCATGAATAAAAGTTCAGTTCACTCCACCATGTGAAAAACCACAACCTGCTGAGGTGCTTGCTGAAGGCAAAAGGAACATAGAATGAGTAGGAAAAGAAGATAGTCATCAATACTAGCTACAACCTTGTGACCAGTGGCAGAAATGAAGACTATAATTGTCATTAATATTTCCTCTTTATTTTCTTAAGAACATGTTTGTACATGTATATGCTTGCTTTTAAGAAAATATCTTCATTTTATTTCTTTTTTTTATCATGTGACATAGGATTTATTGACTTCATATCAGCATTTAAGTGTTGTTAACTTTATGTAACAACATTTAGGTTAAGGATTAGTGTGCTTCCAGTTGTATGAAGGATAGTTGTATTATGTTAGGCATAATTAGGACCTTATTATTGTCTTTATTTGAAGATTATGTATAATTTCAGGAGAGGTGTATGGGTTCAAGTTGACAAGGGGTGGACTTGTGATAGTTAATATTGAGTGTCAACTTGATTGAATTGAAGGATGCAAAGTATTGTTCCTGGGTGTGTCAGTGAGGGTGTTGCCAAAGGAGATTAACATTTCACTCAGTGGCCTGGCAGAGGCCGACCCACCATCATTCTGAGTCTCCATCATCCAATTAGCTGGCAGCGTGGCTAGAATAAAGCAGGCAGGAGAAGATGGAAGGGCAGACTTGCTGAGTCTTCGAGCCTTCAACTTTCTCCTGTGCTGGATGCTTCCTGCCCTTGAACATCAGACTCCACATTCTTCAGCTTTTGGACTCTCTGACTTACACCAGTGATTTTCCAGGGGCTCTTGGACCTTTGGCCACAGACTGAAGGCTGCACTGTCGGCTTCCCTGCTTTTGAGGCTTTGGAACTCAGACTGGCTTCCTTCATCCTCAGGTTGCAGATGGCCTATTGTGGGACTTCACCTTGTGGTTGTGTGAGTCAATACTCCTTAATGAACTCCTCTTCATATATACATCTATCCTGTTAGTTCTCTCCCTCTAGAAAACCCTAATAAAATAGCTTAGAGCTCCATATATGAGTCTTTCAGTGATGCACAACCAAGATCACCTCATATATTCTCAGAAGCCATGGTGCATCATTTCCACTGCATCTTAATAGTTTGTGAGTTTATATTTTTTTCCAAAGCAGATTGGTCAATAATAATTTGTAGTCACGTAGAAAAAATAATCCATGTAGGGTTTTGATTAACGTTTGTGGTTAGGTGTTTAACAAGTTTTAATAAATTTAATAAATATGTAGACTATGTTGATGACCTGTCAGGCTTAGAAGTGTTATTGCATTAAAAACCATTTTTCTATTTTTAAAGATACTATTTTATTCACTTCAAATACTACATCTATTTAGACAGAGACCCCATTTATTAAAAATTCCTATGACCATAAATCTTCCTTTCTTGCCCGTTATGCTCCTTAAAATAAAACAAATTTCTTCGACTGATGATACAAAAAGTACCTCTTAACTGCAGTTTTGCATCTCATCTTCCTCAGGGTTTGCTTATAGGAGTATTCTTCCACATTTTTCTCTTCTAGTTAGAGCCAGGGGCATCAGGATTGCAATAAAGCAGAGTCATGACAGATGTGACAATGACTAATTGTAGCTGTTGCTGGCAATGTGGCAAAGGGATTTTCTCATTAAAGGTAAGGGTCAGAGGAAGATATGAGAATGAGAAAGCAATGTAATGGGGTCAGGGCAAAGTGACCACTTCAGCCTTGAGCCAACCCAAGTGGAAAATTGCTTGAAAAGCAGGTTAGCAATTTCAACCAGGAATGAAATACAGGATAAAAAAAGCTTTTAACAAATGCATAGAGATGACCACACACATTCTCAAATAGCCTTAAAATCATTATTTCTTACTTTCCAATGAAATATTTTTCAATGCCTTTTATAATTATTTTTTCTCTGCCTTTGAATAGAATTACATGAATAATTAAATTTTGCTCATTCTCTCTCCTCAGTACCTTTGCATCAGCTTCCTGTTCTTTATATCCATTGTCACTATCCTAGTTCCGACCCTCAGTTGATCTTCCTTGGACTAAAGCAATAGTCTCCAACTGGTCTTTCCATTTCCAAGTTCTCTTCTCTTTATAGTTTATTATTTCTCTCTTCCAAAAGCTTAAATGGTACTGTAATACCTACCAAATGAAAAGTAAACTCTCTAGCCTTTCATTGCAGGCCCTCTACAGTATGACGACTTATTCTACTTTCTTCTAATCTTAACCTCTGTGACTACTGTGCAAATTCTCTATGCTCCAGCCTCATATAAATATAAATGTCTTCAGATGAACTCCCTTTTTCCAACTTTATTACTTTTTGCATATTTATTTTCACATCTCTTTATATTCAAATCAAATGCTTATTCCTTCACGATGCCTTCGCTGATTCTTTCCAGCTAGACTAATTTTTGCTTCTATAAACTCTCATAGCATTTTATCTCTTTTTACATATATCAAACTGCACATGATACTGTAATAATCTTTGTACTTGTCTCATTTGGTTCTCTTCCATTGTCCATTTCCCAGTGTCTAGCAAGATCATCCTCCAGTCCTCATCTTATTTATCCTTTGGTAGTATTTAATATTGTTGACCAAATTCTACTTCTTAAAACTCTCTTCTACAGGTGTCCAGAATGACATGATATTCTTCAGATCTTCTGAATGATTATGATCATCTTCTTTGCACAGTCACCTTGTCTAACTAGCTATTAAATGTTGTACTTTTTCAAAGTTCAGTCCTAGGTGCTCCAATCATCCTCTACTCTCTTCCAAGATGACATTTCCTATACCCATGGCTTCAATGCATATGACCTGCAGATTTGTATTTCTAAAAGAGATTAGCCAGGTAATTCCGAGACCTTTATACTCAGGTGATAATTTTGCATCTCATCTTGAGTATCATAAACAACAATCAAACTCAACATAACCAAAACCAAGTTTATAATATTGTTTTACCCCCAAATATAGTTATCTTCCAGTATTCCTTATCTCAACAAATGACAGTGACATCACTCAGTTGTACAATTCAGGTAATCTCTACCACCTCCCTCTCCCTTACTTCCCATAGCCAACTTGCCACTAACTTGTCTAGCTTTTACTTACTAAGGGCACTTCAAATCTCTCTCTTTCTTACTGTCTCCCACTAAAAATACATTGGTCGTAGCTAGCATTATTTCTTGCTGAGACTGCTCCTATAGCCTTCTAATAGTCTTTCCTCCCCTATCAGGGACTCTGTAATCCATTCTGCACACTGTATCTAGTTTATATTTTCAAACCATAAATGTAACATTATTTTCCTGCTAAAGCTCTGAAATATTTTGCTAATGTTTTTAGAATAAACATCTTAACACTGCTGTAACCTTTGTCCAAGGCATCATGCCATTTTCACTTTACCATTTGGCCATTTGCATGCTGCTCCTTTAGTCTGGAATATGCACTCCCCCCGCCTTTTTTTTTTTTTTTTACCAGATTAATATTTCTCTAAAATGTCTTGGTTAATGTGTTATTTTTATTAAAAATAGTCTTTCCTGACCTCCTTAGCCAGATTATGTCCTCCTGTTATCAGTGGCCACTGCGCTGTGTGCCTCATTTTATAACATTTGTTACAATTGCAATTTTATATCTGTTTATGTGATTATTTAACTAATGTCTTCATCTCCCACAAGATTGCAAACTTCACTGCATAAGGAATCAGGTATATACTTGTCACCTTTGTATCCCCAGCACCTGGCACAATACTAAAACAAAATAGATACTCAATTACTATTTGTGGAATAAATTAATTCCATCTACTAGAAATTATGTTCATTCATTCAACAGGTGTTCTTAAAGCATTTATTATTTGCCATGCGCTGGCATGAAGCAGTTTTATCTTATCTTTGTCTATTCTATAATACTTTGCTCATGAATGAATGGATGAATGTGAATCAGTTTTTCCTACTAGACCTTTAACTCTCAAATAGAAGACTTCATAATATGAAAAATTAAGGAGCCATAAGTATGTTGGCTCTACTTCTTGAAACTTCTTTACATTTTATTTTATTATAATACTACTTTATATGTAAACACCACTTTACAGTTTATAGTCATTTTCACATAATGTCCATTTGAGTCTCAAATAATATTAATGCCTTCTTAGTACATAAAGATTAAGAAGTTCAGAATGATTAAATTATAAATAGAAATTGGCAGAGACAAGATTAGAACCTAGGAGGACTAGAAAAAGCTCATAGTCCAGTTTTTAGTTACTATAAGCTTGTCAGATATAATTAAAGGAAAGCAAAGTCTATTACAGGAGATATCTGTGTTTGTTTCACAAAAGAATGTTACCAGTAACAAGTTGAGAAAATTGTGACAATTGCTGGTTTAAATATTGTTGCATTTACTGGCTATTTGTATCGCCTTCCTTTTCAGTGTGCACACTTGATGGCTTTCTACCATCATGCTTTTTTTCTTGAATTCCATTTGCACTGCAACTTAGGAGCAATGTACATTTATGGGTTTAACATGTCTCCCATGCTTAGAATAAAAAGGTACAGGAAAATTTTCAGTAGTAATGGAGAAAAGAAAGATTATATTGAATCAAAAGATGAAACAAATTGTTCAATATTAGTAATTTTTGGAACCATTGACTCATATTATCTGACACTTAGAGAAGGCCACAAAGCCTACTTTTATTTGTTACTTATTTTTCCATGTGTCAACTCCAGATAAGAACATAGAAAACCAAAAAACAATAAAAGTGATAGCAATGAAAAGATGCATTACTCAGTTTTTCAAAAGTGAATAGCCTCAACTTACTATTTCCTTTGAAAGGGCATAACTAGCTAGGTTGTATCTAATGTACCTCTCTTTAATTATACATCCAAATTGAATTATGTTGTGAAGAATAAAAACAGTACAGAACAATGAAAATAATATTTATATAATTTAGTGATGATGGGTTTAATTATTTGAAGAAATATTTTGATCTCCAGGCAATCTCAACTTTAATATAATTTTAGATCTTTTAGAAAGGGCTTTTAAATTTTTTTCAGAAGCTAATTAGAGTAGACAAAGTACTATATTCAGACACCCATAATCTAAAACCAACATTATTTAAAATACGACTTTGAGTGTTTTTCACAAATAATCATTAAAACTGTTGAAGGATCTGAATGCCTTCCCTTGAAGTATTATTCTACCTAAAAAATGTCAGCGGGGGTTTTCAGGGGCAATGCTCAGAAAAACTCCCCGTATTTTGTTTGTAGATAATGAATATGTGAGTGTGAGTCCAAAAAATCAGTATAAAAAACTTTCAAAGAACTATTGACTTGTTTTTCTACTTTTATTTTAGTTTCGGGGGTACATGCATAGGTTTGAAACGTGTAAATTGTCCATTATTGAGGTTTGGTGTAAAAGATTTTGTCACCCAAGTAGTAAGCATAGTCCCCAAAAGATAGTTTATCAATCTTCAGCCTCCTCCCACACTCCACCATCAAGTAAGCCCCAGAATCTATTGTTTCCCCTTTGTGTTCATGTGCACTAACTATTTAGCTCCCACTTACAAGCAGGAACATGGAGTATTCGGTTTTCTGTTCTTGTGTTAATTTGCTTAGGATAATGGCCTCCAGTGTTAAAGCAAACTAAATATGGCCTGAGAAAGACTCCATACTTCTATATTTGAGTCCTGGTTGATGAACTGTAACCTGGCTTAATAGTCAGACAAAATTGAAAACCTAACTTAGTATGCATCTATAACAATGGCTGAGTGTTTGCCAATCCCAGCAGCCATACTTCAACCACTCATAGACTGCTGAATGTTTGAACTGCTTTCAAATAAGGTAAACACTGACCTGTAATCAATCTCACTGTTTCTGTACCTCACTTCTGATTTCTGTACATCACTTTACCTTTTTTTTGTCTATAAATTTGTTCTGACCACAAGGCACCCCTGGGGATCTGCTGTGATTCTGGGGGTTGCCCAATTCACAAATCATACATTGCTCAATTAAACTCTTTTAAATTTAATTCAGCTGAAGTTTTTCTTTTATTAGATGGTGTCAGAAGCAGGATCCGAAGTGGAGCTACTAGAAACCTCCAGGAGTGCTGAGTGAACACACAAGGTACCTGCAGGACCCGTTTGTGTCCATTGATGTCTCAAAGCAGCTGGAGATCACGGGTAAGCTCCCTCTCGGATTTTGGAGCTCCAGGGATTTCTTTGAGCAAATTTCTGATCTAAACTGGTTTGGAGTTGCAACAGAAATTGGACTGGGTCCAGGAACAGATTTGATAATGGAATTGATTGGCTTAGATCCAGTTAGAGGCCTCTTACATCTTACTGGGTCAGAAAGGAACTGGTTGTAAGCAGTAATATTGCAGGGGATATACAATTTGGCTTTTGAAAATTCACAGAGATTTTTGTGTTATAAACTTTTGCTTCATTTTTCTTGCATGTTTAGGTAGAAAAATCATTGGCTAAGTTAATCAAGAGAACCTGAGCATAAAGCCAATATTTTCAGTAAAAATGGCATCCTTAATTTCTGGAAAACCAAGTTCAGTATGATGTTGGCTGTGGATTTGCCATAGATGGCCCTTATTATTTTGAGGTACAGTCCTTCAATTCCTAGGTTTTTGAGGGTTTTTAACATGAAAATATGTTGCATTTTTCAAAAGCCTTTTCTGTGACTATTGAGATGATCATGTGGATTTTGTTTTTATTTCTGTTTATATACTGAATCAAATTTGTTGATTTGCATATGTTGAACCAACCATGCATCCCAGGAATAAAGCCTACTCAATCATGGGGAATCCACTTTTTGATGTGCTGCTGGATTAAAGAAGTTTTCCTTTTTTGTTGTGACTCTGTCAGTTTTAGAATCAGAATGATGCTGGCCTAATAGAATGAGTTATGAAAGAGTAGCTGCTTGACTTTTTGGAATAGTTTCAGTAGGATTGGTACCAATCTGATGATTGGCAGCAATCTTCATGTGTCTGGTAGAACTCAGCTGTGAATTCATCTGATCCAAGGCTTTTTCTGGTTGTTAGGTTTTTTATTACTGATTCAATTTCAGAACTCATTATTGATCTGTTCTGGTCATCAATTTCCTCCTGATTCAATTTTGGAAGTTTGTATATTTTCAGACATTTATTCATTTATTCCAGGTTTTCTAGTTATTGTGCATAGAGATGTTCATAACAGTTTCTGAGTATATATTTCTGTGGGGTCAGTTGAAATGTCGCCTTTGTCATTTCTGTTAGTGTTTATTTGGATCTTCTCTCCTTTTTTTTTAATTAGTCTAGCTAGTGGTCTATCAATCTTTATTCTTTTAAAAAACCAACTGTTGGTTTCATTGCTCTTTTGCATGTATTTTTGCATCTTTTTAATACAGCTCTGATTTTGGCTATTTATTTTCCTCCATCAGCTTTGGGGTTGTTTTGCTCTTGTTTTTTAGTTCCTGCAGGTGTGCTATTAGGTTGTTAATTTGAGATCTTTCTAACTTTTTGAAGTGGTGTTTGGTGCTATAAACTTTCCTCATAACACTGCTTTATCTGTGTCTCAGAGATTCTAGTATGTTGTAATTTTGTTTTCATTAGTTTCAAATAATTTATTTATTTCTGCTTTAATTTCATTGTTTACACAATAGTCATTCAGTAGCATGTGTTCAGTCTCCTTGTAATAGTGTGATTTTGAGAGATCTTCCTGGTCTCAATTTCCATTTTTTTTGTATTCTGTGCTCCAAGAGTGTGGTTGGTATGCGTTCAGATTTCTTGAATTTGTTGACAATTGCTTTATGGTTGAGCATGTGGTCAAACTTAGAGTATGTGCCATGTGTAGATGAGAAGAACGTATAGTCCCTCGTTGCTGGGGGAGTGTTCTATAAATTTTTCTAGGACAACTTGGTCAAATGTTGGGTTTAGATCTTGAATATCTTCATTAGTTTTCTGCCTTGATGAGATGCATAAAACTCAGTGGGTTGTTGAAATCTTCCACTATTATTGTGTGGTTATCTAAGTCTCTTTGTAGGTCTCTAGGAACTTGTTTTATCAATCTAGGTGCTCCAATATTGGGAACATATATATTTAGGATAGTTAATTCTTCTGTTGAATTGAGTTCTTTGTCGTCATGTAATACGCTTCTTTATCCTTTTTTATCTTTTTTGGTTTAAAGTCTGTTTTGTCTGAAAGAAGAATAACAATCCCTGCTCTTTGTTGTTTTCCATTTGCTTGATAGGCCTTTCTCTGTCTCTTCACTCCAGGTCTATGCATGTCATTTTCTGTACCACGGGTCTTTTGAAGACAGGATACAGTTGGGTCTTGCTTCTTCATCCAACTTGCCACTCTGTGCCTTTCATGTGTGGTGTTTAACTTTATTACTTTCAAGGCTCATTTTGATATGGGAGGATTTTATCTTGCCATCATTCTGTTAGCTGGTTGTTATATAGACTTGATTGTATACTTGTTTTATATTTTCAGTGGGCTATGTAATTAACTGTCTGTTTTTGTGGTGGCAGGTAATGGTCTTTCGTTTTCATGTTTAGCATTCCCTTAAGGCAGGTCTGGTGGTAATGAATTCCCTTAGCATTTACTTGTCTGATAAAGGTTTTATTTATCCTTCACTTATGAAACTTAGTTTGGCTAAATATGAAATTCTTATTTGGAATTTCTCTTGTTTAAGGACACTGAATATAGCCTCCCAATCTCTTCTGACTGTAGAGTTTCTGCTGAAAGTCTCGCTTTTAGCCTTGATGAGGTTTCCTTTGTATGTGACCTGCCCCTTCTGTCTAGATGCCCTTAATTTTTTTTTTCAGACTGACCATAAAGAGTCTGATGACCATGTGTTTTGAGGATGGTCAACTTGTATATTTTGCAGGGGTTCTTCAAATTTTTCTTTCCTCAGTATGGTCTCTCCTTCTGTTAATACTTCTAATTGCATTATGAAATTCTTGTAGTGAGTTTTTCAGCTCCAGTTGATCATTTTGGTTCTTTCTTAAAATGTCTCTTTAGTCTTTTAGCTCTTGTATCTCTTTTTATTGGATTCGTTAACTTCTTTGTGTTGGGTTTCAACATTCTCCTGAATCTTGATGATCTTCATTGCCATCCAGATTCTGAATTCTAGGTCTGTCATTTCAGCCATTTCATTATCAATAAGAACCATTGCTAGGAATCTAGTATGGTTATTTTTATGTAAGAAGACATGTTGGCTTTTAGAGTTGCCAGAGTTTTTGTGCTAGTTCTATCTCATCTGTGTGAGTTGATTTGTATGTGTGTGTGTGTGTGTGTGTGTGTGTGTGTAGTTGGTCTCTGGCTGGGGATTTTTGCTTTTATATTCTTTGTGTCCTTGATGCTTTTACTGTGGTATGAGCTGGGTTTCTTCTTTTGGCTTTCTTTCTGGATGATTTCAGTCAACCAAGGCTCAGTTCAACACTTCTGGGCTGCTCTGTAGGTCTAGGACCAGGCTTCTGCTTTTTCCTCTGGCCCCCGTAAGTTTAAGCACTTTCTGCACTGGAGGGTCCAAGGTGTTCCCAGTCCACTGGCAACAGGACTCTAATGGGAGTGGGATGTGGCGGGCGGAGGCTGAAGGCCAACACACTTCGGTGGGAGATGGCAACACAGAAGGGGTTCCCTTATGCATGTGTGCCACCAATGGGTCACCAATGGGTTCCTCAGATGTGTGTGTGCCAGTGGCTGGGTGGCAATGGGGTGGAGGCAAAGTCAACATGTTTATGTGTGCCAGCAAAGCAGCAAGGTGAGGCTTCAGGTGATGTGCATCAATGAAACAGTGAAGCTGCAGGCCAGTGTGCACCATCAAAACAGTGTGAGGAGGCTGTGGGTAAGTATGTGCCTGTGAAGCAGTGGAAGGAGATTGTGGGTGAAAGTGTGCTGGAGAAGCAGTTAGGGGAGGGCACCTGTGGGGACCAACCTACAGAGGCTCTCTGACTGTTAGGCAGGGTCTGCCAGCAAAAGAACTATGGTGGTGGCCTCCGGCAAGTGCCTTGACTAGGCAGCTGAGGCCATGCTGCAAATGGGTGCAGCCAGGCAGAGAACTTGTGGTAGGCCAGCAGAAAGGGGAACACATAGATCAGATTGGCTTAATTTCATAGGCAAGATAGCCCTGCTCTGTCCAGATTCATCAACCAACAAAAGCTAAATCCACCTAGAGGGATATGGTGAGCCCTGGGGAATGGGCACCCATGGCCATGCTCCTCTTCAGCTATTCCTATGCCAAACGCTCTGTGCTTCATGAAGGTTGGAGTTCCATCTCTGTCAACTTTCTAGGCAGTTGTTTCTGCCAACTCAAATGTCCATGGGGGCCATGGCATCTCCTGCAGCTAGGATTCTGGAGGTTTGTGGTAAGAATGTGCTAGTCCAAGACTATTTTACTTACCTTTTCCCCAGGAGCTGCTCAGGCTCAGGAATTCATCCTGTTGTTCAATAATCACATGCAGGGTTCTCAGCTTCCTTCCCTTTCAGTCCAGGGTCTGTGTACTCCTCCCCTACACTGTCAATGCCTTCTTTCTGAAGACCTGTTTGGAGTGCACCCGTCTTCTTGTTGGTCTGTCTGGTCTCTCAGTGGAAGAAGTTATTCCTGTCAGTATCTAGTTAGTCACCTTATCTCCATGTTTAACCATTGACTTTGAACTTGTAATTAATTAGTAACAGTTTCATATTAAAATAAACACTAAAAATTATATGTCTAATGAATTTGTAAATATTCACTATCACATTATTATCATTATTATTATTCTTAATATTATTTTGCTTCCCTATACTCTCCTCTGCCTTTTAATTTTTTTGTTACTTTCTGTCTTTATACAATACTATGTGTCCATCAGTGCATAGATATGCTTAATTAAAGAAGAGGGTCAATTGCTGTAGCTCTTGACAGAATGCATTATTTCAAGTAACAGAGATAATTGGTATAATCACAAATGTCTTGCATGATTTCCCACTTCCTTGACAAGGTTTCTAAACAGCAAGCTTTTGATTATTTTATTTTCTGAAGTGATGGTTTCATCTGTATAATTTCCTTGGTTTCTGGATGATGCTGTAACATAGCTTGTGAAATTTTAAAGGACAACCGATGGCTTCTTCTGAATGTTCTTTGCAGCAGAAAAATCCTTGGTTATAGAAAGTTTTAAAAAAGCAGAAATTGATTTTCTCTCTAAATTCATAGCACAGCTAAATGTTAATTGGAAGTTATACAACAGAAAGGATAACTGATTTAACCATTGATCTTTACATTTCCCATAATTCTGTTTTGTTGCAATGTTTCTGGTTAAGATGAAGTATGAGGAGTTTTTCTGGTGAGAAATGAAGGTCAGAAAAGAGACAGGAGCCATTTTATAACACACACAGATACTAATCCACTGACTCACTCCCTTAATGTGATGCAGTAGCTGGGCCTGCAATTGCTGTCACTTGCCCCAGAATATTTCCTCAGTGTCTCTGATTCCTTGACCAGGTGTATTTGTGTTTAGTTCTGTGATAATAGGTCCTGGATTCTGCAGCACACCCTCATCATCAAGATCAAAGGCTACAAGAATGAAGGGGGTTTCTGAGCTTAAGTTTTTCAAGTATATAATTAACCTTTATCTCATTCCTATAATTCTTTGGAGATTTATGCTACCAGCATTACACGAAGATGACTTGATAACTAGGAACTTGTTTACTGAATAGTACTGCACATTCTAGAGGGCAGTCATACAAATTCCTGAACTAAAAACAACTATCATGATTGAACACTTCATTTCTCTCCCTCAGCTTGTGGAAGTAATTTTTAAGCAGGTGATTCCAAAGAGTTAGTCTTAGATATGTTTTGCAGTAAATCTTTGCAAATATAGCCTTAGAGCCATATTTTAATGCTGCAATTCTATAAATGTATGTAAATATAAAACATTTTATCATAAATGTAGTTCTATATGACTGGAAGACTAGATGTCAGTTGTTTACATAACATATCAAGAACATCAATTCAGCTAGCATTTTGGAAAATTGGCCAGCAATATTTTAGAAAATCAAGGAAGAAATGAATTTCTAGACATATTAGTTTGTTTCTGGGAACTCAGTCTAACTTTTGTTGGTGTTATTTTTGTTGCATCTCAAATTGAGAGTTGTGCTTTCCAATTTGTAAAAGAAAAATCATTATTTCATTGCACAAGAGATTTAAACAACATAATATGGCAAAAAGTCAATGAGCATAGTATATTTTTAGCTTCTGTTTCGAAGCTTTTAAGGAGTCGTTGTAAAATGCACCACTAACCATGAAACAGGATCCAATACTTGTCAGTACAATATGTGCGATACATGGGCATTCTTAAATTTCTTAGAAAGGTTGGAGGACAATTACAAAGAAAATCCTCATATTATAAAGTTGTCCAATATGATTCTTTTAAGACTCAGAAATATTATAGAAAGAGTAATTATGGCCTTTCTGATTCCAACTGTGTTCCTGAAGAAATCATCCAAGAAATTAAAGTGTCAATTCATTGGAAAGAATATATTATAGTCACTTAGTAGCTTGAGAAATATTAGAGCTCCTTTTCTCCTTTCCCAATATTTTAAAATCATGCAGCAGTATTTTATTTATGTGAACAGATAGACATATTATTATCTGATTTCAAGTTTACTGGTAAATATCTGTGTTACATACTGAGATGCAGAGTTCAGATGACCCTCTAAAAATGTCATCCTGCTTTGAAGTGTGTGGTTAGCTGATGACCTCCAGCTGTGAGAGGCCTCACAGAAGAAAGCCTCAGCTTTTGGGCCAAGGTCATGCTCTTGTTGAAGAGGATCTCAGCCAAGGACTAAGCAAGAGCAAAGTCTAGCTATTTCTGCCCAATGTGAGACTTCTCTAATGACGATACTTGCTGTAAATCCGCTTGTTAGGCTGGCAAGGACTTTGTCAGGTCTGCATCATTGTCTGGTGGTTTCTCTCTGCATCAGTCTCCAATAAATCTTTTGTGCTCCTAACTGTATCAGTGTCTGCATCCCATAAAACACCAGCACAAATGGTCCACAAAAATAGGTGGGAAATATGGAATTTGAGGGCATAATCACTTTTGACTGCATTTCTGCAACAATGACCCCATGTTTGGTTGTTGGTGGAGTATAAGCAGCCACTTGTAGAATGTAGTAATATAATTGTTAAAACTTTCACCAATGGTAAGTTTGGAAAATTTGCTGACAGAGAGCATTGTACTGATCAGTATAATGATTTAGATATTTTAAATTTCCTGGTGATAGGTAAGTAAACCAATCACAGAATTTTGTTACTGCTACTCACTAAGTTACATGGAAACCCTATAGGCTGAGGTCACATTCTTCTCAAGGTGGCTCCCAGTCATTGATCAGGAAATATTAATACCATAGGCTGGCCATTTCTGCCCAATGTAGGACTAATGGTCATTCTTTGCTACCGCACTTCCCATTGAGCTGGTAAAGACTTTCAGGTCTCCATCACAATCTGATGTCTTATCTACCCAATCTTGCTTCCTCCCCTTTCCTTTCACAAGTGTTAATCACCAATAAAACCTTTGTACTTCTATCTTTGTATCATCATGTCCTTCCCAGAGACTCCTATCAGCACACTATGAATCCAAAAGTTTGGTAGGAAATGTGACCAATTAACTACTTGGGCTAATGACATTATCTTACATACTGTAAAATATTCCATATGTTAAAAACTTAGAAATGAACTACGTTAGTGACTAAAATATCTTTGATGCTTGAGAAGGTATTTTGAAATTGATAACAAAATCTATTGTCCTAAAATCCTAAAAGTGTTTGAGAAAATGATCTGGTGCTTTTCATCTACTTGTTTTCTAATAGTGCAACTCTTTTTTGGTAAACATAGAATATAGAATGAGTACGTGTATGTATATATATTCAATATACTGTGTAAAGATCATCTTTGAGCTAGAATGCACTTCAATTGATAATACTCCTTTCTTTTTGAAGAAACTATTGTTTAGAAGCCATTGAAATTAAGGTTAGTATAAACTAGTATTTTTCAAAGTGTAGTTTATCAATTTGTGAGACGTTTTTAGGGAATTCAGAAAATCAAACTATTTGCTTTTTTTTACTATTTTGTTATTTGCACTGGTGATGCAAAAGCAGTGATGGTTAAAACTGTATCTTAGCACGAAATGAGGTAGTGGCACAAAACTATTTTAGCAACAGTTGTATTTTTCAGCAGCATTCATTCATTGAAGGAAAAAATTATTTATTTTAGTACTTATGGATGTCCTTTGTAAAGGAGTAACAATTACCAATTTTACCATATCTTGATCATTGACTACATATCTTTTTATTATTCTGCACAACAAATGAAAATTATGCTTAAAAAATTTATGCTTCATACTGAGGTACGAAGCTCTATTCATTTGGTTTGGTTTTGGAAGTATACATATATATTTTAATAAAAATATTTGTTCAGGTTAACATCTACTTAGTTATTTGATTTTTTCAAATAAATAAATAAATAAATAAATAATTTCCAAAATTTATCTTTTAAATTTCTGATATGAGAAATATCAACAGGTATTGGGGGAACTCGCCCCCAGTATTTCAACATAGGTTCTTTCTATTTTCCATAAGTGTCGGCTGGCTGAGAAATAAAGAGAGACAGTATAAAGAGAGGAATTTTACAGCTGGGCCACCAGAGGTGACATCACATATTGGTAGGACCGTGATGCCCACCTGAGTCTCAGACCAGCAAGATTTTATTAAGGATTTCAAAAGGGGAGGAGGTGTAAGAACAGGGAGTAGGTACAAATATCACATGCTTGAAAAGGCAAAAAGCAGAACTACTAGTAAGGGTCTAACAAAGATCACATGCTTCTGAGGGAACAGGACAAAGGGAAAAAGCAGAACTACTGATAAGGGTCTATGTTCAGCGGTGCACATACTGTCTTGATAAACATCTTAAATAACAGAAAACAGGATTCGAGAGCAGAGAACCAGTCTGACCACAAATTTACCAAGGCAGAGCTTTTCCCCACCCTAGTAAGCCTGAGGGTAATGCAGGAGACCAGGGTGTATCTCAGTCCTTATCTCAACTGCATAAGACACACATTCCCAGAGTGGCCGTTTATAGACCTTCCCCCAGGAATGCATTCCTTTCCCAGGGTATTAATACTAATATTCCTTGCTGGGAAAAGAATTTAGCGATATCTCTCCTACTTGCAGGTCCATTTATAGGTTCTCTGCAAGAAGAAAAATATGGCTCTTTTTGCCTGACCCCGCGGGCAGTCAGACCTTATGGTTGTCTTCCCTTGTTCCATAAAAATTGCTGTTATTCTGTTCTTTTTCAAGGTGCACTGATTTCATAGTGTTCAAACACACATGTTTTACAATCAATTTGTACAGTTAACACAATTATCACAGTGGTCCTGAGGTGATGCACATCCTCACTTTACAAAGATAACAGGATTAAGGGATTAAAGTAAAGACAGGCATAAGAAATTACAAAAGTATTATTTGGGAACTGATAAATGTCCATATTAAAATGAAATCTTCGCAATTTATGTTCCTCTGCCACGGCTCCAGCTGATCCCTCCGTTTGGGGTCCCTGACTTCCCGCAACAAATAGGTGTAACTTACATAAACAAAAGTTATTTGAAGCCTCAGACTTTTAATTGGAACATAAGACAAAAAAAAAAAAAAAAAAAAAACCAGACAGTTGCTCAATAAATAATTTCCTTTCCCGTAATTATAATTTGTAAGTCACAGAAAATTTGGATATTTCTAGGAAAACATACAATATTAAAATCAGAATAATTGGTAAATAATAAAGATTCTGGAATATATATCATAATTTTGAAGTCCATTTGGTGATAGGATAAAGAACTATACATGGTTTTATGTTTTGAAATTTTGAGTTAATTAGCTCCACTATTAGCCACTTTAACATTTTATTAACTTTTTTTTCCTTTCTTGTAACATGTTGGCAGTATAGGAGATTATGAGTTTACTTGCCCCTACAAAAAGCAGCAATTTGACAGTTATCTATTAATGAAAATACCCGTGGAAGTGCTCAGGACTCCACCTAAGCTATAGCAATACAGTGGAAGGAAAAACAAACTACAAGGATAGGAAGAATAGTTTCACTTTTCCTGTATCATCCCCATCTCCCAGGCCAGAACGGCTCATCATGAAGATGGAACCCCCCGGCTCATGAGTGCTCCCTTACAAAGAAAAAGAAAGTAGGGAGAACAACCATCTTCCCCAGCCTACTGAGGCACTGCCCAAATGACCAACTACAGTTTCACTGAATCCCCATTGCCTGGGAAACCAACATAGCTGAGATACCTAGAGACAGAGGTGAAAAAAGAAGAGGGATAGGGTCTATCAGTGTTAGCCATGAAGCAGGAACCATCACAGTTCCCAGTGGCCTGCTCTGTACAGCACTCCAGCTGACTTCTCTTCTGATGACCTCATCAACCCTTAGGGTCCTCATGAATGCCCTGCAGCTTTCACCACTGATTACCCGAAACCCCATAGTGTTCACCATAGCCAACCCTAGGAGCTTGTATTATAGAATACCCTAGAAGCTTTTCCCCTGAGGAAACTGACAGCCAGAATAGCTGCAGCAACCCCCCTAAAGTTTTTGCTGCTTAGAACCTCGTAGTGTTTTTTTTTTCCTACACAGTCTCCAGGTGCTTGTGCCACCACTCCTGCCCTCCTCATTCTTTATTCAACCCAGCTGCTGCTTTTCAGGCTGATCCACCCCAGAACCCCAGAAAACTCACTACACATGTGCCCACAAATGGCCATGAGCTCCCTGACACTGGTTTGGTTTTCATATAGGCAGATGTGAGTTCCTGAGGCTGACCCCTACACTCAGTTAGTATATGCTACCAGCTCCAGTCTCCACAGCTGTGCCTGCATAAATAACTGATCCTGCTTCCAGGTGCCTGCCCAGATGATCATGCTCGCATCCACAGTTAGTGCCTGCAACTGTATAGATGTGCACAACTCCAGCTTGGGTGATAGCTGCCCACTCACATGCAGCCACCCTGACTCCTGTAACCAGCACGTAGCTGGCTCCTGCAATTTTGCATGTTCACATTGTCAGCCACCAATATTATACATGCACTCACAATCAGCCCCTGCCTCTGCTGCCATGCATGTGACTGCAGCCAGGACCCATAGCTAGCTCTGGTCCCCACTGCCACTTGCCCCTGCCTCCTGACACTGGACCTAGAGATGCCATCCCAACAAACCTTACATCCACAGCAGAATTCCCAAAGCTCTTGCCAATGAGGACAACAAAGTTGCCAACATCACATTACAGACCACTATTGCCGAGCTGATGAACTGTGCACCCCACAGTTCTGGAGCCGCCACATATTCCCATCCTTGGTGCCCTGTGCCTCTAGACCCAATGCCACAGCATGCCACAACATGCTTTCACTTGCCCTCTGCAGGATAAGATTTTTCCTTACCAAAGCAATTCTACCATAATGACTGGAAAAGGTGACTGCTTCTTCAAAATGTAAAAACACCTTCATAAAACTACAAGTATCACAAAGAATTGGGAAACACGACACAACCAAAGGAACAAAGTAAATTTCCAGTAACTTACTTCAATGAATTTGAAATCCACAAATTTCCTGGCAAAGAATTAAAAATGATTTCTATAAAAAACCTCTGTGGACTACAAGAGAACACAAATTGACAATTTAATATAATTCAAAAAAGAATGCATGAATAAAACAAGAATCTCATCAAATGAATAGAAATGATCAGTAAATTTGAAAAAGAAATTTTCTAAATCAGGTTATCACTCTCAATATCATAAACTAAAATAGAACTAGAACTGTTAGGATTAGTATTCAAGGGGGCTTATTAATTAATTTTTTGTTAACTAATGTTCTTTGAAAAGTATTATTTTGTACCAAATTCATTTACCCCTATTTTATAATAAAACATGGAATCAATGTAATGTTCCAATAAAAGCCTTCCTATTCTCTCACGCATAGAACTAAAGCACATCCTCTCAGGTAACTTAGCCTGAACTTTTGAAAAGATTTTAAAGCATGATTTGTCTTTGAAAGACTAAAAATGGCATTATTTTATTAAAAGCAATTGAATTTTGGATGATATAATAAATTGCTATTAATGATCATCTGACTTCCAGAACATTAGAAAATAAAAATTAAATAAATTATTGATGCATTTATTAAATATTGCATTAAGCTATGGATATATTCTAAGCAGATTTTGCAATTTGATCAAAATTTCCATCGGACACAAACATAACCCAACAAAACTAAATCAAAGATACAAATTCCACTTGGTCATGATGAATTATCTTTCTAACGAACTTTGTTGGTAATTTTTGTATGAATGTTCGTCAGAGATATTGGTCTATAGTTTTTTGTTTTTTGTTTTTTTGATGTGTTCTTTTACTGGTTTGGGTATCAGGGTGATACTGGCCTACTGGAATGAATTTGAAAGTGTTCTTTCCTCCTCTATTTTATGGGGAAATTTGGGTAGAATTAATATTAGTTTTTCTTTATATGTTTGTAGAAATCAGCAGTGAAGCCATTGAGTCCTGGGTTGTTTTCACTGGAAGACTTCGTATTATGCCTTCAATATCATTAGTTGTTATTGGTCTGTTTATGTCTTGGATTTCTTTCTGGTTTAATCTTGATATGTTGTATCTGTCTAAGAATTCATCTATTTCTTCTATATATTCTAATTTAATGGCATATAGTTGCACATAATAGCCACTGATGGTCCTATGAATTTCTGCAGTGTCAGTTATACTGTCTCTTTTTCATTTCTGATTTTATTTATTTGAATCCTTTTTTCTTAGTCTCACTAAAAGTTTATCAATTTCATTTAACTTTTTAAAAAAGAACATTTTGTTTTACTGATTTTTAAATTTTTTTATTTCAATTTCATGTATATCTGCCCAGCTGCTTAAATCTTTCTTTTCTTCTACTAATTTGGGGTTGGGCTTGCTCTTTATTCTCTAGCTCTTTTGGATGCATTGTGAGATTGTTTATCTGAAAAATTTCCTCTTTTTTGATGTAGGCATTTTTTATAGCTATAAACTTTCCTTTTAGTACTTTTTTTTCTTTTTTTTAGACAGAGTTTCACTCTTGTCGCCCAGGCTGGAGTGCAGTGGCGCAATCTCGGCTCACTTCACCCTCCACCTCCCGGGTTCAAGCGATTCTCATGCCTCAGCCTCTCGAGTAGCTGGGATTACAGGCACCCGCCAATATGCTCAGCTAATTTTTGTATTTTTAGTAGATACGGGGTTTCACCATGTTGCCCAGGCTGGTCTTGAACTCCTGACTTCAGGTGATCCACCTGCCTTGGCCTCCCAAAGTTCTGGGATTACAGGCGTGAGCCACCATGTTCTGCCCCTTTTAATACTTGTTTAGCTGTATTTTATAGGTTTTGATATGTTGTGTTTTCATTACCATTTGTTTCAAAAATTTTTTCAATTTTTAAAAAATTTCTTCATTAAAACACTGGTCATGCAGGAGCATATTGTTTAATTTTAATGTATTTGTATGGTTTCCAAAATGTATCTTGTTATTAATTTCTAGTTTTATCCCACTGTGGTCAGAGAAGATGCTTTATATTATTTCAACTTTTTGAATGTTTAAAGACTCCATTTGTGACCTAACATGTGACTTATCATTGAGAACGATTCAGGTGCTGAGTAAAAGAATGTGTATTTTGCAGCTGTTGGATAAAATGTTCTGTTTTGGTATATATTGCAGATAAGTCTGATATTTCTTTGTTGATTTTCTGTCTGTATTATCTGCCTAATGTTGAAAGTAGAGTGTTTAAGTCTTCAGTTGTTATTGTATTGGGGCCTGTTTCTCTTTTTAACACTAATAGTATTTGCTTTATATATCTGGGTACTCCAGTGTTTGTGCATATATACATAAAACTGTTATATCACCTTGTTGTATTGACCACTTTATCACTATATGGTGACTTTCTTTGACTCTTCTAATAGTTTTGGTCTTGAAATCTATTTTGTCTGATATAAGTATAGCAACTCCTACTCTTTATTGGTTTCCATTAACATGGAGTATCTATTTCCATTTCTTTATTTTCAGTTTATACGTGTCTTTCTAGGTGATGTGTATTTCTTGTAGGCAACAGATCAGTTGGTAAATTTATACAGTAATGTCTTTAGTTAGAGAGGTTAGTCTATTTACATTCAATGTTATTACTGATAAGTGAAAACTTACTCTTGCCATTTTGGTTTTTGTTTGTTTGTTTGTTTGTTTTTCTGGTTGTTTAGTGGTCTTCTCTTCCATCTTTTTTTCCTTCCTGTCTTCCTTTAGTGAAGGTAATTTTCTCTGGTAATATAACTTAGTTTCTTGCTTTTGTGTGTGTTTATCTGTTGCATGTTTTTTTGGTTTGATGTTACTATGAGGCTTGCAAATACTATCTTCTAATCCATTATGTTGAGGTGATAGCAATGTAACATTATTTGCATAAACAAACAAGCAAAAACAAAACTAATGAAAACTCTATGCATTAACTTTGTCACCCTGCTTTTCAACATTCTGTTTTTTCTAGTTACATCTTATTTTACTATGTCTTTAAAAGTTGTTTTAGCTATTTTTTATTGATTAATCATTTAGTCTTCCTATTTAAAGTAAGAGTAGTTTACACACCACAGTTAACAGTGTTATAATATTCTGTGTTTCTCTGTGTACTTACTATTACCAGTGGGTTTTATACCTCGAGGTGATCATTGCTAATTAACATCCTTTTCTTTCTGATTGAAGTACTCCCTTTTGCATTTCTTGTAGGACAGGTCTGGTGTTGATAAAATCCCTCAGCTTTTGTTTGTCTGGGAAAGTATTTCTACTGAATGTTTGAAGGGTATTTTCTCAGGATGTACTATTATAGGGTAAATGTTTTTTGCTTTTGTTTCTTGTTTTTTAATTTACCACTTTAAATATGTCACATCACTCACTTCTGGCTTGTAAGGTTTTCAGTGAAAAATCTGCTACCACGAGTATTGAAGTTCCACTTGATGTAATTTGTTTCTTCTCTCCCTTTGCTTATGATTCTTTATTCTTCATTTTGGAGAGTTTGATTATTAAATGCCTTGAGATAGTCTTTTTTTATTAGTCTGCTTAGTATTCTCTCACCTTCTTGTACTTCAATATTGATATCTTCTTCTAAGTTTTGAAAGTTCTTTGTTATTATCCCTTTAAATAAACTTTCTACCCTGTCTCTTTCTCTCCTTCCTCTTTAAGGCCAATAACTTTTAGATTTGCCCTTTTGAGGCAATTTTCTAGGTGCTGTGTGTTTCATTGTTTTTCTTTAATTCTTTTTTTCTTCTGTCTCCTCTGATTTTGTATTTTCATATATCCCTACTTCAAGCTCACTAATTATTTCTTCTGCTTGATCACTTATGTTACCAACAGACTCTCTTACAGTATTTAGTATGCCTATTGAATTTTTCAGCTGCAGAATTTTTACTTGATTGCTTTTGTTTTAATCTCTTTGTTAAATATATGTGCTGGAATTCTGAATTCCTCCTCTTTGTTATCTTGAATTTCTTAAATTTTCCTCAAAAGAGCTATTTTGAATTTTATGTCTCAATGATTACATATCTCTGTTTTTCCAGGATTGGTCCCTGATGTCTTATTTAGTTCAGTTGGTGAGGTTACATTTTTTTTGAATTATCTTGATACTTGTAGATGTTCCTCTGTGTCTGGCATTGAAGAGTTAGGTATTATTATAGTCTTCACTGTCTGGGCTTGTTTGTACCTGTCCTTTTTGGGAAGGCTTTGCATATATACAAAATCACTTGGGTGTTGTGATCTAAGCTATATTTGCTTTAGACGGCACCCTAAGCCCAGTAAGGCTGTGGATCTTAGGGCTTGTAGAGGTACTGCCTTGATGATCTTGTCCAAGACACAGGAGATTTTTCTGGATTACCAGGCAGAGACTTTTTCTTCTCCCTTATTTTCTCCCAAACAAATGGAATCTGTCTCTTAGTTCTGAGAGACCTAAAGCTGGAGGACAAATGACACAAGGAGCTCTTTGGCCACCACTTCTAACACTGTACTGGGTCAGACCTGAAGGCAGCACAGCACATGGTCTTGCTTGTAACCACTCCCTGGCCACCGCCTATGTTTTTTTTCTCAATGCTCTGAGGCTCTACAATCAGCAGGTGGCAAAGCCAGCCAGTCTTGTGTACTTCATTCAGGGTGGCAAATTCCCTCAGGCCCTGGGTGACTCCAGAGTTTTCATCTGAGAGTCAGGGATTAAAGTCAAAAACCTTAGCCATCTACTTGGTGTTCCATTGTATTGCAGCAGAGCTGGCACTCAAACCACAAGTTGCAGTTCTTTCCACTCTTCCCTTCACTTTCCAAATGCAGAGGAGCCTTACCCCATGGTCAATGCCACCACCGACCCATGGGGAGTACTGCCAGGCTGGCACCAATGTTCCTTTAAGGCCCAAGGGCCATTAAGTCAGCTTGTAGTAAAGGCTGCCTTGATTGGGAACCACCCCTCAGGGCAGTGGGCTCCCCTGGGGCTCAGGAGAGGTCCAGAAATACCATCCAAGAGTCAGTTTCTGGAATTAGGGACCCCAGGAACCTGCTTCGTACTCTACACACCTGTTGCTGAGCTGGTACCTGAAGCTAGGTGGTCTCAGAGGTTCTCTCAAGGCCCTCAACATACAACCTGGTTATTGCTGCTGGTTATTCAGGGCCCAAGGGTTCTTTAGTTAGCAGGTGATCAATGCTGCCAGGACTGGTTTCTTCCCTTCAAAGCAGCCAGTTCCTTTCTGGCCTGGGATGTGTCTAGAAATGTCACCCAGGAACTAAGGCCTCGAATGGGGATCTCATGACTGACCGGTGCCTTATCCTGCTATGGCTGAGCTGCTATACAAGATGAAAAACACTGTTCTCACTTTTCCATCTCCTCTCCTCAAGTGGAAGATACAGAACTGTTTTGGAGCTGTGAGTTGTGCTGGAATAGGGGTGGAGGAATGCCCACGCTCCTTTAGCTGCTCCAGCTGGTGTCTAAGTAGATCACATGACACCCCAGTCTACTTTCTTTGGGCCCAGTTCAGCACTGGGACTTGCCTAAGGATCGCAGTCCTTCTGGTCCAGACTGTCTTTCAAGTTTACTTAAAGACCCAGAATACTTTAGCCGTGGTGGCAAGTTTTGTGGGAACTCAAGTTCTGACTGCTAGGATTGGTGATTGCCCTCTGGTTAGGACTGGTTTAAATGCTTATTCTGTGGGCAGGTGTCAGCTGAATTTGGTCCTGGAAATAAGTGTCAGTCTCAGATATTTCAGGAATGGGCCAGGATATATAAAGGGGAAAAATAACATGCTTCAAAGAAAAAAACATAGGGGTAAATTCTTAGATGTTAACTGAGCTTTTACCAATTGAAAGATGCATTTAGTGTTGCAAAACTATATATTTAAAAATACAACATACCTTAAATAGGCAAATACTTTACTAAATTAACTTATATTTAAGTCTGTTACCGGAAAGAGATTGACCCATGTTCTCTTGCCTTTTTTATTTCCAAATTTCATTTTAGGTTCAGAGCATACATGTGCAGGTTAGCTACATGGGTAATTTTCATGTCACAGGGGTTTGGTGTGCAGATTCTTTTGTCACCAAGTAATGACCATAGTGATTGACAACTTGTTTTTCTTTCCTCATATTGCTCCCACCCTCCACTCTATAGTAGGACCTGATGTCTATTGTTCCCTTCTTTGTATCTATGTGTACTTAATGTTTAGTGCCAACATATAAGTGATAACATGCAGTATTTGGGTTTCTGTTCCTGCATTAATCCACTTAGGATAATGGCCTCCAGTTCCATCCATGTTGCTGCAAAAGACATGATTTCATTCCTTTTAATGGCTGCATGGTACTCCATGGTATATATGTGACATATTTTCTTTATTCAGTCTACTATTGATGGACATCTAGATTCATTTCATGTCTTTGCTAATGTGAATAGTGCTGCAATGAACATACATGAGCATTTGTCTTTATGATAGAACAATTAATATCCCTTTGAGTATATACAGTAATGAGATGGCTGGGTAGAATAGTAATTGTGTTATAAATTCTTTGTGAAACCTCCAAACCGTTTTCCACAGTGATTAATTTATATTCCCACCAGCAGTGTATATGTGTTCCCTTTTCTCTGCAATCTCGCCAGCAACAGTTATTTTGTGACGTTTTAATAATAGCCATCCTGACCAGTGTGAGATGGTGTCTTATTGTGGTTTTGATTTGCATTTCTCTAATAATTACTGATGTGGAGCCTTTCTTCATATACTTGTTGGCTGTTGGCCATGTGTATGTCTTCTTTGAGAAGTTTATGTTCTCTGTCCATTTTTTAATGGATTGTTGATGTTTTGCCTGTTCGTTTCTTTTTTGTTTTTCTTTTTTTTTCTTTTTGAGACAGAATCTCACTCCATTGCCCAGGCTGAAGTGCAGTGGTGCGATCTTGGCTCACTGCAGTCTCTGACTCCCAGGTTGAAGTGATTCTCCTGACTCAGCCTCCCGAGTAGTTGGGACTACAGGCGTGCACCACCATGCCCAGCTGATTTTTGTATTTATAGTAGAGATGGAGTTTCACGTGATGGCCAGGTTGGTCTCAAACTCCTGACCTCAGGTGATCCACCTGATTTGGCCTCCCAAAGTGCTGAAATTACAGGCATGAGCCACTGCACCTGGCCAATCTGTTCACTTCTTTAAGTTACTTATAGATTGTGGATATTAGAACATCGTGGGATGCATAGCTTGCAAATTTTTTTCCCATTCCTTAGGATGCCTGTTTACTTTGCTGATATTTTATTTCACTGTGCAGAAGCTCTTTTGGTTAACTTCGTCTCAATTGTCAATTTTTGTTTTTGTTACAATTGATTTTGGAGTCTTTGTCATGATATATTTGCCAGGACCAATGTTCAGAATTGTATTTCCTAAGTTTTCTTTTAGGATTTTTATAGTTTTAGGTTGTACATTTAAGTCTGTAATCCATCTTGAGTTGAGTTTCGCATATGGTGAAACAAATGGTCTCAGCTTCAATCTGTTGTGTAATTTTAGTCAGTTATCTCAACACCATATATTAAATAGAAAGTCCTTTCTTCATTGCTTCTTGCTGTTGGCTTTACCAAAGACCAGATGGTTGTCAGTGTGAAGCTTTATTTCCGTGTTCTCTATTTTGTTCTGTTTCTCTGTGTGTCTGTTTTTGTATAGTACCATGCTGTTTTGGTTATTTTAGCCTCATAGTATAGTTTTGAGTCAGGTAATGTTATGACTCTGGCTTTGTTCTTTTTGCTTAGAATTGCTTTGGTTATTTGGGCTGTTTTTTGGTCCCATATAAATTTTAGAATATGTTTTTAATTCTGTGAAAAATATCATTAGTAGTTTGATATAAGTAGCCCCAAATATGTAAACTGCTTGGATAGTATGGCCACTTTAACAATACTGATTCTTTCTATCCATGAGCATAAAATGTTTTGCCATTTGTTTGTGTCATCACAACAATGTGACACATCATCTTTCAGCATTGTTTTTTTAAATTCTTATTGTAGAGATCTTTTACTCCCCAGGTTAGTTGTATTCCTAGATATTTTGCTCTTTTTATGGCTATTGGGAGTAGAATTGTATTCTTGATTTGACTCTCAGCTTGGACATTATGGGGGTATAGAAAATGCTATTATTTTTGTAAATTAATTTTGTATCCTGAAACTTTATTGAAATTGTTTATCACTTTTAGAAACCTTTGGGCAAATACTATGTGGTTTTCTAGGTATAGAATTATATCATCTGAGAAGAGAGATAGTTTGACTTTTTTTTTAAATTTGGATGTCTTTTATTTATTTATCTTGCTTGATTTCTCTGAACAGAATTTTCACTGCTATGTTGAATAGGATTGGTGAGAAAAGAATCCTTCCAGCTTTTTCTTCTTCAGTGTTATGTTGGCTGTGGGTTTGTCATAGATTGCTCTTACTATTTTGCTGTATGTTCTTTGGATGCTTAGCTTTTTTTTTTATTTTTAGACAGAGTCTCGCTCTGTCGCTCAGGCTGGAGTGCAGTGGTGTGATCTCGGCTCACTGCAAGCTCCGCCTCCTGGGTTCACGCCATTCTCCTCCCTCAGCCTCCCGAGTAGCTGGGGCTACAGGTACCCACCACCACGCCTGGCTAATTTTTTGTATTTTAAGTAGAGACAGGGTTTCACCGTGTTAGCCAGGATGGTCTCGATCTCCTGACCTCGTGATCTGCCTGCCTCAGCCTCCCAAAGTGCTGGTATTACAGGCATGAGCCATCACGCCTGGCTTTTTCTGATAATTTTTATTTGAAAAACAATGCACTCAATTTATACGTCACCATGGCATATTCCCTCAGGCTGTTCTTGTGATAATGAGTGAGTTCTCATGAGATCTGATGGTTTTATAAGTCAGTTTTCCCTGCTTTTGCTCATTCTCTTTTACCTGCTGCCATGTAAGACATGCCTCTTTCCTTTCTGCCATGATTGCAAGTTTCCTGAGGCCTTCCCAGCCATGTGGAACTGTAAGTCAGTTAAACTTCTTTTCTTTATGAATTACCTAGTCTTTAGTATGTCTTTACAGCAGTGTAAACATGGACTAATACAGTAAATTGATACCACAGAGAGTGGGGTACTGCTATAAAGGTACTTGGAAATGTGGAAGCAACTTTGGAACTGGGTAACAGGCCAAGGTTAAAACAGTTTGGAAGGCTCAGAGAAGACAGAAGATGTGGAAAACTTTGAATCTTCCCAGAGATTTATTGAATGGTTTTCACCGAAATGCTGATAGTGATATGGACAAATGAATCCACGCTAAGGTGGTCTCAGATGGAGATAAGAAACTTATTGGGAACTGGAACAAAGGTCATTCTTGCTATGCTTTAGCAAGGAGACTGGCAGCATTTTGCCCCTGCCCGAGAGATCTGTGGAACTTTGAACTTGAGAGAAATTATCTGAAATTGGGATTTATGTTTAAAACGGAAGCAGAGCCTAAAAAGTTTGAAAAGTTTGCAGCTTGATGATGCAATAGAAAAGAAAAACCCATTTTCTGGGAAAAAATTTAAATCAGCTGCAGAAATTTGCATAAGTAACGAGGAACCAAATGTTAATCACAAAGACAATAAAGAAAATGTCTCTAGGGCATGTCAGAGGTTTTCAAGGCAGGCCTTCTCATCACAGGCCCAGAGGCCTAGAAATAAAAAATGGTTTCATGAGCTGGGCCCAGGGACTTGATGCTTTGTGCAGTCTTGGAACTTGGTGCCCTGTCTTTCAGCCATTGCTAAAAGTGGCCAACGTACAGCTCAGGCCATTGCTTTAGAGAGTGCAAGCCCCACACTTTGGTGGCTCCCACATTGTGTTGGGCCTGTGGGTGCACAAAAGTCAGTAATTAAAGTTTGGGGAACCTCTGTCTAGATCAGAGGCTGTATGGATATGCTTGGATGTCCAAACAGAGGTCTGCTGAAGGAACAGGGCCCTCATGGAGAACCTCTGCTAGGGCAGTGCAGAAGGAAAATGTGGGGTTGGAGCCCCCACACAGAGTCCCCAGTGGGGCACTTACTAGTGGAGCTGTGAAGAGGGCCATTATCCTTCAGACCCCAGAATGGGGTGCAGGCATCGATAGCTTGCACTGTGGAGTTGTAAAAGCCATTGACACTCAATGCTAACACACGAAAGCAGCCATGGTTGTTTTACCCTGCAGAGTCACAGGGGTGGAGGTGCCCAAGACCATGGGAATCCACCTCTTGCCTCAGTGTGACCTGGATATATAAGACATGAAATCAAAGGAGATTATTTTGGAGATTTAAGATTTAATGACTTCCCTGCTGGATTTTGGACTTGCATAGAGCCTGTACCCCTTTATCCTGGCCAAGTTCTCCCAATTAAAACAGGTGTATTTACCCAATGCCTGTACCCACATTGTATCTTGGATGGAACTAATTTGTTTTTTATTTTACAGGCTCATAGGTGAAAGAGACTTTTCTTGTCTCAGATGAGACTTTGGACTGTGGACTTTTGAGTTAATGCAGAAATTAGTTAAGACTTTGGGGGACTGTTGGGAAGGCATAATTGGTTTTTGAAATGTGAGAATGTGAGATTTGGGAGGGGCCAGGAGTGAAATGATATGGTTTGGCTCTGTGTCCCCACCTAAATCTCATCTTCAGTTGTAATCCCCATAGTCCCCATGTGTTGAGGCAGGGACCAGATGGGAGGTGACTGAATCATGGAAGCATTTTACTCCATGTTGTTTGAGTGATAGTGAGTGAGCTCTCACAAAATCTGATGATTTTATAAAGCAGTTTTCTCTGCTCTTGCTTGCTTTCTCATACCTGCCAGCATTCCCACTGATAAACCTCATTGTGTTTCACTGAGAACTCCCCAAGCAGCCTCTGTCAAGGCTGAGACCTCTGCCCACGATTGGGCATTGCGTTTACCCACCTTCTTTAGGCACAACCAGTTTTTACCCATGGACATCTCCCCACTAGCCTGAAGCATGAATTATTCAATCCAGTAAATAAAATAATGTGAAAGGATAAAAAATAAATAAATAAGTGCACACCATTGGGGAATGAGAAAAGCTTAATAAGACCTCTGCTATTCTAACCCTACAGGAGGTAGTAAAGTTGCTCACACATTGAACACATCACTACTACAACTACCATCTAAGAAAGCCATCATAGAAGACTCCCTATAACCCAGAAACCTATACAGCATCTGAAAGCAGTGAAAGCCAAATATGCTACAATAAACCATAAACATTAAAGTCACACCCTTAAGGGAAAAAAAATCTAAAAAACCTAGTCAAATCAAATACAAATATAAGAATAATTAGAAAACAGTGTGGAGCAAGACGGCAGAATAGAAGGCTCTATCAATTGTTTCCCCAACAATGACACCTATTTAACAACTATCTACACGAAAAAGCACGTTTGTAAGACGCAAAAATCATGTGAGTACTCACAGTACCTGATTTTATCTTTATATTCCTGAAAAAGAGACTGAAGAGGTAGGAAAAACAGTCTTGAATCACTGACGCCACCTCTCATCCCCCAGCAGTAGCAGCATGGTGCAGAGAACATTTCTGTGTGCTGGGGGAGGAAGAGCCAGCAATTGTGTGGCAATGAACTCAGTGATGCCCTTGTTATAACAGAAAGGAAAAACCAGACAAAACTCACCTGACACCTGTCTAAGGAGAGAGCATTTGAACTAAACCTAGCCAGATGGGAATTGCCTATCTCAATGGTCAGAACTTAAGTTCCCACAACCCTCACCACTGAGGGATAAAGTGCTCTGAAGCCCTAATAAACTTGAAAGGCAGTCTAGGCCACAAGGACTGCAACACTCACATAAGTCGTAGTGCTGAACTGGTCCTAGAGACAGCGGACTGAGGGGCATGCAATCTAATGAGACATCAGCCGGGGCAGCTCAGAAAAGTGCTGGTATTACCCGTCTCCTAACACCAGGCTGCAGAGCGGGTGGCTCCAAAAGTGAACCCTTCCCTCTGCGTGAGGAGAGGAAATGGAAGAGTGGGGAAAACTTTGTCTTGCATCTTGGATATCAGCTTCAACACAGCAGGATAGGGCATCAATCAGTGTCATGAAGTCCACTTTCCAGGACCTAGCTTCCAGATGACATTTCTAGACACACTCGATGGAAGGAGAAGTTGCTGCCTTGAAGGGAAGGACCGAGTCCTGGTAAGATTTATCATCTGCTAACTGAGGAGCCATTTGGAACTGAATAATCACTAATGATATGCAGGAAATAGATTAAGGGACTTGGGCAAGACTCTGAGACTTGCTGGCTTCAGGTGATACCCAGCATACTCCCAGCTGTAGTGGTTATGTGGTAAGACTCCTTCTGCCTGAGAAAAGGAAAGGAAAAAGTAAAGCGTACTTTGTCTTTCACCTTAGGTACCAGTTCAGTCACAAAAGTGTAGAGCACCAATGAGGCTCTTTTGTTCCTTTATTCCAGGATTGGGCTCTTGAATGGCATTTCTGGATCTGCCCTGGGCCAAAGAAGATCGCAGCGCTCTGAAGAGTGAGTCCCTCTTCAGGCAGCATTCAACACAATCTGACTAAAGAGCCTTTAGGCCTTGAGGGGATATCAGTGGTAGTTTGGCATTATTCCCCATGGGAATGAGTTGGTGGTGGCCACCTGGTGAGGCTTCTCTGCTTTTAGAAATGGTAGAAAAAGTGGAAAGTATATGTCTTGTGGTTTGAGTGTCAACCCTACTAAAGTATAATAAAACGTCAGGTAGATTTATAAAGTTTTTTACTCTAGTTATTGGCTATTGGATGGCATCTCTGGACCCTTGCAGAGCCAGCAGGAGCTTACCACTCTGAAAGGAGAAACAGGACCAGCTGGCTTTGCCATCTACCGATTGTACTGCCCCAGGGCTTTGAGCAAACATAGGCAGTAACCAGGGAGTTTTGACAGACCTTGGGCAAGACCTAGTGCTGTGCTGGCTTTGGGTCTCACCCAGTGTAGTCCTAAAGGTCGTGGTCACAGTGGTACTTGTGTCACTCTACACTCAGTTCCAGGTGATTCAAACTAGAGAGAGAGATACTTCATTTGTTTGGGAGAAACTAAGAAGAAAGGACAAGAGTCTCTGCTTTTTAATCCAGATAATTCTCAGAGATCTTATCGAAGACCATGAAGGCAGTACCTCTAGGCATCTTCGAGAACCACAGCATTACAGGGCTTGGTATCCACCCTAAAGCAGATACAGCTTAGATCACAATACCCAAGTTGTCTTGAATATATGAAAAGCCTTGCCAAGAAGGATGGCTACAAAAAAGCCCAGCCTATGGAGACTACAATAAATACACCAATGAACATCTACAAGTATCAAAACCATCAAGGAAAACATGATCTCACCAAATGAACTAAATAAGACACCAGGGACCAATCCTGTAGAAACAGAGGTATGTGAATATATGACCTTTCAGACAAAGAGTTCAAGATATCTGTTTTCAGGAAATCCCCCAAAATTCAAGATAATACAGAGAAGGAATTTGGAATTCTAGGATATATATTTAATAAAGATACTGAAATAATCAAAAGAATCAAACAGAAATTCTGAAGTTGAAAAATGCAATTGGCATACTGAAGAATGCACCAAACTCTTTTGATAGCAGAATTAAGCAGAAGAATGATTTAGTGAGCATGAAGACATGTTACTTAAAAATACAGGCAAAAGAAAAAAATATATAAGAAAATGAAGCATGACAACAAGATCTAGAAAACAGCTTCAAAAGGGAAAACTTTAGAGTTATTGTCTGGAAAAAGGAAGTATAGAAAGAGATAGGGGAAGAACATATATTCAAAGGGATAGTAACAGAGACTGTCCCAAACAAAGAGAAAGATATCAATATCCAAGTACAAGAAGGTTATAGAACACCAAGCAGATTTAACTGAAAGACTACCTCAAGGCATTTAATAATAAAATTCCCAATGAAGAATGGATCCTAAAAACAGCAAGAAAAAAGAAGCAAATAAAATAAAATGGAGCTTCAATACATCTGGCAGCAGACTTTCCAGTGGAAACCTTACAGGCCAAAGGAGAGTGGTATGACATATTTAAAGTGCTAAAGGAATAAAACTTTTAACCTAGAATAGTATATTCAATGAAAACAACCTTCAAGCATAAAGGATAAATACTTTCCCAAACAAAAGTCGAGAAATTTCATCAACACCAGACCTGTCCTAAAGGAAATGTTAAAGGGAATACCTCAATCAGAAAGAAAAGGACATTAATGAGCAATAAGATATCATCTGAAAGTTCAACTCACTGGTAATAGTACATACACAGAAAAATATTTTAATTGTGGTGTGTAAATTACTCTTACTTTAAATAGAATGACTAAATAATCAATGAATAATAATAACTAAAATAACTTTTAAAGACAGACAGTACAATAAGATATAAATAGAAACAACAAAATGTTAAAAAGCAGCAAGATAAGTTAATGCATAGAGTTTTCATTAGTTTTTGTGTGTTCGTTTGTTTATGCAAACAGTGTTACATTGCTACCAGTTTAAATAAAATGGATTATAATATACTATTTGCAAACTTCATGGTAAACTGAAACCAAAAATCATACACAAAAATGTAAAATTCAAGACACTAAATCATATAACCAGAGAGAAATACCTTTACTAAAAGAAAGATGGGAAAAAAAGAATGAAGGAAGAGAAGACAACAAAACAACCAGAAAACAAGTACTAAAATGACAGAAGTAAGTTCTTACTCATCAATATTAACATTTAATGTGAATAGACCAACCTCTCCAATCATAGACTAACCTCTCCAATCAAAAGACATAAGAGTGCTAAATGGAAAAAAAAAGACCCATACATGTGGGTCTTTAAAGATTCACATAGACTGAAAACAAAGGGATAAAAACAGATATTCCATGCCAATGGAAACAGGAGAAGAGAAGGAGTAGTTATACTTTTATCAGACACAATATATTTTATGGCAAAAACTATAACAAGAGACGAATAAGGTCACTATATGATGATAAAGGGTACATTGTGCAAAAGGATGTAACAACTTTAAATATATATGCACCCAACACCGAAGCACACACAGATATAAAGAAATTGTTGTTAGGTTTAAAGAGAGACATAAACTCCAATGCAATAATAGCTGCAGACAATAACACTCCACTTTAAGCATTAGACAAATCTTTCAGACAGAAAATCAACAAAGAAACATGAAACTTAATCTGTGCTGTAGATCAAATGGATCTAATAGATATTTACAAAACATTTCATCCAATGGCTGCAGGACACACACTCTTTTCCTCAGCACATGAATTGTCCTCAAGGATAGACCATATGTTAGGTCACAAAATAAGACTTCAAACATTCAAAAAACTTAAAATATTATCATGCCTCTTCTCTGACTACAATGGAATAAAACTAGAAATTAATAACAAGAGGAATTCTCAAAACTATACAAATACATGGAAATTAAGCAATATGCTCCTTAAATGACCAGAGGATCAATGAACAGATTAAGAAGGACATGGAAAAATTTCTAGAAACAAATGACAATGAAATTATAACATACCAAAACATATGGGATGCAGCTAAAGCAGTACTAAGAGGGAATCTTATAGCTATAAGTACCTATATCAAAAAAGAGGGTAAGCTTTGATTAAACAACCTAACAATGCATCTTAAAGAACTAAAAAAGCAAGAGCAAACCAAACCCAAAATAGTGAAGAGAAAAAATAATAAAGATCACAGCAGAAATCAATGAAATTGAAATAAAGAAAAAAGATGAATAAAAAATGTTGTTTTTAATTGAAGAGTTAAACAAAACTGATGAACTTTTATCCAGACTAAAAAAAGAGAGAAGACCCAAATAAATCAAATCACAGATTAAAAAACATTACAACTGAAATCACAGAAATTCAAAGGATTATTGATGTACGCTATGAGCAACAATATGCCAATAAATAGGAAGATTTAGAAGAAATGTACATATTACTAGATACACGCAAGCTTCCAAGATCGAACTATGAAGAAATTTAAAACCTGACTAGACCAATAACAGGTAACAAGATTGAAGCTGTAATAAAAACTCTCAAAAATAAAAAATAAAAAAATCCCAGGACCTGATGGTGTCACTGCTGAATTCCACAAATACTTAAAGAAGAACTAGTACTAATCCTATACAAACCATTCCAAAAAAATAGATGAAGAGAGAATACTTCTAAACTCATTCTATGAGGCCACTATTACCCAGTTACCAAAACCAGAAAGAGACACATCCAAAGAAGAGAAAACAACAGGCCAATATTTCTGATGAATATTAACAGAAAAATCCTCCAAAAAATACCAGTAAATAGAATTCGACAATACATTCAAAAGATTATTCATCAGGACAGGCCGGGCACGGTGGCTCACACCTGTAATCCCCGCACTTTCGGTGGCTGAGGTGGGTGGATCATGAGGTCAGCAGTTTGGGACTAGCCTGGCCAACATAGTGAAACCCCATCTCTACCAAAAAAAAGTACAAAAATTAGCTGGGCATGGTGGCACATGCCTTAGTCCCAGCAACTTGGGAGGCTGAGGTGGGGGAGAATCACTTGAACCTGGGACGGGGAGGTTGCAGTGAGCCAAGACCACGCCACTGCACTCCAGCCTGGGTGACAGAGTGAGACTCCATCTCAAAAAAAAAAAAAAAAAAAAAAAAAAAATTCATCATGACAGAGTAGGATCTGTCCCTGGATGCAAGGATGATTCAATATATGCAAATCAATATATAATACAT
Source organism: Gorilla gorilla gorilla (assembly GCF_029281585.2). Lineage (NCBI taxonomy): Eukaryota > Metazoa > Chordata > Mammalia > Primates > Hominidae > Gorilla > Gorilla gorilla. The sequence goes on from NC_073247.2 coordinate 99,978,232, forward strand.
CATCTCAACAAATGAAGGACAAAAACTATACGATCATTTCAATTGATGTTGAAAAGGCATTTGATAAAAGTCAATATTTCTTGATAATAAAAACCACAAAAAGCTGGGTATAGAAGTGACATACCTCAAAATAATAAAATCTGTATATGACAGACCCACAGCTTGTATCACACTGGATGGGAGGGGAAGCTGAAACCGTTCCTCTAATATCTGGAGTATGACAAGGGTGCCCAGTTTCACCACTGTTATTCAACTTAATACTGGAAGTCCCAGGTAGATCAATCAGAAAACAGAAATAAATAAAGGACATTCAAATTGAAAAGAAAGAAGTAAAATTATTTTTGTTTACAGATGATGTAATTTTATATTTTGGAAAACTTAAAAGACTCCACAAAAAATGTTGGAAGTGCCAAATACTTTCAGTAAAATTGTAAGAAACAATATCAACATTCAAAAATCAGTAGCATTTCCATATGACAACAGTGAACAATTTGAAGAAGAAATAAAAAATTAATTTTATGTACAATAGCAATAAATAAGATCAAATACCTAGAAATCAACTTAGCCAAAGAAGTGAAAGATCTCTAAAATGAAAACTATGAAATACTATTGAAAGTATTTGAAGAGGAAACATAAAAGGAAAGATATTCCATGTTCAAGGATTGTAAGAATCAATATTGTTAAAATGTCTATACTACCCGGAACAAGCTACAAATTCAAAGCAATTTCTATTAAAATACCAGTGATATTCTTCACAGAAATAGAAAACACTACCCTAAAGTTTACGTGGAAGAACAAAAGACCTAGAACAGCCAAAGCTATCCTAAGCAAATTGAACAAAACTGGAGGAATCACATTACCTGACTTCACATGATACTACAGAGCTATAGTAAGCAAAACAGCATGGTACTGGCATAAAAAGAGAAACATAGAACCATAGAACAGAATAGAGAACCCAAAAGCAAATCCACACCCCTACAGTGAACTCACTTTTGACAAAGGTGCCAAGAAAATACACTCGGGGAAAGAGAGCCTCTTCAATAAATGGTACTGGACAAACTGGATATTTATGTGCACAAGAATGAAACTGGACTCCTATCTCACACTATATACAAAAATTAAATCAAATTGAATTAAAGCATTAAACCTAATATTGAAAACTATGAAACTACTACAAAAACTTTTCTGAAAAGTCTCCAAAACATTAGTCTGGACAAAGATTTTTTGAGTAATACCCTACAGGCTTAGGCAACAAAAGCAGCAATGGAAAAATAAGATCCCGTCAATTTAAAAAACTTCCGCACAGCCAAGCAAAGAATCAACAAAGTGAAGAGACAACCCACACAATAGAAGATAAAATATTCTCAACCTAACCATATGACAATAAATTAATAACTAGAATATATAAGAAGCTCAAACAACTTTATATGAATTACTCTAATAATCTGGTTTAAAAATTTCCAGAACATTTGAATTGACATTTCTTAAAAGAAGACATACAAAGGGCAAACAAACATATGAAATGGTGCATAACATCATCGATCAGCAGATAAATTCAAATCAAAGCTACAAGGAGATATTATTTCACCCCAGTTACAATGGCTTATATCCAAAAGTTAGGCAATAACAAATGCTGTCAAAGATGTGGAGAATAGGTAACCTTTGTACACTGTAGAAATGTACATTAGTGCAACCTCTATGGAGAACACTTTAGAAGGTCCTCCAAAAACTAAAAATAGAGCTACAATATGATCCAGCAATCCAACTGCTGAGGATACTTCCAAAAGAAGGAAAATTAGTATATGGAAGAGATATCTGCACTTCCATGTTTGTTGCAGCTCTGTTCACAAGAGCCAGGATTTGGAAGCAACCTAAGTGTCCATGAACAGATGAATGGATAAAGAAAATGTGGCACTTACACACAATAAAGTACTATTCAGCTATAAAAAAGAATGAAATTCAGTCATTCACAACAACATAGAGGGAACTGGAGATTATTATGTTAAGTGAAATAAGCAACATAAATAAATTATAAAACAGTTCAGGATATGAACAAAAAATTTATAAGGAGATTGGTATTTTAAAGAAAAGCCAGTCAGAACTTCTGGAGATGAAAGACCTATTCTGGGCATTACACAATGCAGTCTCAAGTTTTAACAATAGACAAGACCAAGGTAAAAAAAGAATTTCAGATCTTGAAGACAAGGTTTCCAAACTAACCCTATCAGACAAAAATAAACAAATAAGAATCAAAAGAAATGAACAAAATTTCAAAGACATATAGGATTACGTAAAATAGCCAAACCTGAGAATCATTAGTGTTTTTGAAGGAGAAGAGAAAGAAAAAAAAAATTGAATACCTTATTTAAGGCAATAATTGAGGAAAACTTCCCTGGATTTGCTAAAGATTTAGATATCCAAATACAAGGGATTCAAAGAACTCCTGGGAGATTCATTGCAAAAAGGACATCAACAAGGCATATAGTAACCAGGATGGACTCAAAGAACTCCGGGGAGATTCATTGCAAAAAGGACATCAACAAGGCATATAGTAACCAGGATATCTAAAATCAACATGAAGGACTGAATTCTAAGAGCAGTGAGACAAAAGCATCAGGTAACCTACAGATAAAAACCTATCAGACAAACACAGACTTCTCAGCAGAAACCTTAGAAGCCAGAGGTTATCGGCATTCTATCTTTAGCCTCTTTAAACACAAATAGCTACCAGCCAAAAATTTTGTATCTAGATAAACTAAGTTTCATCAATGAAGAAGAAAAAAGTCATTTCCAGACAAGCAAATCCTGAGAGAATTTGTCAATACCAGAACAATCCTGCAATAAATGTTGAAAGGACTTCTAAATTTTGAAACAAAATGTTGATATACATAGAACCTCTTGAATGCACAAAGCTCACAGAGCCTATAAATCAATAACACAATGAGGAAAATAAAGCATCTAGGTAATAGTCAATATGATAACTGTAATAGTACCTCACATCTCAAGAAACAGATTGGCAGAGTGGATAAAAATATCTCAAAATAAGTACCGGTTGTCTCCATGAGATTCACTTAACATGTAAGATTCTTATAGAGTCAAAGTGAAGGAACAGAAAATGATATTCCAGGCAAATGGAAACCAAAAGTGAGAAAGAGTAGCCATTCTTATATCAGATAAAACAGACTTTAAAGCAACAACAATAAAAAAAGACAAAGAAGGTTATTATATAATAATAAGATGAGCAATTTAACATAAATATATTACAATCTTAAATATATATTCACCTAATTCTGGAGTTTTCAGATTTAAAAAATAATTAGTACTAGATTTAAGAAATGAGACAGACAGCAATGCAATAATAGTGGAGGACTTCAATGCTCCATGACAGCACTGGACAGATTACTGAGGCAGAAGGTCAACAAAGAAACAATGGACTTAAACTAAATGGGCCTAACATATTTACAGAACATTCTTCTAAGGAACTGCAGAATATACATTTTTATCATCAGCACATGCAACATTCTCCAAGACTAATCATATGGTAGGCCACAAAACAAGACTCAATAAATTTAAAACTATCAAAATTATATCAAATATCTCCTCAGACCACAATGGAGTAAAACCAGAAATCAACTTAAAAAAAAAAGCTTCTAAATTATGCGAACACATGTAAATTAAAATATCTGTTCCTGAATGGTTTTGGTGTTAACAATGAAGTCGGGATGGAAATTAAAAGATTCTTTGAAAGGAATGATAATGATAATAGTGACATAAGTTATCTCCTTTGAGATACAGCAATAGCAGTGCTAAGAGGAAATTTTATAGTGCTAAATGCCTATGCCAAAAAGCCCGAAAGATAAAAAATTGACAACTTAATTTCACATCTTATAGAAAGAGAAACATGAACAAATCAAACCCAAAGCTAGCAAAATAAAAGAAATACAAAAATCAGAGCAGAACTAAATAAAATTAAAACAAAAATATGAAAATTAATGAAATGAAAAGTTTGTTCTTGGAAAAGTTAAACACAATTAATAGACCATCAGCTAGATGCAACAAGAAGACAGAAGATTCAAATAAGCTCAGTTAGAAATAAAAATAGAGACGTTACAACTGACACCACAGAAATAGAAAAGGTTATTCGAGTCTACTATGAAAACCTCTAAACACACATACTAGGAAATCTAGAAGAAATGAATAAATTCATATAAACATACAACCCTCCTAGACTGCATCAGGAAGAAATATAAATCTTGAATAGACAAATAACAAGTAGCAAGATCAAATCAATAATAATAAAAAAATGCCAACAACAAAAAAAGCCCACAGGCAGATGGATTCACAGCTGAATTGTACCAGATATTTAAAGAAGAATTGGTACAAATCTTACTGAAACCATTCCAAAACATTGAGAAGATGTATTCTTCCCAAACTAATTCTTTGAAGCCAGTATCACTCTGATACCAAAATCAGGAAAGGATATAATGAAAAAAGAAAACTGCAGACCAATACCCTAATGAACATAGAGGCAAAAATTCTCAATAAAATAGTAGCTAACTGAATCCAAAAGCACATCAAAAAAAACTAACACACCTTGATCAAGTGGGTTTCATCCCAGAGATGGAGGGGTAGTTTAACATATATAAGTCAATGAATATGATACTTCACATAACCAGAATTATAAACAAAAAACGCATGATCATCTCAATAGGTGCAGAAAGAGCATTCGATAAAATCCAGCATCTTTTTATAATAAACACCCTCAACAAAATAGGCGTAAAGGGGGCACACCTCAAAATATTAAAAGCCATATATGACAAACTCACAGCTAACATCATACTGAATGGGGTAAAGTTAAAAGGATTCCCCTTGTGAACTGGAAAAAGACAAGGATGTCCTCTTTCACCATTTCTATTCAGCATAGTACTGGAAGTCCTAGCCAGAGCAATCAGGCAAGAGAAAGAAATAAAGGGCATCCAGATTGGAAAAGAGGGAATCAAACTACCACTGTTTGCTGATAATTGTATACCTAGAAACCCATAGAAATTCCCCCAAAAGACTCCTAGATTACATAAACGAATTCAGTAATGTCTCAGAATACAAAATCAATGTACCTAAATCAGTAGTACTACTATACACCAACAATGACCAGGGTGAGAATCAAGTCAATAACTCAATCCTTGTTACAATAGCTGCAAAAAGTAAATAAATAATAACCTAGGAATATATGTAACCAAGGAGGTGAAAGATCTCTACAAGGAGAACTGCAAAACACTGCTGAAAGAAATTATAGATGACACGAACAAATACAAACACATCTTATGCTTGTTAATTGAAATAATCAATATCATGAAAATGACTATACTAAACAAAGCAATTTATAGATTCAATACAATTCCTATTAAAACACTGACATCATTTTTCACAGAATTAGAAAAATAAAATTCCCCAAATTCTAATGGAACCAAAAAAGGGCGTGAATAACGAAACCAATCTTAAGCAAAAAATCAAATTTGGAGGCATCACAAAACCTGATTTCAAATTACACTACAAGGCTACAGTTACCAAGCCAGCATTTTACTGGTATAAAAGGAGATGCATAGACCAATAAAACAGAACAGAGAACCCATAAATAAACCCAAACACTTATTACCAACTGTTCTTAGATACAGCATAGAAAAACATAAATTGGGGAAATGACACCTTATTATACAAATGGTGCTGGGAAAACTGGATAGCCACATGTAGAAGAATGAAAATGGATCATTATCTCTCACCTTATAAAAAAATTACCTCAAGATTGATTAAATACTTAAATATAAGACGTGAAACTATATAAATTCTAGAAGACAACTTTGGAAAAATTCTTTTAGACATCAGCCTAGGCATAGAATTTATGATGAAGACCCCAAAAGCAAATGCAACAAAAACAAAAATGAATGAATGGTACCTAATTTAACTAAAAAGCTTCTGCATAACAAAAGAAAAATCATCAGAGTAAACAGACAACTCACATAATGGGATAAAATATTTGCAAACTATGCATCTGACAAAGGACTAATATCCGGAATCTACAAAAGACTCAGAAAAAAAATCACATGAGGAGGTGGGCAAATTATATGAATAGACATTTCTCAAAAAAAGATATATAAATGGGTAATGAATATATTAAAAAATTGCTCAACATCACTAATCATCAGGGAAATGCAAATTAAAACCACAATGAGATACCGCCTTACCCTAGCCAGAATGGCCACTATTAAAAAGTCAAAAAACAATAGATGTTGGAGTGGATGTGGTGAAAAGAGAATGCTTATAAACTGCTTGTGGGAATGTAAATTAGTACAACCTCTATGGAAAACAGTATGGAGAGTTCTTAAAGAACTAAATGTAGATCTACTATTCAATCCAGCAATCTCACTACCGGATCTCTACCCAAAGGAATAGAAGTCATTATAGCAAAAAGACACCTGCATGCATATGTTTATTGCAACAAAATTCACAATTGCAGATCTATAACCAACATAAGTTCCCATTGACCGATAAGTAGATAAAGAAAATATTATATATATGCACACAGACACACCATGGAATACTATTTAGCCATTAAAAGGAATGAAATAATATCTTTTGCAGTAACTTGGATGGAACTGAAGGCCATTGTCCTTAGTGAGGTAATCAGGAATGGAAAACCAAATACTTTATGTTCTCTCTTATAAGTGGGAGCTAAGCTGTGCATACACAAAGACATAAAGTGGTGTAATGAATTTTGGAGACTCAGATGTGGGGAGGAAGGAGAGGGTGAGGGATGAAAACCTCATATTGGATACAATGTACATTACTCAGATGATGGGTGCAGTAAAATCTCAGACTTTATCACCATACAATTCATTCACGTAACCAAAAACCACTTGTACCCCATAAGGTATTGAAATAAAAAAAATCAAAAATTTAAAAAGAAAGGAAATAATGAAGATAAAGACTGTATGCTGAGAAAAAAATGTAATAGAAAGCTTCCACAGAACTAACATGGCAGATTTTCTCATTAAACACATGTAGGACACCCTACTTTATCCCACAGTAACCCATTACAATCAAGTGCTCTGTGCACAAACATTTTTATTGTATATAACCTAAATTGCTCATAGAAGTTGTGTTCATTTATTTTTCTTTGGTCTTAACGGAGAATTTAACACTCGAAATATGCGGCCACTAAAGAAAATGCTGTTTTCCTTGTTACTTTAATCATTCATATTATTGATTTATAAGCCAACAAAGCTATTTCCTTGCTAAAGGCATCAAATATGCTTCCTTTATGCAAAGTGACGCAGATAGTGTATCCCATTGTTATTATAGGAAGAAAAATCGACTCCAAATATTTCTAACATTTTTTATTATTACTATAGATGAGCCTTCCTGATTGTTATTTACATCCTCTAATGTAATGCTACCTACTATCAAAATGTTGGGCTAAATTGCATTTGGTTTGCAATGCTTAATGGTGTTAACGTCAGTTCTGAGGTTAAAAACCACATGCTGTAAATGAAAACTTTTTTTTCAAAAACAGAATAAAGCTTAAAAAGAAAGCTTCAATTGCAAAGACACTTTCATTGACAAAGAATGCTAATTATTCTACCAGAAATATAGGTAGAATAATACTTATTTTGTGGTTTCAGACTTCAGCACCACAACCTCATAGTTACATATGATATATGATACATGATGATCAAGAACGTAACATTTTCTGTTAAAAAATGTATTCATTACCAACACACTTATACAGAACACTGGTACCTATTTTATGTTTTCTATGTTTTAGCAGTGTGCACTGTATCTTGTACTAAATGAGATAATCTCAAAGTGCCTCTAACAGAAATATCACATCATGTGAACCACATAAAATGGTAATACAATTGCACTGACTAGGTTAGTTAAAAAATGGTTTTAAAACATCCTGTCAAAAATCCTGTATAAAAAATTACAAATTACAAAAAATGTAAATAAGATTAAAATTACGAATAACATAATATAAAATTACAAATAATTTAATTTTATAAATAATATAAATAAATTTAAATGAGTTGGACTTTAATTTTCCCAACCCTTAAATTAAGTATCTTGTTTCCAACATGTATAAATATGGAAAGGGGAGGAGAAGTAACTTTCCACTGGAGAAACTTGGCATACACTATCTCAGGCAGGTGATTAAGATCAACAAAAAGAATGGTAAGTTATATTGGTAATATGTACCCTTGATAAAATGTGATGAAAGTGGCACTTTACCTCTGTGGTCTTCCTTCCCACAACCCATAACTTCAGTCTAACCACGAGGAAAAAAAAAATGTATATATATGAGACAAACTCAAACTGAGGAATGTTCTACAAAATACCTAAGCAGGTATTTTCAAAATTGTAAAAATTATTACAAACAAGCCTAAGAATCTGTCATAGCACAGAGGAGCCTAAGGAGATTTGAGAAATAAATGTAACATAATATTCTGGATAAGGTGCTAGAACAGAAAATGAATATTAAGAAAAAACTGAGAAAATCTGAAGAAAGTTTGTATTTTAGTTAATAAAAACATCATTTTTTATTAACTGACATTTTTAGTAATAAAAAGGTTCATATTGGCTCATTAAGTGTGACAAACCAACATAATTTAACATGTTAACAATAGAGGAAGCTTGTTGTGGGATATCTGGGAATTCTCTGTGCTGTCTTCACAACTTTTTTGTAAAATGTAAGCTATTTTAAAGTTAAAACGAATGTTTGATATTTTAAAAACACCCTGTCGTCTTTGATATCTGAGAAGGATCTATTACTTCTTAGAAACTATAACAATGTCTTGTTCTTTGTTTCACAGACAGCATAAAAATGTAGGCCAATTTATAACAAGGTGCTAGAACAAAATTAATTGGGACTCAGAATACATTAAACAGGTATATAAGTTAAAATTGAGCAGAAGCAGGAAGTCTAACCTCAAGGTTAAATGTTTAGAGAGACATTAACATAAACACAGAAATGGTGAAGTGGATTGGGCTGGAGCATTGAAATATCAAAAAGTAGAATGAATAACTAGGATGGTGAATGCTTGGCAGAGTAATCTGTTTTGAAAGTTGGTTGGTGTTTCCAGCCTTAGCAATGAAGTATCCTAATACTCCATACCAATATTCTCTAAGATCATGTAAGTCCAAATAGCTAAGGGCAAATCCATATATTCAAGTCATTTTGTGGAAGAACAGGTTGAATTTATTTTTGAGGAAGAACCCTAAGATAGGGTAAGGCCAGATGAGAATAACAAGGAATCAAATATGGTAACAGACTAAATTGATTGGTCTGGCGTCTTGAGACCAAACAACATAAACGAAAAACCAGGAAACTACATTTGGCCCACAATCTGGCTGTTTTACTTCCCAAAATAATAATCATAGTTTTTCATTGTATTCAACAGTATTGTCAATTAAGTATACATACTGTGTATATACTGCATAGTTTATATATAAATGCACATATATATAAAAACCCAATAACTTTCTCATATATGTATATATATGTATGCATGTGTGTGTATATATATGCACACACACACATATATCACATACACACACTCACACACACACGTAGATATAAAAAATGAATAGAGAGAGAACTTCCAAAATGGTAGAATAAGGAGCCATGAAAATCTGCTTCACCATAAGAGCACTGAGGGCACTGGGGAAAAGTTGTCAATATAAACTTTTTTAGAATGATTTAAATTAACCAAGGATGTACAAAAATATAAGAAATATTTATTCGAAAATGGCTAAATCTTGATAAGAAGAGAGTGCTTTGCCGCATTTTGAGGTACTCTTGTCTCATCTGCCCCTCCCCAGCTCCATGGTAGAGTTGAGTATCAACAGGCCTATTATCAAAATAACCATAAAAGCATGCAGCCTAATGGCCACTGGAGGGGGCTAATTGAGTCTAAAGTGTCCCCAAAGCTTCATACCTAAATTTTTATGAATTCACCTTTCTGTCAGTGTTCTGGAATCCCACACTCGTAGAGCCTGTCTTTACATTACCCAAATCAAAGCTTGCTCACTAGTAACAGTCTTTTTCCTTGTGTCGTTAGTCAAAAAAAAAAAAAAAAAAAAAAATTCAGCACCAATAATTTAACATTGAAAACACAGGTGGCAATAACAATTTGGGCAAACAAGTATCTGATGAAAAATCTTTAACGGGAAGGCTGATCAGATACCCACTGAGGGCTTAGAGAAGATCTGGCATATTACTGAAAGGCTAGTATGCCATGCATATGCTCAGGGTTGTGCTCATGCCCAGGAAAGATCGGAGAAGGTCCTAATCTCTCCCCTCTCATGGACCTTATGGTTCTGTGTGAGCAGAAAGTAATGCAAATGCATTTTACCGAGGATTATAAAATGGCACCAACTTAATAAAAGCCTAGGCAGCTCTGAAGTTTGTAAGAAAAAAGTCACATTCTTCTCAAGTTACTGGCTTTTTTGTGTTGTGTAACCTGATTCAAATTTTTGTTCTTTCTCATATTCATAGATTAATGTCTGGTTGTTGTGTACATGTGCGTATATGTCTGATGAATATAAAAGTATCATTTATTATTAGTCAATAACCATAAGCAACTACTTTAATTAATTTTCACTGCTTATAAAATGCCGCATTGATTATTGGCTATATGTGTCCAATGGGTCATTGCTGAATCCGTTAAAATAATCTGTGACTACATAGGGGAAAATTATGGTAATTGGAAGAACTATTATATGTGTTTTATGTTTTACACGATAGCTATTATTTATCAAGCACTTCTTATATTCCAAGCACAATTCTAAGTACTTTACATGCACAATATCTTTAAATGTTCAAATGTAGAGACTTCTTTAATTTTCCAGGTAATACTTGCTAAAAGGGCAACACCTTAAGAGACAGCCAGTGGAGTCAATGAGAGCTGAGCAGTTTGAAAGGGTCAGTGCAGATAATATCCTGTGGCGGGGAATTAGCTGAGGCAGTGAGAGAATAGGTGAATGAGGCAGGAAAGGAGTGGTTATATATATATATATATATATATATATATATATATATAATGTCTGCTTCCAGAGTTATTGCATATGTATATATATATATATATATATGCATAGCTTTTTAGTTAAAAGTAGCAGAAATACATGAGCTCTAACTTAAGCATAAGGAGAAATTAATTATACTTCATCTTGTGGAATCAAGTAATAGGCATATAACTTGGCCTCAGGAACATTCTGAAACCAGGAACAGATGTTCTCTCTACTCATTTACTTCATTCCTTTCTCTTGTCGGATTAGATTTTTTCTGATTTTTAGTCACTATTGGTGGTCATGATGAATGTAGACAGTCATTCTTTATGTGTAGAGGAATATGATTTTTATTTACCCCCTAAAATTGAGTAAAATTTCAAGTATGAATTAGAATATGCTGTGATACAAGATGTGTAGAATTGTTTCTGTCCATTACTTCCAGTCCCATCTTTGCCCCATCGCATTGAAATCATAAAACCACACCAGCATTACTTCTTCTGTTAACAACCACATTTACAATAATCAGAGTAAACAGAGTCATTTTCAGAGACTGTATTAGTGAAAATTTTGAACTTAAACAGTCTGAGGAGAAAAAAATGGTAATACTGATGGCTTTGATCCTGTGTAATCACGATAGAATCAGGGGTCACATCCAGAGGCATTTTGTGCCCATACCATAGTCACTCTCAAGAAGAAAAAACAGAGCTCCTATTGTTGCCACCTAATTCTCAGTTTTGTGTGCTTTTCAAACACATAAGAGACAAATATTTTATAAGTTCACTGTCATTCTGTGAAAAACAAAGAGGAAAGGGAAATGACAGATGCTTATTTTCTTGATTCTGGCCTTTTCAAAGTTTAATGGCAAGGACACATTCATCTGACAATTAACTGTAGTCCAATTTATTTTATATGATATTTTTCAATTTTTTTGAGGTGCATATGCACAATGTAAAATTTATTATTTGAATCATTTTGAAATGTATAATGTAATGATATTAATCACATTCACATTGTGCAACCATTACCACCAGAATTTTTTTTATCTTCTAATACTAAAGCTCTGTACCCTTTAAACAGTAACTCTTTTCTCTCTCCTCCCGGAAGCTCCTGGCAACTACCATTCTACTGTCTGTCTCTACGAATTTGGTGGCTCTATGCACCTCATGAATGTGGAAACATACAGTATTTGGGTTTTTTGTTGTTGCTGTGACTGGCTTATTTCATTTAGCAGAAAGTCTTCAAGGTTCATCTATGTTTTAGTATGTGTCAGAATGTCATTCCTCTTTAATGCTGGATTTCTGTATGGTTCTTTTTCATAATTTCTATTTGTTGATATTTGTATTTTGTTCTTATATTGTTTTCCTAACTTCTGTTAGTTCGTTGTATTTTCCCTTAGCTCTTTGCACACATTTAAATTGGGTATTCTAACATTTTGTCCGGTAAGTTTGGTACACATGGACATAAATATGGGAAAAATAAATACTGAGGAGAACTAGAGGGGAGAGAGAGAGAGAGGGGATCGAGGTATCAAAACCTCTCCACTGGGTACTATGCTCATTACCTGTAACAAGATAATTCATACTCCAAGCCTCAGTGTCATGCAATATACCCATGTAACAAACCTGCATATGTACCACCTGAATCTAAAACAGAAGTTGAAATTATTTCTTTAGAAAGTCTGATGACTGTGTTTCTCAGTGAGTTTCTGCAGATTTACTCTGTTCTTTTTAATGGGCCATGTTCTTCTGTTTCTTTGACTATATTGTGCTATGTTGTTTGGAAATTAGTGGATTAAAAAACAACTTCTCCCAATCTTTGCAGACTGGTTGTGAAACTTTTGCTAATTAAGAAGGTGAGTTCTGAGTCTTGGAACCAGCCTACAGTGAAAGCTTAAAGTCTTCTGTGGTCTTTTCTGGGTATGTGTCTTACCTGGGCTCATATGTGTACTATTTTTTATTCCCCCCATAGAAATTGCTGTCTTTAAGTGTCTTAAACTCCCAAGGAGTCTCATCCCAGCTTTTTCTAGGAACCTTACATACTCTATTGTACTCTTCTACCCATCATCTCTTGCCACAGGGGTCTACAACACTGCTGCAGCTTTTACATTCTTCAGTGTCCACTATTGCCTTCTATTGCTTTCACTGGTGTGAGATCCCAGCTATGCTCCCCTTTTCTTTATGAGCTCCGAGACAGAAATCAGTCTCTCAGGCAGCCCAAAGCCAGGTTAGAATGATGCAAATAAGTTTCTCTCTGCTCATTCAGGTCCCTGAGAGGAAACCAGGGATTTGGCAACTTCCACCTGATGGCACCACACTGTACCAAAGAGTGCGTAGGGCAAGTGTGAATAAAAATGTCATCACATTTCCTACCATTGAAACGTGGCTTCTTGATTAGGCATTTGCTTGGTAAGTTTCCTAGTGCACCATTTTGCTGGCATCACATCTCTATTTACATAATTTTAATCATCACAAAATATAAAGAAAACTCAAAAAATGTGAGCAACAACATGAATATCTTTATCAAAGCATTTGTTATGGAGGAAAACTAAAATACATATATTTGATATATTTATTATGATTTTATTTTTACTTTACAACTCCCGATTTACTTAACTTTGAAAAAGTTCTCATCGGTTTATCAAGCTGAAATATCTATGCTATGGGGACAACAGAAAAATCAACATATATCTTTGATATTTGCCCTTAAATGTGTTTCATACTGCTTTGATGGACCTTTAGAGTTTGAACCTTAAATCATCAAAGTGATAGCAAGCCAACATTAACATAAAATTCAGGGAAAGCATTTTAATTGGAAGATATCCTTTACCTGCTGAGCTGGTGATCTCTTTTAGGGGAAACGTGGATATAGCTGTTACATTCTGAAAGAGATAAGTTTTAAAAAGTCTCTATATTTAAACCAAAAGAAGAGGTATGTGAACAGAAACGATTGTATCATGATGTTTGGGGAGACCTTCAAAAGACTCTTCTAGGGTCACTTTTGGACTCAAGCACTTTTGTCTCATTTATTTTAACTTGCACATGCATCTAGCAGTAGAAGAAATTAAAATAATTTGAATCTAAATTGTATTAAATGTATATTTGTTTAACATGTTATTCAAATTTTAACCATTTAAAATATGAATGCACAAATGCTTAGAAAAAATGGGCTCAAAATTAATAGCTGTTCTATTTTACTTGCTTCCAGATGTTTGATAATACAAAACTTGTTTAACAATAGTAAAATAATTTAAATATTATGCAATATACCATCAAATGCATTAAAGCAAAGAGTACTTAAAAAGTAAATGAGATCAGAGAGTAAAGCGATAATGTAGCTGAAAAAAATTCATTAACGTGAGTATAGAGAGAAAACCTAGCCTACAAACAAGGTTCCTTGTTTCCTTTTTATTTTTAAAGTAATGTGGCTTATGATGTTAACTTTGAAATGACCGCCAGTGAAAATTGTGATCATAATGATGTTTATTAAGTTTAAATTGATCATAAAATAGTTGATTTTAAGATAATTATGCTTTTGAAAGTATCATGCCAAAATTTTAATTGCAGCCTGCTACTTGTATAATATTTTTGTAATAGAAAGATATTTGCTACAACCATACAGACATATATTAGTAAAATCATAAATGAGCACATAGAATATAGAGAAGGGAAGGTGAGATTGCTTTTAATCAACTCTGCCTCCAAATTACTACCTACATTTTTCTTTATTGATCGGATAAATACTACACTTGGCTATACTTGTCTTAGGTTATTTAAGTGTCTTCAGATATTTACTCTATAGGTTGTACTTATCTGTAAGGAGCCTGATGGGTTAATGCTGCTTTAACTCTTACTCTATCTCTTAACTCTTATTCTATTTCTCTGCATTCATCAGTGAAACATCATTTTATTCACAGCAAGAAGTCTGACAAAATGAAGCAGCTCTACTACCTTTAGATCTAAACCGTAGGATAAGAAAAATAATTAAAGAACTAAATTCCTTTTGTTCAGGTACATAAGGGAAACTTTCCACCAAAGGGATGAAAATAGAGCAAAAGGTTTATGGAAGATTCCTACTATGGCTGAGTGAAATGAACAGAACTTAATAGCTAAAAGAACAATAGCTACCCTTTATTGAAAGGTCACTACGATTGCTCTGCTAGATGTTTTACATAAATTATATAAGCCCAGCTCCTGGCTAAAAAACTATGTATAATTTTTCAGGCCCAACCATATGCAATTAATTACAGAAGCTTTGCCTGGCAGGCATCATGAGATAAGCTGCCTCCCAGCACAAGACTTAGTGTGTGCAGCCAACACATTGAGTCCCTGAAGGCAGTTGCAGTTAAGGATCCAGGCTCCTCTGGGTGGCCATGCTCTTATGACTACCTTCATTTCTATCCCAGGGATCTCCATTAAGAGATTTCTTCATCTGGGCCTTTGGCCAAGGCATTCCTCAGGTGCCTCTGCGAAGACCTCTTTATGGGCCAGGGAATAGGGGCGGTGGAGAGGAAATTTGAAAACACTTTTTCTCCACTCTTACTCAGTACTCAATACTTTTCCGTTACTAGCTCTTTACCCTCTCACTACCCCAGGTTTTGGTTCCATAAAAGAAAAGACAGGAACCTTTGGTTTGAGGTTCCTTGGCAGTGAGATCATTCTCCATATCTGTGCTGATTCACCTCACACTAGATCAGTGCAATTCTATGGGGAACAGTGGTACAGTGGGGGACTCGCTACTTTCTATGGTTTAGCCGTTTTGCTTATACTAATTTCATTAAGTAAGTAAAGGCTTGATTTGTAATTACATTTTTACTTGTTTTCTTAATCTGCTACCCCAGCACTTGGTAGCTCAGCTCAGCTCCAAACATATAAATTAAACTTCTGAAAAATCCAATGAATTATATGTTATTATTATATGAATTTATATATAGGGAATACTGGGACTCAGGAAGGTTTACATAATTTATGACCACATAGGTAATAAGTGGTAGAATCAATAGATGAACTTGGTTCTTACTAGAATGCAAGGCCAGAACATTTGACCAACACTCACCAACTTGAGTGAACAAACCTTGTTATTAGAACAGCGTTACCCTTGTTGGATAGGGGTTAGTGTGTGACAAATAATGAGAGTGCAAAGGATATAACTGAGCACTGTTTCTCATTTGATCAAACCACAGGTGGATAAACATCACCAGTGAAATTCTCAGAGGAGCTGGCACTGACCAAGGCAGGTGATTATTGTTTGAACACCATTGTGTACACCATATAGACTGCGTTGTCAGTACGAAACCTCCCAAAAAAGAAGAAAAGTAAAGTAGCATATTATTATAATATCTTGGAGCCTTTTATTATACTACCTTTATCGCAACAAAGCATAATGGTCATTCTCAGTAGACTCATTTGATGCAGCCATTCATAATGTAATTGTTTTCTATTTGCTGTTGTAACAAATTAACACAAATTAATTGGTTTAAAACAAAACGTATTTATTACCTTAAAGGTTTGAAGGTATATAGTCTGACATGGGTCTCATTGGGCTAAAATAAAAGCATTAGCAGGGCAGTGCTTCTTTCTGGAGTCTCTGGAAAAAAAATCAATTTCATTGTTCTTTCTAGGTTCTAGTTGCTGGTCACTCTCTGTGGCTCATGGATCCTTCCTACATCTTCAAAACCAGCAATATCAGGCTGAGTCCTCAAGCTGCCATTCCTCTGATTCTCCCTTCTGTAGTCACATCTCATTCTAATTCTGTCTTCTGCTTCTTTCTCCTTGTTCCATATTTAAGGACCCTTGCGATTACATTGGAACACTCAGTTAAGCCAGGATAATCTCCCTTTTTCTTAAGATTAGCTAATTAGCAACTTTAATTTCCTGTTTGCTTTCTAACCTAACCCATTCTTAATTTCCAGGAATTAGGACTTAGATACCTTTTTGTGGGACACTATTCTGGCTATCACACAGAGTGTTGCCATTTTGTGAAATAACTGTACAGAAGCATTTGATTCCATTTTGCTTCATGGTATATTTCTGACAAAAGCAATTGTCTTTCTTGGATAATGCAAATTTTGTGGATTTTATGTCTCTAAAACAGAAAATACTATATGGGGGCATATTAAGGCAGTTATTTCTAGATGCCATGACAATCTTACAGAAGTTTATAATCAAAAGAAATAAAAGAGTATTGTCAAATCATTTCTCAAAATAATTAGATTTTCAAAAACCAGAGCTTAAAATCATTTCAACATTTAAAAACATGCTATGAATGTATCTGAGACCTTTCTAATTGAAGGCTTAAGTCTGAGAACTGAATTCAGTTTGGAGAGGATAAATCAGACATAGTTTCTGTCCTTGTAGAGTCTATTGGAGACTTCTGTGGGAAGACTTCTATAACACAGGATAGGCATGCTAGCCCTCTAATCAGAAGATTTCTTCTAGTAGCCAGCTGTTTGACCATGGCCAACCTCTGTTACATTTGGTTTTATTATTTGTAAAATGGAGATTATAGTAGTACCCTTTGATGGTTAATTTCATATATCAACTTGAGTGGGCTGCAAGGGGCCCAGATATTTGGCCAACTATTATTATGGGTATTCCTGTGAGGATGTTTCTGGATAAGAATAGCATGTGAATTGCTATATTAAGTAAAGCAGATTGCCATTGCTAACGTCAAGTATCAGAGAGACTCATCCAATCAGTTGAAACCCAGAATAAAACAAAAAGGCCAACCCTTTCATGAGTAGGAGGGAACTTCTCCTGCCAGAGTACCCTCACCTGGGACATTGCTTCTATCACCACCTTTGGTCTCAAACTAAAACACTGGCTGTTTCTGGATCCTGAGTTAGCTGGCATTTTAACTGGAACTAAACCAACCACTCTCCTGAGTCTCCAGCTTGCTGACTGCAGATCTTGGAAATTGTTATCCTCCGTAATTGTGTGAGTGAATTGTTTATAATATCTATCTATCTATCTATCTATCTATCTATCTATCTATCCATTCATCCATTCATACACATCCTATTTAGTCTGTTTTCCTGAAGAAACCTGACTAATACAGAGTTTAGTATCCACAGGGCTTCTAGAAGAATAGAATATCAAAGATGTTATTTCTGAATTGATTGTGTTTTCTGGAACTGGTTCTGTAATTTGTTTATATTTCAAACACTAATGACTATTTCCAGTAATAAAGATATAACTGTAAGTCCATGGTATGATTTGGAATTAGATATCAAAATATCCTGTTTGGATAGTCCTAATCAAATATACAGAAAGCAAGGTTTGAGTGAAGATGTATATGATACCTTTGAAACATTTTTGTCAAACTAATGAGTATAATGAGATTGGCTGGTAGCTCTTAATGTCACTGTAAAATGTGAGGATAAAAAAGAATGAGTTCAGGAATTTGAATTTCTAGCTTAAGCATAACATAAATAGCCTAAAAGCTTCTATATGTGCCCTGAAGGAGATCTTCATTTCCTTGGCTGCAGGGCTGAGATTATTAATAATCAAAATCAGAATCTCATCTTGCTACTTGCTGAATTATACTGGAAGTTTGACTCCTGGCCTTGCAAGATAGCTACTGTTAAAGTGAAGACATTAATTGAGAAAGAATAGGATTCTAAAAGTTGGATTCAAGACCTGTGAAAAGACACTGATGAAACTGAAGACATTAAACTCCTAAACTCTGATGAGTTTACTATGCAAATAGAAGAGGTCTTTCATCTCCAGTGGAAGCTGTCACTGACCGTCAGAGAAAGGAAGTGACCTCTCCACTTGTGCCCTCCTCATCTGAAGAGATTCACCCCGCATTGGCTGAGAAAACGGTAATGGGCAGTTTCCATGTAAGACAATATTAAGTCTTCTCAGTAACCACCCTCATCACCCTATCTACTTTTAGACCTATACCTTGGCTCAAGTCTTATAAGAACAAACTGTGAACCATAAGGAGGTATGCTACATTGCAAAAGAACAAATAGAGTTTTCCAATTTATATAGACAGAAATCTGAGAAACATGATAGAGTCAGTATCAAGGATGTAGAGAAACGGTGAAAGGAACGTAAAGTGGGAATAAATATGCATTTCATCATGACTGTGAGAAATACATTTCTGAGGGGAGCCCTAGGATCCCTGAAGAGCTCTATAATCACTCTTTTCTCTAGGACAGATGTTTCAGTGGGACTGTACTCACTGAACTGGGAAAACTAAATGCAATAGCAGAAATTGGATTCCAGGGTGGCAGAGGCCAAGTGATTGTACACAACTATCAAAAATGACGTTGGTTTTGTTACAATAATGGGCAACAGAATCAAAGCAGCAATCAGAATAGTCTAACTATTCTGCACACCTATGGTGTTGCCTAGTTGATAAATGATATACCTGGAAGTAAAGTAGATAAGAAGCCTATTAAATTCTTGCTTGATCTGTATAAGCAAAAAAATGTCCTAGATCAAGTGAAGAAAAGTCTAACTTGAATTATAAAAAAGCAGAGTGAAGACCTTTCAATCAATTCCCAGACTTGAGGAGCCGGTTTACAGATCCAGAACCCCTTGAATGAAGAGGAGACTGGGTCCTAGTGAAGAAGGACTCTGGTACGATGCTAAAAATCATACTATTAATATTTCTCCCAGCCTTCTCCAAAGGGATCTATGGTCTTTTATAACACTAACTGTACATTGTGGGGAAAAAATCAGATATTTCAGGGAATATTGGATACTGGCTCTGAACTGACATTAATTTTAGATGACCCAAAACTGTGCCCTACCAGTCAGAGGAGGGGCTTATGAAAATAAGGTGATCAGTGGAGTTTGAGCCCAGGTCCATCTCATAGTAGGCCCACTCAGTCCTCCAACTCATCCTGTGGTTTCTGCCTCCAGTTCTAGAATGGATAACTGGAATAGATACAGCAACTGGCAGATTCTTCAAATTGGTTCCCTGACCTGTGGAGTGAGGTTTATTATGGTGGATAAAACCAAATGGAATTTACTTAGAAATGCCTCTACCCAGGAAAATAGTAAACCAAAAGCAAAACCATATTTTTGAAAAGACTACAGAGATTATTGCCACCATCAGGTGACTTGAAAGATGCAGGGTTGGTGATTCCCACTACATCTCCATTTAACTAACTTATTTTACCTGTGTAGAGGACAACTGGATATTGGATAATGACAGTAAATTATGGTAAGCTTAACCAGGTGGTCATTTTAATTGCAGCTACTGTATCACATGTGGTTTCATTGCTTTGTGCAAATTAACACAAACCCAGGTACCTGATATGCAGCTATTAATCTGAAAAAAAATTTTTTTTCATACCTGTCAATAAGGACAATGAGAAGCAGTTTCATTTCAGCCTGCTCGCCCAGCAATACACCTTAACTGTCCTACCTCAGGGGTATATCAACTCTCTAGCCCTATGTAATAATTTAGTTTGCAGGGATCTTGATCACCCTTTTTTTCCCCCACAAAATATCACACTACTCCATTGTATTGATGGAGTCAGGCTGATTGAAACTAGTCAGTAAGAAGTAGCAACTAGTCTAGACTTATTGCTAAAATATTTGTGTGTCAGAGGGTGAGAAATATATTTGACAAAAATTTGGCGGACTTGTATCTCAGTTATATTTTTAGGTGTGCAATGGCGTGGGGCATGATAAGAAATGTTTTCTAAGTTAAAGGATACATTATTGCATCTGGCCATTCCTACAACCAACAAGATGCACAGATCCCAGTGATTTGGGGGGCAACATATTAATCATTTGAGTGTGTTACTCTGACCCATTTATTGAGTGAATTGAGAAGCTACTAGTTTTGAGTGGAGGGCAGAAAAAGAGAAGGCTGTGGAACAGGTCTGGACTACTGTGCTGGCTGCTCTTCCATTTGGACCATATAATCCAGTGGATTCAGTTTTACTTAAAGTGTCAGTGCAGATAGAGATGCTGTTTGGTGCCTTTGGCAGGCCGCTATAGGTGAGTCACAGCCCTTAAGATTGTGGAACAAGAATCTGTCGTCTTCTGTGGATAGCAACTCTCCTTTTGAGAAACAGACATGGCCTGCTGCTAATAGAGACTGAATACTTAATCACGGGCCACCATGTTACCAAGAGACCTGAACTTTCCATTGTGAAATGGATGTGATCTTACCCACTGCCTTAGTTTCTTCCTGCTGCTCTAGTAAAATACCTTAGATTGTGTAACTTATAAACAACAAAAAAGTACTTCTCACAGTTCTGGAGGCCAGTAAATCCAAGATCAAAACAGGGAAATTTAGTGTCTGGTGAAGTCTCCTCACTCTTTGTTTCCAAGATGGTGCCTTTGTTTTTGCATCACCACATGGTAGAAGATGAAAGGGCAAAAAAGATGATAAAGCCTGGTAGCTCTTTGAAGTTTCTTTATAAAAGCATTCATAGCATTTACAAGGGTAGAATCCTCATTACTTAATTACTTGCCAAAATGCTCCACCTCTTAGTACCATTCTATTGGAGTTTAAATGAGTTCATTTGAGTTTTGGAGGGACACATAAATTCAAACCATAGCACCCATAACACCATAAAGTTGGGAATGCACAGCAGCATTCCATCATTAAACAAAAATTACACATATGAGATTGAACTCCAATGGGCCCCAAAGGCACAATTAAGTTACTTGAATGAGTGGTCTAATTGTTAATTTTCTCCATTTCTGTCACACTACCTTCTCTCTCCCAGCCTGCACCTATGGCCTAGTGAAAGGTTCCCTAAGATCAGTTGATAGAGGAAGAGAATACTTGAGCCTGATTTAAAAATGGTTTCACTTGATATCCAGGCACCAAAGTGGACGGCTGTGGTACTATAGCCTCTTTCTGGGACACCCCTGAACAACCTTGGTAAAGAAAAATTCTCCCAGTAGACATAACTTCAAGAAGTGCACCTGATTGTTCATTTTACTTCAAGGAAAAAATGGCCAAACATGCAATTATATACTAATTCATGGGCTGTGGCTGAGAGTTTAGCTGGACAGTCAGGGACTTGCAAGAAACATGATTGAGAAATTGCTGACAAATAAATTTGGGAAAGATGCATATGAATAGATCTCTCTGAATGGGCAAAAAAACCAAACATATTTGAATCCCATGTGCATGTTCACCAAAAATGACATCAGCAGAAGATTTTATAAACCAAGTGGATAACAAGACCAATTCCGTAGATACCAGCCAAACTCTTCCCTCAGCCACCCCTGTCATTGCCCAATGGGCTCATAAACAAAGTGACCATTGTGGCAGAGATGGGGATTATGCATTGTGTCAACCACAAGGACTTCCACTCACCAAGGCCAACCTGCTTAATGGCACCACTGGTTATCCAATCTGCCAGGATCAGAGACCAACATTAATTCCATAATATGACACCATTACCTATGGTGATCAGCCAAATGCCTGATATTAAGTTGAATACGTTGAACCACTTTCATCATTGAAGGGGCAACACATGTTTTGTTCTTACTGGAATAGAAATTTACCTTGAATAAAAATGTGTATTCTCTGCATACAACACTTCTGACAAAGCTACCATCTGTAGACTTACAGAATCCCTTATCCACTGTTATGGTATTACACACAGATCTGCTTCTGATAAAGGAACTCACTTCACAACAAATAAAGCATGACAATGGGTCCATGCTTTTGGCACTCACTAGTGTTTGACCATGTTTCCCACTGTATTAGTATTCGTCCATTCTCACACTGTGATAAAGAACTACCTGAGACTGGGTAATTTATGAAGAAAAGAGATTTAATTGACTCACAGTTCTGCAGGCTTAACAGGAATCATGACTTGGAGACCTCAGGAAACTTACAATCATGGCAGAAAGTGAAGGGGAAGCAAACACATCTTACTATGGTGGAGCAAGGGAGAGAGAGAGAGAGAGAGAGAGAGAAGGCAAGTGCCACACACTTTCAAGCAACCAGATCTTGTGATAATTACTCATTCATTATCACAAGAACAGGAAGGGGAAAGTCTGCCCCCATGATTCAATCACCTCCCACCTGGCCCCTCCCCCAACATATGGGGGTTACAATCCAAGATGAAATTTGGGTGGGGACACAGAGCCAAACGATATCACCCATAATTCTGAATCAGCTGGCTTGACATAATAATTAAAGGACCTTTTAAAGATGGTTACAATGCCAGATAGGTGGGCTGGGGCAAGGTTGTTTAGGAGGCTGTGTATGCTTTGAATTATTATCCAGTGTGTGGTGCTATTTCTCCTATAGACAGAATTCATAGGTCCAGGAATCAAGAGGTAGAAATGGGAATAGTAGCACTCACTAGTCTGTTCTTGCATTGCTCTAAATAAATACCTGAGTCTGGGTAACTTATAAAGAAAAGAGGTTTAACTGGCTCACAGTTCTGTAGACTGTACAGGAAGCATGATGCTGGCAGCTACTTAGCTTCTGAGAAGGCCTCAGAAAACTTACAATTGTGGCAGAAGTGAAGCAGGAGCAGGAGGTGAAGGTGAGAACTGGAGCAAGAGAGAGAGGGGGCAGGTACCATACACTTTTTAAGGACCAGATATCACAAAAATTTACTCACTATTATGACGACAGAACCAAAGGGAATGGTGCTAAACCATTGACGAGAAATCTGCTCCCATGATCAAATCACCTCCCACCAGGCCTCACCTCCAATATGGGGATTACATTTCAATGAGATTTGAGCAGGGAAACACATCCAAACAATATTATGACCCATTAGCAAAATGTTTGCTTCCTACTTCCTGGACTTTATGGTTTGCTGACCTAGAAGTCTTAGTACCAAAAGGAAACTTACATGATTGTAAGTTTCCTGAGACCTCTCCAGAAGCTGAGTAGATAGCAGCATCATGCTTCTTGTACAGTATACAAAACTGTGAACTAAATGTCTTTTGTTTATAAGTAACCCAGTATCAGGTATTTCTTCATAGCAATGCTTCCAAAAGGATACACAATAATAATTCTATTAAACTATAAATTAAGATTGCCACCTGGCCACATTAGCCTCCTCATGCCTTTGAATTAACAAGGAAAGAAGAGAATTACTGTGCTGGCTGGGGTGATTGATACTAATAAGAAGAAATTGCACCGTCTCTGCACAATGAAGTTAAGAAAGAATGTGTATAAAATACAAAATAACTTTTAGGGTGACTTTTAATATTAACATGCTCTGTGATTATAATCGATGGAGTACCACAATAACCCAATTCAAGCAGGACTAGAAATGGCCAAGACTCTTCAGTAATAAAAGTTTGGGTCATCCCACCAGGTAATGAACCAGGATTAGCTGAGCTGCTTGCTGAAGGAAAGGGGAATTCAGATTGGGTAGTGGAAGAAATTAGCTATAAATCCAGTTACAACCATGTGATAAGTTACAGAAGTAAGAATTCATGTTGTCATGGTATTTCCTTATTTTGTTATGACTATTTTTGTATATATATATATGCATATTTGCTTGTATATATATATATATATATATATATTAATCAAATGCTTTTTGTTTTCTTTCCTCTCCTATTCCCTATTCCATAATATTCATTGACTTTATCTTATCCTATTTGAATACTATTAATTTTAGCTTTTACTTTTTGTTCTTTTATAATTTTAACTTATATTTTACATTCAAGGGTTTCACATGCAGGTTTGCTACATGGGTATATTGTGTGATGCTGAGGTCTGGGCTACAAAGGATTCCATTACCCAGGTAATGAGCATGGTACTCAATAGGTAGTTTTTCATCTCTTGGTTTCCCTCCCTCTCTCCTCCATCTAGTAGTCTCCAGTGTCTACTGCTCCCATCTTTATTTCCATGTGTACCCAGTGCTTAGCTCCCACTTATAAGTGAAAACACATGGTATTTATTTTTCTGTTTTTGTGTTAACATACATAGAATAATGGCCTCCAGCTGCTTCCATGTTGCTGCAAAGAACATTATTTTGTTCTTTTTTATGGCTGCATAATATGCCATATTGTATATTACCTTACCATATTTTTCAGTACAATTTACCACTGATGGACACCTGGGTTATTCCAAGTCTTTGCTATTGAGAATAGCACTGCAATAAAGATATGAGTGCATGTGCCTTTTTGGTACAATAGTTTATTTTCCTTTGAATATATACCCAGCAATGGGATTGCTGGGTTGAATACCAGCTCTGCTTTTAGTTATTTGAGAAACTGTCAAACTGCTTTCCATTGTGGCTGATCTAATTTACATTCCCACCAACAGTGTTAAGCACTCCCTTCTCTCCACAGCCATGCCAGCATTTGTTATTTTTTGACTTTTTAGTAATAATAATCCTAACTGGTGTGAGATGGTATCTAATTGTGGTCTTGATTTGCATTTCTCCGATGATTAGTGATATGAAGCTATTTTTCATACATTTGCTGGCCACTTACATGTCTTCTTTTGAGAAGTGTCTCCATGTCTTTTGCCCACTTTTTGATGGGGTATTTGTTTTTAGCTTGTTGAATTAAGTTTCTTATAAATTCTGGATATTAGAACTTTGTTAGATGCATACTTTGCAAATGTTTTTTCTCACTCTGTAAGTTATCTGTTTACTCTGTTGATAGTTTCTTTTGCTGTGCTGAAACTCTTTAGCTCAATTAGCTCTTATTGTCAATTTTTGTTTTTGTTGCAATTGTTTTTGAGGACTTGGCAAAAAATTCTTTCCCAAGGGTGATGTCCAGATTAGTATTTCCCAGCTTTTCTTCTAGAACTTTTACAGTTTTAGGTCTTATATTTAAATCTTTAATCCATCTTGAGTTAATTTTTGTATATGTAAAATGTACGGGTCCTGTTTTATTATTTTGAATATGGCTAGCCAGCTATCTCGGCATCATTTATTGGATAGAAAGTCCTTTCTCCATTGCTTATTTTTGTTGACTTTGTCAAAGATCAGATGGTCGTTGGTGTAGAGCTTTCTTTCTGGGTTCTTAATTCTATTCCATTGGTTCTATGTATCTGTTTTTGTACCATTACTTTGCTGTTTTGGTTACTGTAGCCTTATAGTATAGTTTGAAGTTGGGTAATGTGATGTGTCTGACTTTGTTCTTTTTGCTTAGTGTTGCCATGGCTCTTTGGCCTCTTTTTTGGTTTTATATAAATTTTAGAACAGTTTTTTCTAGTTCTGTGAAAAATGACATTGATAGTTTGATAGCAATGGTGTTGAAACTGTAGATTTTGAGGGTAGGCAGTATGGTCATGTTAACAGTGTTGACTCTTCCAATTCATGAGCATGGAATGTTTTCCATTTGTTTCTGTAATTTATTATTTCTTTCAGCAGTGTTCTGTAGTTTACCTTGTAGAACTGTTTCACCTCTTTGGTTAGATGTATTCCTAGGTATTTTAATTTTTTCTGCCCATTGTAAATGGGATTATGTTAGTGATTTGCTCTCAGCCTAAATGGTATTGGTGTATAGAAATGCTACTGATTTTTGTAAATTGATTTTGTATTCTGAAACCTTACTGAGGTCATTTATCAGTTTTAGGAGACTTTTGGCAGTCTTTAGGGTTTTCTAGATATATAATCGTATTATCAGCAAAGAGAGATAATTTGACTCCAGCTTTTCCTATTTGGATGTCTATTGTTAATTTTAAATTATATTATTTAAATTACAGGTTATCAAAGAAAAGAGTAACCTTTACTCAGAGATTTATTGTCTTTTCTCAGGAAGGACTTAGTGCATTTTTGTTTGTATACAGGATAGTTTTGTCATGTTAGGTGAAATGATAACCTTGTTATTTTCTTTATTTGGATATTAAATGTGATTTATGGAGTTATCTATGGGTGTCAAGTTGACCAGGGATGAACTTGTGATGGTTAGTTTTATGTGTCAATTCGACTGTGCCATGGGTGCCCAGACATTTGGTCAAATATTATTATGTGTGTGTCCATGAAGAAATTTCTGAATGAGATTAAGACTTGAATCAGTAAGCATAGTAAAGCAAATTGCCTTCACTAATACATGTAAACCTCATCTAATCAGTTGAATGTCTAAATAAAACAAAAAGATTGACAATCTGGGGAGTATTAGGGAGCTCCTTCTGCCTTATTATCTTTAGTTAGGACATCTGTTTTGTTTTGTTTGCTGCCTTTAACTCAAACTGAAACACTGGCTCTTCCTCAGTCAATCCAGTTGATATTCAGAGTGGAATTGTACCATTGGTTCTCCTGATGCTCAGGCCTTCAGACATGGAATGAAAGTACACCATTACTTCTCCTGCATCTTTAGACTGCAGATCTTGGGACTTGTTAGCATCAATAATCACATGAGCCAATTCCATTATTTGTGTGTGTGTGTGTGTATAGATATAATCTTTGATTGTTATATTCCTCTGGAGAATTCTGACTAATACACCCTAATTGGGTTTACACCTCAATGGAGCTATGTAAAGGTTAAATGAACGATGCTTTTAGAGTACTCAGCATATGATGAGCACACTGTTATTATGATTACTATCTAGAGTGAACATCTTATAACTGCATAGATTTTTCCACTGCACGAGAATGTCTTCCCAGTAATACAACATATAGAAAAGTTAAATTACCCTTGAAACCATATTTTAAATACCTGTAGTCCAAGATCAGCATGATATAAGTGTACTCACACTGTTAATTCTTTAAAAAATTTACCTTTCTTTGAAAAAAGATAAACTGTACACTTTTTTTACTATCTTTGCAAGTATTTGTATCCCACACAACACGCAGTCTGCTTTCCAGAAATGTAGATATCCTTTCTGACAATTTAAATGACTATTTCACGTGCTTACTTCAATGTTTATGTTTCATTATCTAAACATATGGTACACCACATAATTCAATTCTCATTTTATGAAGTTAAGAGGAAGGACCTCCAAATCACTCATTGAAAATTTAGATAAGGAGTTGCATTAGCTTAAAAAAAGTTACTAAATGCCCTTCCCTTCATATCTGAACACCATACACATAACATTGAATTTTCTTTTGTGAATAGCATATGCAATCTTCTTTAAATCTCACGGCTTCACCATAAGTATCATGTTTAATGATGCGTTAGTTTATTCATAGAATTAGTTAAGCTTGCTAAAAGTTTAAAATATTTTCTATCATACTCATATAAACATGTCAATAGACGTAGAAAGTATTTCTGACACAATTCAGCACCCTTCCATGTAAAAAACTCTCATCAACCTAGGAACAGAAGCAAATTACCCAAACATAATGAAGTTCATATATGAAAAGTTCACAGCTAGCATCATACTCAATGTTGAAAAACTAGAAGCTTTTCCTTTGAGATCAGGTACATGGCAAGGATGCCCACTCTCTCCACTTCCGTTCACCATCATACTGGAAGTTTCTGATGGAGCAATTAGGTAAGAACAGGAATTAAGAAGCAACCAAATTGAAAAATAAAAAAGTCAAAATGCATATATCATGATTATATATATGTGTATGTGTGTATATATATACATATATATATATATAAGAATTCTGTAAAATAACTATTAGAACAAAAAAAAATAAGGAGGAGGTGAAGCAAGATGGTGGAATAGAAGGCTCCACTTACTGTCCCCACCAGCGAAGACTCCAATTCACCAACTATCTACACAAGAAAAGTACATTCATAAGAAACAAATATCAGGTGAGCACTCACAGTACCTGGTTTTAACTTCATATCACTGAAAGAGACACTGAAGAGGTAGAAAAAACAGTCTTGAATCACTGACGCCATCCTTTCCCCACTCCCCTGCATCTGTAGTTTGATGCGGAGAGCGTTTCTGTGCACTGGGCAAGGGAAAGTGTAATAATTGTGAGACATTGTACTCGATGATGCCATTAGGGCAGAAAGAAAAAGTGGACTAAATTCAGTTGACATCTGCCCACGGAAGGAGCATTTGAAATAGCCCTAGCCAGAGGGGAATCTGATACTAGCAGTCAGAACTTGAGTTTCCACAAACCTCACCACCACAGGCTAAAATTCTCTCAAAGTTTCTAAGTAAAATTGAAAGGAAGTCTTAGGCTACAAGACCTGCAACTTTTAGGTGATTCGTAGCGCTGCACTGGGCCCATAGCTAGCGGACTGTAGGGGCATGTGACCTACTGAGACACAAGCTTGGGTGGTTACGGGAGTGCCGGCATCACCCCTCCCCTAACCCCAGGCTGCATAGGTTGTGGGTCCAAAAGAGACCTTTTCCTTTCACTTGAGGAGAAGAGAGGGAAGAGTGTGGAGGACTTTGTCTTGCATCTTGAATCTTGCATCCTGGATACTAGGGCATCAGTCAGAGTTGTGAGGACCTCTTTCCAGAAACTAGCTCCTGGATGACATTTCTAGATGTGTGCTGAGCCAGAAGGGAAACTTCTGCCTTGAGTGGAAGAAATCAGTCCTGGTACAATTCATCACCTGATAAATAAAGAGCTCTTAGGCTCTGAATAACTAGCAGTGATACCCAGGTATTATGTCAAGGGCCTTGGATGAAGCTCTGATTGCTGGTTTAAGGTGAGATTCAGCACATTCACAGCAGTGGTGGCTATGAGGTAAGACTCTTGCTTGAGCAAAGCAGAGGGAAAAGTGAAGGGGACTTTGTCTTGCACCTTAACTATCAGCTTGGCCATAGTGGGGGTAAACCACGAAGTGGAATCTTGGGGTGCCTGAACCAGAACTTAGCTGCCCACTGTTGAAGCCTTACCAATGCACCACAATGTTTCAATTTTGTTGTTTGAAGTAGGACTCGGAGTTCTTTTTGTCACAACCGAGAAAATTAAGGGCATTGACACAGGGGTGAGGTTGGAACGAAAGTTTAATAAGCAAAAGGAGAAACCTCTCCACAGCCAAGAGAGGCCCAGAAAGAAGGTTGCCATTCTTCAGTTGAATACAGACTTTTTAAAACAGATTAGTAGGGAGGGATGTTTCATTTATATATGGTGTAAAAAACCAGTTAGGACTAGGTATTTCATTTGCATAAAGCACAAATTCCTGACAGCTCCACCCTGTCGTTTTAGTGTGCATGCAGATTCTTAGCGTAAGTTACACCTTGTTGTTTAATTTCCCTTACTGTGCATGTGTTAGGGGGCAGAATTCTCCGTTGCGGATGTGCCTGGTTATGTGTAATTCCCCTTATCTGTGCAGCTGTAGACACATTTCAAGTAAGCGGCCCCACCCCCACAAGCTCCCTTATCTGAGTATGTGCAAAAAAGAAAAAGGATGTGTTCACTGAAGCCTACCATACATATGTGACCCTTATTAGTTACACATAAGGCATTTTTATGGTGGACTTTGCCCCCTTATCTCTGCTTGCAGCTTGATCTTTCAAGCTGTTCCTTTGTTAGAAAAAGGAATTCCTCTGAGGACTTTTCCTAGCTATCTGCCTAATTCTTTTCTCTCTCTTCTCTCACCACTACCCTGAAGGGTGAGTTCCAGGCCGGGCAGCATTCACCGAATGTTGACTAAAGATCTTTGGTCCTTAAGGGAATGTTACCAGTATTCTGGCAGTATTCCTCATGGCCTATGGTGGTGGTGGACATGGCATAAAGATCCTTTGCCTTTGGAAAGGTGAGGGAAAAATAGAAAGGCCTATGTCTTGTGGTTTGAGTGCCATCTCAGCCTCAGTACATTAGAACGCCAGGTAGATGTCTAAGGTTGTTGACTATAGATGTTGGCTCTTAGATGGTACCTCTGGACTTGTTTGGGGACTAGGAAAACTCACTGCCCTTAAGGGAAAGACACAGACATGGCTGTGTTTGTCACCTGTTGATTATAGGTCCCCAGGGCTTTGAGTGAACATAGGTGGTAAGCAGGGAGTGGTTACAGCAAGTCTTGGGCAAAACCCAGTGCTGAGCTGGCTACAGGTCTAACCCACAGCTGTCTCTGTGGTGGTGGCCACAGGGCAGCCTGTGTCTTTCCACCCCAAGTGTCAGGTGGCTCAGAATAGAGACAGAGAATCTGTTTAGGAAAAAGTAACGAAAGGAAATAAGATTCTCTGCCTGGTAATCCAGAATATTCTTCCAGATTTTGTCCAGATATTATATAGTGATATTGCTATATTGATATATTACTACATAATGATAAAGGGGTCACTTCAACAAGACAATATAACAATTTTAATTATATATGCACCTGATGCTACAGCATCAAGATATAAAGCAAATGTTATTAGAGCTACAGAGAGAAGCAGGCCCCAGTACAATAATAGCTGGAGACTTCAACATCCCACTTTCAGCATTGGACAGATCTTCCAGACAGAAAATCCATAAAGAAACATTGGACTTAATCTGCACCATAGACCAAATGGACTTAATAGATATTTACAGAATATTTCATCCAAGAGTTGAAGAATACACATTCTTTTCCTCAGCACACGGATCATTCTGAAGGATAGAGGGTATGTTGGGTCACAAAACAAGTGTTAAAACATTCAAAAAAAGTGAAAATAATATTAACCATTTTCTCAGACCACAAGGAAATAAAAGTAGAAATCAATAACAAGAGGAATATTGGAAGCTATACAAATACATGAAAATTAAACAATTTGCTCCTGAATGACCACTGTGTCAATGAAGATATTAAGAAGAAAATTGAAAAAGTTCTTGAAAGAAATGATAACGGAAACACAGCATGACAGAAACCTGTGAGACAGAACAAAAACAGTACTAAGAGGGAAGTTCACAGCTGTTAAGTGCCTACATCAGAAAAGAAGAAAAGCTTCAAATAAACAATCTAATAAGGTGTCTTAATTTAATAGAAAATCGAGAATTTACCAATTCCAAATTAGTAGAAGAAAAGAAATAATAAATACCACAGTAGAAATAAATGAATTTAAAATGAAGAAAACAATACAAAAAAATTAATAAAACAAAATGTTGGTTTTTAAAAAAAGTTAAACAATATCGACAAACCTCTATCCAGACTAAGAAAAAAAAGAGAATATCCAAATAAATAAAAGCATAGATGAAAAAGGAGGCATTACAACTGATACTGCAGAAATTCAAAGGATCACTAGTGGCTGCTATGAGCAGCTATATGCCAATAAATTTTAAAATCTAGAAAAAATGAACAAATTCCTAGACACGTAAAATCTAAGATTGAACAAGAAAGAAATTCCACTATGAGGTCATTATTACCCTGATACCAAAACCAGCCAAATACACATAAAAAACACACACAAAACAACAAGCCAATATCTCTGATGAATATTGATGCAAAAAATCTCAATAAAATAAAAGCAATCCAAATTCGGCAATACATTAAAAAGACTCTTAAAAAGACTATTCATCATGACCAACTGAGATTAATTTCTGGTATGCAAGGATGGTTAAACATGAGCAAATCAATAAATGTTATAAATCACATCAACAGAATGAAGCACAAAAACCATATGATTGTTTCAAATGATGCTAAAAGCATGTGATAAAATTTAACATTCGTTTACAATAAAAATTTCTAAAAAAAAAACTGGGCATAGAAGGAACATACATCAACATAATAAAAAACATATATGACAGACCCACAGCTGGTATCATACTGAATGGGGAAAATCTAAAAGCTCTTTCTCTAAGATCTGAAACATGTCAAGGATGACCACTTTCACCACTGTTATTCAAAATAGTACTGAAAATCATACCTAGAGCAATCAGACAAGAGAAAGATATAAGAAGCATCTTAATTGAAACAGAATAAGTTATATTATCCTTGTTTATAGATGATATAATCTTATTTCAGGAAAAATCTAAAGATTCCACAAGAAAACCATTTGAATTGATGAACAAATTCGGTACAGTTGCAGGATACAAAATCAGCATACAAAAATCAGTAGCATTTTTATATGCCAACAGTGAACAATCAGAAAAACAAATAAAAAATGTAATCCCATTTACAGTAGCCACATATAAAATTAAAAACCTAGGAATTAGCCAAAGAAGTGAAACTTCTCTATAATGAAAACTATAAATTACTGATGAAAGAAATTAAATGTGACACCAAAAAACGGAAAGTTATTCTAATCATGGATTGGAATAATCAATATTGTTAAAATTTCCATACTACTCAAAGCAATCTGCCGATTCAATGCAATCCCTATCAAAATACCAATGACATTCTTCACAGAAATATTTAAAAAATCTAAAATTTTATTTGGAACCACAAATGGCCCTGAATAGTCAAAGCTCTCACCAATAAAAAGAGAAAACCTCAAGTAATCACATTACCTGACTGCAAGTTATTCTTCAGAGCTATAGTAACCAAAACAGCAAGGTACTGGCATAAGAACAGACACATAGACCACTGGAACAGAATAGAGAATGCAGAAAATAATTCACACACCTACAGTGAACTTATTTTTGCCAAAGGTGCCAAGAACACACACTGGGGAAAAGACAAAAAGAATAAAAATGTAGGCATAAACTTGGCTAAGGAGGTGAAAAACTTACATACCAAAAAGTATAAAACGTTGAAGAAATAAATTGAACAAAAAACTAATTGAAAGACATCCCATGCTTGTAGTTTGGAAGACATAATATTATAAAAATGCCCATGCTACCCAAAGCAATCTACAGATTCATTGCAATCCCTATCAAAATCCAAATTGTAGTTTTTGCAGAAATAGAAATAAGTGCTAAAATTTATTTGTAACAATCAAAGACCACTAATAACCTAATCAATTGTGAGAAAGAAGAATAAAGCTAGTGACATCATACTTCCTGATTCCAAAATACTTTACAAAGTCACAGTAATCAAAACAGTATGATAATGGCATAAAGACAACAGAATAGACAGCCTAGAAATAAATCCACACATATACAGTCAATGATCTTTGACAAGGTTACCAACAATACATAATGGGGCAAGAATAGTCTCTTTACCAAGAGTTATTGGGAAAACTGATTTCCAAGTACAAAAGGATAAAATTGACCCTTATCTTTTACCATACACAAAAATCAACTCAAGTCAATTAAAGACTTAAACATAAGACCTTAACCTCAAAAACACCCTGAAAAAAAAATAGGGAAAAAGAGTTGTGACTTTAGTTTTGGCAATTATGTATTGGATATGACACTAAAAGCATAGGCAACAAAACTAAACTAGAAAGTTTCTACATAGCAAGTGAAACAGTCAACAGAATGAAAATTCAACCTATGGAATGAAAGAAAATATTTGCAAATCATATATGTTCATAAGGGGCTAATTTTCAAAATATCTAAGCAACTTCTACAGCTCAATAGAAAAAATAAAACTAATAACCAATTAAAAACTGGGCTAAAAACTCAAAGTGACATTTCCCAAAAGAAGACATCCAAATGGCCAACAGATATATGAAAAAAAAAAACATGCTTAACGTAACTAATCATTAGAAAAATGCAAGTTAAAACCGCAAGGAAATATTATATATCACACCTGTCAGATTCGCTATTATCAAACAAAACAAAACAAAGTATTGGTGAAGATGTGGAGAAATTGGAACCCTCACACACTGTTGGTGAGAATGCAAAATTGTGATGCCAATATGGAAAACAATATGGAGGCTTCTCAAAAAATTAAAAATTAAACTACCATATGAATCAGCATTCTCACTTCTGGATATTTATTCAAAAGAACAGAAATCAGGATACTAAAAGATATTAGCACTCCTAGGTTCTTTGTAGCACTATTCACAACAGCGAAAACTTAAAAATAACCTAAATGTCTATCAACAGACAAATGAATAAAGAAAGTGTTGGGTTGGGCATGGTGGCTCACACCTGTAATCCCAGCACTTTGGAAGGCTGAAGTGGGAGGATTCCTTGATCCGAGGAGGTTAAGAGCAGCCTGGGCAACATAGCGAGGCCTGTCTCAACAAAATAATTATAAAAAATTAGCTTGTAGTGGTGGCTTGCAAGTGTGGTCTCAGCTACTCAGGAGGCTGGGGGGGAGGATTGCTTGAATCTAGTGATCAAGGCTGCAGTGAGCCATATTATTTAGCCTTAAACATGAAGAAAAATTTGCAAGATGCAATACAAATGAACCCTGAGAATATTATGCTATGTGAAATATGATAGTCACAAAAAGACAAGTATTGTACAAATCCACCTATATGGGTCATCTAAAATAGTGAAATTCATAGAATCAAAGTGTACAATGATAATTACCAGGGGCCATGAGAAGGGATAAATGAAGAGCTAATAATCAATGGGCATAGCTTCAGTTAAACAAGGTAAATAAGCTCTAGTGATCTGCTGTACAACATTATACCTAAACAATAATGTATTGTAGGGTAAATCTGTTCTTTTAAAAAAATATCTTTCAGATCTATACCTGCAGATGTGTTCATACCACAATGAAATAAAATAAAATACCACAGTAGTTTCATAATTTAATGAAGGAAAAAATATTGATTTACAGGGAACTCTCATTTATTTTTTCTTTTCTTTTCTTTTTTTTTTTTTTTTTTGAGATGGAGTTTCACTTTTGTTGCCCAGGCTGCAATGCAATGGCATGATCTTGGCTCACTGCCACCTCCACCTCCTGGATTTAAGCAATTCTCCTGTCTCAGCCTCCCAAGTATCTGGGATTACAGGCATGCGCCACCGCACTGGGATAATTTTGTATTTTTAGTAGAGACGGGTTTCACCGTGTTGTTGGTCAAGCTGGTCTCGAACCCCTGACCTCAGGTGATCCACCTGCCTTGGCCTCCAAAATTGCTGGGATTACAGGAGTGAGCCACCGTGCCTGGCTCGAATTACAGGGAATTCAATATATTCTGAGGAGCTATTATTTTCTCTGTGTTTAAAAATCGGTATTGGACTTTTCTTTTTTTTACTCCTATTTGTCTGGTCTTATGAATTTGAAAATAAAATTTTAGAAGCAAATTTTAATTTGTCACATATGATGCTACCAAATTATTTTTGTGTGCTTCACTCCATCTTTTGGTAAACAGAAAACTCCACTATCACAAATAAAGAATATCATTTAAAACAAAAATTTGCTCAATACATATTGGCCTCTTAATTGCCATGAAATAATATTCATCTGCATATCTAATCACTAAATTATTGATTTCTTAGAATGTAAGCCATTTTTAAAGTAAAAATTTTATAAATTTTTTAAAAATTGTAATCCCAGCAGTAAAAAAAAAAAAAAGTTTTGTTTTGTTTTGTTTTGTTTTTTCTTTTTTGAGAGGGAGGCTTTTGCTCTGTTGCCCAGGCTGGAGTGCAGAGCCATGATCTCGGCTCACTGCAGTCTCCACCTTCTGGGTTCAAGCAATTCTCCTGCCTCAGCCTCCAGAGTAGCTGGGATTACAGGCGCCCGCCACCATGCCCAGATAACTTTGTATTTTAGTTGAGACTGGGCTTCACTACGTGAGGTCAAGCTGGTCTTGAACTCCTGACCTCAAATGATCCGCCTGCCTTGGCCTCCCAAAGTGCTGAGATTACAGGCGTGAGCTACCATGCCCAGCCAAAAATAGAATACTTTTTAAAGTATTTGAAGAAAGAAGTGATTTGGCACCTTAGGCAATGCAGATTGATGAAGTATTATATTTAAGTCATTTATCTCTCTTCTGCACTTTTTATAGAAATTTGACACATATGAGAAAACTGGAAATTGGATAATTCTCAAGAGTATTTTTTTAACTTTTATTTTAAATTCAGGGGTATATGTGCAGGTTTGCTACATAGGTAAACTTGTGTACAAGACGGTTTCTTGTACAGATTATTGAATCACCCAGGTATTAAGCCTAGTACCCATTAGTCATTATTCTTGATTCTCACCCTCCTCCCACTCTCCACTCTTCAGTAGACCCCAGTGTGTGTTGTTCCCCTCTATGTGTCCATGAGTCCTCATCATTTAGCTCTCACATATGTGAGTTCACGCAGTATTTGGTTTTCTTTTCCTCTGTTAGTTTGCCAAGAGTAATAGCCTCCAGCTCCATCCATGTCCCTGAAAAGGACATTATCTTGTTTTTCTCTGTGGCTGCACAGTATTCCATGGTGTGTATATACCACATTGTCTTTATCCAGTTTATCATTAATGCGTATTTAGGTTTATTCCATGTCTTTGCTATGATGAATAGCACTGCATTCATGTATGCATTCATGTGTCTTTACAATAGAACAATTTGTATTCCTTTGGGTATGTACCCAGTAACGAGATTACTGGGTCGAATGGTATTTCTGTCTTTAGGTCTTTGAGGAATCACGACATTGTCTTCCACAAAGACACTCCCACCAACAGTGTATAAGCATTCCTTTTTCTTCACAATCTTGCCAGCATCTTCCTTACAGATGCTGGATATTAAACCTTTGTCACGTGCATAGTTTGCAAAAATTTTCTCCCATGTTGTAGGTGTCTGTTGCCTGGTTTCTTTTTCTGTGCAGAAGCTCTTTAGTTTAATTAGATCCCATTTGTCAATTTTTGCTTTTGTTGCAATTGCTTTTGACATGTTCATCATGAAATCTTTGCCCATGTCTATGTTCTGAATGGTATTGCCTAGTTTTTTTTCTAGTGTTTTTTATATTTTTAGGTTTTAAATTTAAGTCTTTAATTCATCTTGCATTGATTTTGTATATGGTGTAAGGAAGAAGTTCAGTATCAATTTTCTACATATAACTAGTCAGTTTTTCCAGTACCATTTATTACATAGGGAATCCTTTCCTCATTGCTTGTTTTTGTCAGGTTTTCCAAAGATCAGACAGTTGCAGGTGTGCAGTCTTATTTCCAGGTTCTCTATCCTGTTTCATTGGTCTATGTCTGTTTTGTACCAGTATCATACTGTTTTGGTTACTGTAGCCTTGTAGTATAGCTTGAAGTCAGGTAGTGTGATTTCTCTAGGTTTGTTCTTTTTGCTTAGAATTGCTTGGATATTCAGGCTCTGTTTTGTTTCCATATGAATTTTAAAATAGTTTTTTTCCAGTTCTGTGAAGAATCTCATCGGAAGTTGAATATGGATAGCACTGAATCTATAAATTGCTTTTGGCAGTATGGCTATTTTATTGATATTGATTCTTCTTATCCATGAACATGAAATATTTTTCTATTCATTTGTGTCATCTCCTATTTCTTTGAGCAGTAGTTTGTAGTTCTCATTGTAGAGATTATTCACCTTCCTAATTAGCTGCATTCCTAGGTATTTTTTTTTTCTGTGGCAATTGTGAATGGGAGTTTATTCCTGATTTGGCTCAGCTTGACTGTTGTTGGTGTATAGGAATGCTAGTGACTTTTGCACATTAATTGTATCCTGAGATTTTACTGAAGTTGTTTGTCAAATTAAGAAGCTTTGAGGCCCTTACTATGGGGTTTTCTAGATACAGGATTATGCCATCTGCAAACAGGGATAGTTTTACTTCCTCTATTCCTATTTGGATGCCCTTTATTTCTTTCCCCTGCCCGATTGCTCTAGCCAGGACCAACAATTTCTGTATGGCTAAAGTATTTTATGGGAGCAAGTCGAACCTAGATGGATGGCTTTCCCTGGCTACACTCTACTACAGACACTCCTGCACCAAATCCTCTGGGCTCCACATCAGCTGGCTTGCTGCTCCACCGCTTTGCTTGTCTCCCAGAGCCTCCACCCCAGAAAGATGTAGGTCAGCAATCACTCAGTGCAATCAGCCCATAATCGAGGGTCTGTGCTGTGGGCCCAATCATGGGGTTCCTTGTCTGGTGATGAGCTGTCAGGGATGTGTAAGACCCATTGGAGACAGGATGATCTTCCATCCTTGAGTTGACTGTAGATTGTTGGGAGATGTAGATAAGGCACTTAGGGTCTTTGCTCCTTTGTTAGTCTGAGGGAAACAAGGAGGGTTCCAATTCAGAGGCAGTGGCACAGAGGTTTTCAGTTACCCTTGGAGGCTCTGTTCAGGGAGTTGTTGAGTTGCTAATGGCTGCATAGCTCTGGTGGGAGGTGACTTGAGGCCCAGATCCGGAGAACCTGCTCATTGAAAAGATATGGGAACAAGTGCCCACATAACAGTCTGGCCATTTTTCTGTAGGTCTGCTGTGGTATGCTGGAGACCCACTTCAGTCCCTAGTTGCCTCATATTTTTCAGTGATCACTAGTAAAGGCTGTAAAACAGCAAAGATGGCAACCTGCCCCTTTCCCTGGGAGCTCTGATCCAGAGAAGTACAGGCCTGTTGCCAGCCTGAAAACACCTGTAGGAGGTGGCTGAAGACCCAGATTGGGAGGCTTCACCAAGTTAAGAGAAATGGGATTGGGGAACCATTAAAAAAAAGTAGTCTGGTCACATTTTCATAGAGCAGCTGTGCTGTTCTGGGGGTCTGCTTCGGCCCACAGTTACCTTGGACACTCCAAAGCCCAAAGTCTAGAACAGCTGATTTGTCCAAGCAGGAAAGATTCTAGCCCACTCTTCTACCTGGGAGCTCCATCCCAGGGAAGCCTGAAACCTCTGTTATCTAGAGAACACCAGTTGGGGAGCTGGAGACCCCTGTCTGGAGTCTTCCCTGGTGGTGAGGATTGTGATCGGAGACCTGCTTAAAAAAGCAGTCTGGCAACATTTTCCTAGGGCAGCTGTACTGTGCTAGGGCACTGTTTCCACCAACAGTCGGCTTGGGGTCTCCAAAGCCTGAAGGCTGGAATGGCTAAGATGGTGTTCCACCCCTCCCTTTAGGGAGCTCTGTCTCAGAGAGTTTTCAAATCTCTGTTGGCCAGTGATATGGTTAGACTTTGTGTTCCCACCCAAATCTCATATTGATATGTAATCCCCATAATCCTCATAATCCTCACATGCCAAGGGAGAGACCAAGTGGAGGCAGTTGAATCATGGGGCAGTTCCCCCATGCTGTTCTCGTGAAAGTGAGTTCCCACGAGATTTGATGGTTTTATAAGGGGCTCTTACCTGCTTCACTCGGCACTTCTTCCTGCTGCTTTGTGAAGAAGGTGCCTTGCTTCCCCTTCTCCTTCTGCCATGATTGTAAGTTTCCTGAGGCCTTCCCAGCAATGCTGAACTGTGAGTCAATTAAACCTTTTTCCTTTATAAATTACCCAGTCTTGGCCAGTTCTTCATAGAAATATGAAATCATACTAATACAGACAGAGAACACTGGCGGAGGTAGCTGAAGGCCCTGGTTGGGAGGTCCTGCCCAGTGAGGAGGAATGGGATCAGGCACCAACTTATAGAATCAGTCTGGCCATGTTTTGGTAGAGCAGCTGTGCTGTGTTGGGGGATTCCTTTTGCCCCAGGTCGGCTTGGACTCATCAAAGCCCAAAGGCCATAACAGCTAAGTCGACCAAACAACAGAGATGGTGGCCTGCCACTCCTGCTGGGAGCTCCACCCCAGGGAGGTGATCTGCTGCTACCAGTTGCTGGCTAGAATTCCAAACCAGTGGGTCTTATTCTGCGAGGTGCCGTGGAAATGTGGCCTGCAGACCATCACTGCATGCCCCCCTGGATTCAGCCTTTTTATCTAGGGGTATGTGTTGGGGTCTAAACCCTCACTTTCCTGGAGTTGCAGCTACTTTTGCCAGGAGCCTGGAAAGTCAGAGTATGTAAAGTTCCTGAGTCACTGGTACATGTTTAAGCAGCTGCTCTGCCAAGACCCCACGTAGCTCTGTGTGTCAGACTGAAGGCCCTGGTGGAGTGGGTTCACAAGGGGATATCCTCACCTGAGGGTTGTAAAGATCCATGGAAGAGGTGTGGGATCTTGTGGTAGCACATTCACCCACTGTTTCTCTGGTGAGGAAGCCTCTTCTAGGTCTGTGTCGCTCCCAGATTTGCCATTGTCCTGCCTTGCTTTTCTCCATTTTCTATGAGTCAAGTTGTTTCCTTTATTAGTTTCAATGTGAGTACCTGGATGTTTCAGCTGAAGGCGCTTTATTTACTCGCCCCTTCCATTTCTCTCCTTGAGAGCAATGCGCATTGGCTGCTTCTAGTCATCATGGCCACTCCCCCACCAAGTATTTTATTGTTGATAAATTTAGATTTTTTTTTCAAAATAATCAGAGTAAAAATATTAAACCTCTTTCTTCTTTCTGAGAACACTTTATTCAGTAATATGATCCCATCATAACATCTATCCCAGGCTTGTCTTAAGCAAGATAATATTGAGATAAGTTCATTTAAGAAGCAATATTTTAATAATACAATTTTGAAATACTTCAGTATTCTTATTCGGAATAGTAATGATACACACAGTGTAATTATACCTGGTAAGGATGAAAATTGATTGCAAAAGCAAGGTGAATAGAGGGACAACAAGACTCATTTTGATTGGCAAAATATGTTGGTGTTTGCTACATTTTCTCATTTTTATTGTAGCATCACGTGATTAAAACTATTTTTATATAAATGAAGTCTTTAACTTTGGCATAGGAAATGTTTTTCTAACTATAACTCAAAATCTGGAAACATTAATAAAATATAGATGAATTAACTAAAAGGAAAGAAAATGCATGAGAGACATGCCATAAACAGAGTTTCCAGACAACAGATAAACAGAGAGAATATTAGTAACATATAATACAAAAGGCTTTTATCGCTAATGAAGAACTCTTAAAATTTCAGGTATGAAGAACTAAAATTCTGACAGAAAATTGAGAAAAAACACAGGCAGATAATTCACTCAAACATATAAAATATAGCTCTAAAACATGAAATAAAAATGTTCAAAGCCAATAGTAATTAGCAAAATACAATTAAAACAACTCTGAAAAAACATTTCTCACTTATCAGACTGGCAAAAGTTTAGAAGTATGAAAGCACATTCTATTGGCAAATTTGTAGGGAAATAGGCACTCTCTTGCATTCCTTGTGATAATGTAAATTGGTACATTTCTTCCTGGAAGAAAATCTAGCAAAACTAGTGTATTGGTTTTCTATTGGCTGTTGTAATAAATTACCTTCAATTTGTTTTAGAACAACAAAATATTACTTCCTGGAAATCAGACATCCAAATCAGTTTTATTGGACTAAAATCAAATTTTTAACAGGGCTTGTTTCTTTTGCAGCCTTCAAAAGAAACTCTGTTTCCTTGCCACTTTCCTTGCTGAAAGTGACATGTGCATTCCTTTGCTTGTATTTCCTTCCTCATACTGCTTTAACCTTCTGTTTCCATCATCTCATCTATTTCTGCTCACTCTGACCTTCTACCTCTCTCTGATAAGAACTTTGTAATTACATCAGGCCAACCTAGATAATTCAACATAATCTCATGGTCCTTAATGTAATCACATTTGCAAGGCCCCTTTTACATAGAAGGTAAGAACTAAATGTTCTGAGATTAGGACATGAGTGTCTTTTAGGGGACTATTATTCAGCCAACCACAACCATACAGAGTATGAACTTAAACCTTTGAAACTGCAATCTCATTTCTAGAAATTTACTCTGAAGATAAACCTCCAACAATACAAAAAAATATACATACACAAGGTTATTTATTGCATCATTGTCTATGTTTCCAAAATAATGGAAACAACTTAAGTGTCCATATGTAGGAGAATGGTTGAACAATGATGCATTCTGAAATGCAGCCTTATGTAGCTAAAAAACTGAAGAAGCACAAACTCAATGAACTGACTTATAGTGCTTTCCAGAACACACTGTTATATGTAAATTTTTAACAAGCAAGATAAAAAGAGTATTTATAATATGAAGTATAATATGCAAAAGAGTATTTAAAATATGCAATATGGAATCAACCTAGATGCCCATCAATGATAGACTGGATAAAGAAAATGTGGCACATATATACCATGGAATACTATGCAGTCATAAAAAAGAACCAGCTCATGTACTTCACAGGGACATAGATGGAGCTGGGGGACATTATCCTTAGCAAACTAACACAGGAATAGAAAACCAAACACTGCATGTTCTCACTTCTCCATGGGAGCTGAATGATGAGAACACATGGACACATAGAGGAGAACAGGACACACAAGGGCCTTTTGGAGGGTGCAGGGTTGGAGGAGGGAGAGGATCAGGAAAAATAACTAAAGAGTACTAGGCTTAATACCTGGGTGATGAAATAATCTGTACAACAAACCCCCATGACACAAGCTTACCTATGTAACAAACTTGCACTTGTACCCCTGAACTTAAAATAAGTTTTAAAAATATGCAATT
Source organism: Gorilla gorilla gorilla (assembly GCF_029281585.2). NCBI lineage: Eukaryota > Metazoa > Chordata > Mammalia > Primates > Hominidae > Gorilla > Gorilla gorilla. Next base: position 100,021,320 of record NC_073247.2, read on the forward strand.
TATAAATTGTATATTATAAATTCATGAATCTTCTCATTTAAGCAAAACAAATATGGAAAGGATAAATAAGAAACTAACAAGATTGATCATCTACACAAGGGTAGGTAAGAAGGGGGTAGAAATAAATGAATAATTGGAACCCAGTAGTAGAGATGAGAAAGGAGAGGCAATTTTCTCATTACATATTTTTATATGTCTTTTTACTCCTCAAATTATATTAACATGTCACATGCTCTAATGCAACAATTTAAAAATTAACCAGAATGTGGGAGAAATTAAAATGGAATGCAAACAACAACAAATGAATCTGATTGCATTTAAAAATAAGTAACATGAGTACACTGAAGAGAATGGAGAAAAAAATTAACCTGATTAAATTTGGAAAGCAATGTTTTTAAGTGATTACTGCAATGTTTCGAATTGATAAAAACCAAAAAAACATACTGGGCACTGTGGCTCACGCCTGTAATCCCAGCACTTGGGGAGGCTGAGACAGGAGAATTGCTTGAGCTCAGGAACATGAAACCAGCCAGACAACATAGTGAGACCTCATCTCTACTAAAATGAAATAAAATAAAATAAAAAGCCAGGCATGGAGGTGGGTGCCTGTAGTCCCAGCTACTTGGACAGGTGGGAGAATTCCTTTAGCCCAGGAGGTCAAGGCCGCAGTGAGCCATGATCACACCACTGCACTCCAGCCTGAGTGACAGAGCAAGACCCTGTGTCAAAAAGAAAACAAAACACAATGAAAACTATACATAAAATTATACAATATTGTTAGTAGATTTGTTTCTCATAGAGGTATGAGTTACCAATTTTAAAAGTACTTTAGATTTATACTAAGATTGGACTAATAAGTAAATCCATTATCGATAATAAGAGCTGAGTTTCTATCTGATGAAATAAGTTACAAATGAGAAAGAGGGAAAGTTAATATAAACCCAGTATTGGATGTGTATTGGGTCAGAATCAGAGGTGTAAGTATAAACTAATTGCCTTTTTAACACGTATGTGGTTTGATAGATGCTGAAACAAAATGGAGATACATGTACATGTGGGTGGTTTAGCTCTATCACCTGAGAGAGTGTAGAATTGATGTCAACCAAGCGGCAATGAGCCAATCTAGTGCTAAGATTGCTGGTTCTGAATAGCATCATTCAATGCAAGGAACCAAGGCTCCTTAGAGAAGTGACTGAGTCTAGGACTGGGACAGAACAAATAAAAAATGGACTTGGAATATCTGGGTGGACAAGAAATTAAATAATAGGGCTTGCTGAAAGGACACTGAGCCAAAATGAAAGAAAGCCTAGTGGCCAAAGAAATCAGGGCAAGTCTGTAAAACGAAAGCAAGTTTATTAGGAAAGTAAAGGAATAAAAGAATGGGTACTCCATAGACAGAGCATCCCTGAGAGCTGCTGGTTGCCCATTTTTATGGTTATTTCTTGATTATATGCTAAACGAGGGGTGGATTATTCATTCCTCCCCCCTTTTAGACCATGTAGGGTAACTTCCTGTCATTTCCCTGGCATTTGTAAACTGTCATGGTGCTGGTGGAAGTGTAGCAGTGAGGATGACCAGAGGTCACTCTCGTGATCATCTTGGTTTTAGTGGGATTTGCCTAGCTTCTTTACTGCAACCTGTTTTATCAGCAAGGTCTTTATGACCTGTATCTTGTGCCAACCTCCTATCTCATCCTGTGACTTAGAATTCCTTAACCATCTGGGAATGAAGTCCAGTAAGTCTCAGCCTTATTTTACCCAGCTCCTATTCAAGATGGTCTTGTTCTGGTTCACGTGCCTCTGACAACTACACTTTTACTGATGGGTGACCATGGTATAATAATTTAAGCACTCAAAAAAAATTAGAGCTGTCAGAAGTTTGCATAAAATGGTATCTATGAAACAACAGTTGTTAGGTAATTCTAAAAAGGACAACATATATGAACATTTAAAGCAAAGAAGATAACTTTATTATGCATTTCCCTGGGTATTGGTTGAATCTTAGAAATTACAATTTATGAGTTTATAATACCACTGTGCTATTATATTAGTCGCAGTAGATAGGCTAAGAAAAGATGCTTTTACAAGATGTCAGATGACATTTGGCAGTGATTTTGCAGAACCTGTTGGATTTACTGGTGTCTGGAAAGCCTGCTTGCCTTTCAGTTGTTATTTAAAGAGTGGCCTCATATTAATGTCCTATCAAAGAATATTCTCTTCAAACTCCTTTAACAACACCCAATTTCAGAGATTACTCAGTGAAATTCTTAAAACAAACTTTCATTTTAAAAAATCCTCTTTCTGTACAGTCATTGTTCTTCTGGTAGCTCTGATCTCCAGATCTCTAGTGCCAAAATATCCTCTATTTAAAACATGTTATCTGACTTATACTGTCAGATAAATTATTAAAACCCTTGGTACTGACTTTTAACCTCAGGGCCATCCATACTTCTTTAGTCATTAAATGATTACCTCCAATCTTAACACCAAGCTGTGGCTGAATTCTCAAGTTAGACAAAAGACTGCTTGAGTTAGCCTTGATGGGCTCCCATGCTGGGAGAATCTGGCTCACTTAGTGTTCTTCCATTAAATTCACCATTGAAGTGGAAATTGACAATAAGAAAAACAACAGTGACTGAGCAGCTACCACCTGCCCTACTCCAGAGAGTCAATTAGGCATTTTGGAAGAGGAATGACTTCTTTCAGGCCACTCAAGCAATAACTTACTAGTGGTACTCCAGTGACAAGGAAGAGTTCACACAGCTTCCGAAAATGCCCAGAATTTTCCCTGGGAGTAGTTTACACACAATAAAAATCTAGCTCAATCAATGTAGGCCAAATACTCCATTTATAAAATATTAAGATACTTTGATTTTCTGGTAGATAATAAAATGGGCATATCTATTCCATATGGGTGAGTAATGGCTTCAAAGGCAACCACAATAGAAATATAATTATAATACTAATGTAGGCAGTGAGCCATAAACATGTTATAAACTGCATGCCTATATGAATTACAAACAGTATCATTAGGCTCAAGAAAGAAAGAAGCAACCTTTTCCAGAACTTACAAAAGAAGTTTTGAATATCTTTGCCATTATATTAAATCATTTAGTAAAAAAAGAAAATTAGGACACATTTTTTAAAATTAAATATTGTCCTAGGTATCACAAAGAATGATGCCTAATTTTATGTGATGATCTTCCTCTTAAGAAGCTTTTCTTTAACGCAGAATACAAAGAATACATAGTAAAATATTCAAAATGAAGATAAGCACTGAACATAACATTGTACTTTCTATTCTTAATGGTCTAAAGTACACCATAGCTAAATATTCATATGAGTATTCTCCATGGATATTTTAACGGATTTAATAAGTTCTACTGAATTATCCCCTGGATAGATAAGGATTTAAACCATTGATCACTACAAGGTTTACTTTCTCCTTGCTATAAACAGACAAGTCTCATTAATTTTAAAGAGAACTAATCACAATAAAGAGAGAGGGATGTATCACTAAAAGTTCAATCCCAACATGTGTTGGTAGTCAAAACATTCCTAGTTTATTTGTAATCTCAACCGAATGTTTTCCTCTGGCCAAGCATATTCTTTATATATATATATATATGAATACATCGTTTCTTGTATTCTCACTTTTACCTTTTTGCTTCATTTGGTTAATTTTGATGATAAAATTGCTGGAAATAGTGGAAATTTAAATTTCCAGTATTTAATGAACCTGGATCATTGTTTGAATTTCACAACAGAAGTACAATAACTAATATAATGCTAAGTCTGATTTAAAATTCTGATCCAGATATGTTGCAATGTGAGTAGTTTTAGTGTATGGACACTGCATTAGCTTTTTATTGCTGCACAACAAATTGCCACAAATTTACTGGCTTAAACAATACAAACGTATTATTTCGTAGTTTTGGAGGTAAGAAATCTAACATGAATCTCTCTGGGCTAAAATTAGATGATAGCAGGTCTTCCTTCCTTTCTGGTGGCTCTGGGGGAGAATGCATTCCTTGCACAATCAGATTTATCGTAGTATGGGCTTCCATAACAAAGTACTGTAGATGGGGTGGCTTAAAAACAATAAAAATGTATTTCTCACATTTCTGGAGGCTGGAAGACAGTGATCAACGTGCCAGCATGGTTTGGTTCCAGTAAGGACACTCTTCTGGGTTGATGCAAAAATTCATTCTATTCCAAGTTTCTTGGCAGAATTCAAATCCTTTCTGTTGTGGGACTGAGGTCCTCCTTTCCTTGCTGGCTGTTGGCTGAAGATGTTTCCAGCTTCTAGAGGCCATTTGTGTTCCTTAGCTCTTTATTCCCTTCCACCATATTCAAAGCAAACAATGATGGACAAGTCTTCTTACACTGTGAATCTCTCATCTTTCTGTCTTATCTCTCTGACCCTCTCTTTTGCCTTTTTTATTTTTTTTTTTTTGCTTTTAAGGGTTCATGTAATTACACTGGACCTACCCTCCCACTAGACCCACTGGAACTCTGAAGATGTGATTAAGGTTATTGACTTTGAGATGGGGAGATGATCTCTATAAATTTCCCTATACTGAAAGTTTTATATAAACTGAATCATATAATTTGTGGTCTTTTGTGACTGGCTTTTCTTACTCTTTCACTTAGCATAATGTTTTCAAGGTTCATTCGTGATTTATACTTCATGATTTAGTACTTCATTCTTCTTTATGGTCAGATACCATTCCACTGTACACATACCATTTTGTTTATCCATTCATTGGTTAATGGACATTTGGTTTGTTTTCATCCTTTGGGTATTATAAATAATGTTGATATAAACATCCATGTGCAAGTTTTTGTGTGAATATATATTTTCATATCTCTTAGGTATATATCTAAGAGTGGAATTGCTAAGTCATGTGATAACTCTATGTTTTCTGGTTTAAGAAACTGCCAAGTTATTTTTCCAATGTGTCTGCATAATTTTACACTTCCACCAGGAGTATTCGAAAGTTCCAATTTCTCTGTCCTTGCCAAAACTTGTTATAGTTTGACTTTTTTATTCTACTCACCCTAGACGTTGTGAACTGGCACCTTATTGTGGTTTAGACTTGCGTATCTCTAATTACTAATGATGTTGAATATCTTTTTGTGTGTGTTTGCCATTTATATATCTTCTTTGGACAAATGTCTACTCAGCTTAATGACCGATTCTTAATTGGTTTGTCTTATTATTATTGAGTTATATGTTCATTATATATTCTAGATGCAAGTCCCTTATTATATATATATATATAATATGTGATTATATATATATATATATAATTTGCAAATATTTTTCCCATTCTGTGTGTTGTGTATTCACTTCCTTGATAGTGTCCTTTGAAGTACAGAAGTTTTTAATTTTATTGATGGGCAATTTCTCTTTTTTTTTCTATTTGCTTGAGTTTTGATGTTGTATCTAAGAAACCATTGCCAAATTTTAGGTCACAATAGTTTGTCTCTGCTTCTAAAAGTTTTATAGTTGTATCTCTTACATTTAGGGCTTTGATCTATTTTAGTTGATTTTTGTAGATAGTAGGGAATATGTATGTAACTTTATTCTCTTGCATGTGGATATCCACTTGTTCCAGCACCATTTGTTGGAAAGAATAAAATTTGTTGAAAAGAATGAATTTCCCGATTGACTGACCTTGCCATCCTTGTCAAAAAGAAGTTCACCACAAAAAAGATTTTTTAAAAAAGAAGTTGATTATAGAAACAAGAGTTTGTTTCTGGTCTTAATTTTGTTCTGTTGATCTGTATATATATCTTTAGGCCAATATCACACTATCTTCATTATCGTTGCTTTGAAGTAAGTTTAAAATGTAAGTTATCTCATTTTGTTCTTTTTCAAGGTTGCTTCGGCTATTCCAAGTCACTTATATTTCTGTATTAATTTTAGGGTCACTTTTTCAGTATCTATCAAGAAGCCAGTTTGGATACTGATAGGGACTGTATTGAATCTGTAGATCAATTTGGGAAGTATTGCCACCTTAACAATATTATATATTCCAATCCGCGAACCAGAGATGTTTTCCCATTTATTTGCATCTTCTTTAATGAGAGATGCTCCTTGACTTACAATAGGGTTACATTCATATAAACCCATTGTATCTCAAAAATATCATGTCAGAAATGTGTATAATATCCTGATAAACTCATTGTAAAGCTGAAAAATGATAAATTGAACCAACATAAGTTTGGGACTATCTGTATTTTCAACAGTTTGCAGTTTTAAGAGAATAAGTTTTGTACTTCTTTTCTGAAATACATTCCCATATACTTTACTTTTTTGGATGCTATTGTAAATTGAATTAATTTTCTAATTTCATTTTTAGACTTTTCATTGAAAATATATAGAAACGCATTTGAATTTAGAATACTGATCTTGTATTCTGCAATATTGTTGAACTCGTGTATTAGTTTAGTTTTTTTAGTGGATTTCCTGGGATTTTCTATATTTAAGATCACGTAATTTATGAATAAACATAGTTTTACTTTGTTCTTTCTAATCCAGATACCTATTATTTATTATGCTTGCTAATCGTGCGGTCTAGAACCTGTATGTTGAACAGAGATTGTGAGAGTAATAAATCTTCTCATGTTCCATTTTCCCTCTTATGTCCTTAGTGGGAAAGCATCCAGTCTTTCATCAATAAGAACTGGGTTACCTGCAGGATTTTTGATAGCTGCCCTTTATCAGGTTAAGAAAGTATCTCTCTATTTGTAGTTATTTTAAAAAAATAAAAAAAGAGTATTGGATTTTGTCAAATGCATTTTTTATGTCTAACAAGATAATTATGTGTTTTTTAAAATGTTATTCAATTTATATGCTATACTCCATTAATTGATTTTTATATGTTAAACCAACTTTGCATTCAGATATACACCACTTGGCCATGGTGTATAATTCTTTTATAAATTGCTGACTCATTTGCTAGTATTTTGTTGATAATTTTTATATACAAATTCATTGGAGGTATTGTTCTGCAGTTTTCTTGTTATGTCTTTATCTTACTTTGGGAGCAAGGTAAAACCGAGCTCACATAATGATTGTGTTGCATTTGTACTGCTTTGATATTTTTGAAAAGTTTATAAGGAATGGTATTAATATTTCTGTAAATGTGTGGTATAATTGACCAGCATAGACACCTGGGCATGGGAATTTTTTGTGGTTAGTTTTTGAATTTATAATTAAATTTCTTGACATATTATACATCTCTTCAAAATGTCCATTTCTGTTTCAGTTAGATTTCATAGTTTGTATCTTTCCAGGATTATGTTAATTTAATCTAAGTTATCTAATTATTAGGATATAATTTCTCATAGTATTCTTTTGTAAGCCTTATGATTTCTGAAAGATCAGTAGTAATGTCTGTCTGCTCTTTCATTTCTGACTTTATTAAATTGAGTATTTCTTACTTTTTTCTTGATTAATTTAGCTAAAATTATATTCATTTTCTTGAAGCTTTCAAAGAATAAACTTTTGTTTCTATTGATTTTATTACTTTTCTAGTTTCACTAATTTCTACTCTAATCATTATCATTCCTTCTGCTTACTGTAGGTTTAGTACGGACTTCTTTTTCCAGTGTCTTAAGGTATTCACTAACGGTGCTTGCAGCTACAGTGTTTATTTACCCCATTTTCCATGAAAAATTTTGCTTTGCTTTTATTATTATTTTTGCATTGCTCTAGTATATCAACTTTGGAAACAAAAGACATCATTCTATTTGTATCATTCTGTTTTTAGTAATGGCACTTCCATTTACAAAATATATTAATTCGCGATCGCTAAAAATGTCAAATCCTAGAAAATTGTAACATTCCTATGCCTGATTTTAGCATTGTTCTTGAACAGTTGTTGGCCAAAGATTCATTTGATAGATCCAGTTTTTCTGAAATAGATGATTCTGAAGATTCAGATGATTCTGATGTTAGTTCTGTTTAGAAATAACTCCAATAACAGTTTTTATATTTTATTTTCACATTGAAAATCAGTCAGGTTTGCTTCAGCCTCAAAAAGCATTTTTATATAAAATTAAATGATCTCTGGCAGTGAGCTACACTTTTTTATTCTAATTAAGTGCAATATTTTTGTTGTTAATTTTCTGTCTAGGAAATATGTTCAATCCTGAAAGTGAACTAATTAAGCTTCCAGTTATTATTGTATTGAGGTCTGTCTCTCTCTTTAGCTCTAATAATATGAGCTTTATATATTTTTGTGCTCCAGTGTTGAGAGCATATATGTTTGATATAATTATATCCTGTTGTTGACTTGACCCCTTTATCATTATATAATGACCTTCTTTGTCTCTTCTTACAGTTTTTGCCTTGAAATGTATTTTGTCTGACGTAAATATAGCTATTCCTGCTCGTTTTAGGTTTTCCGTTTCCACGAAGTGTTTTTTTTTTCCATCCATTTATTTTCAGTATATGTTTATCTTTACAGGTAAAATGTGATTCTTGTATGCAAAAGATCACTGGGTCTTGTTTTTTAATTGATTCACACATTCTATGTTGTTTCGTTGAAGAGTTGAGTACATTTATATTCAATGTTATTATTGATGAGTAGAGACTTACTCTTGCCATTTTGCTAATATTTTTCTGGTTGTTTTGTGTTCTTCCCTTCTTTTCTTTCTTCCTTTCTGTCTTCCTTTTAGTGAAGATGATTTTCTCTGGTGATATGATTTAGTTTCTTGCTTTTTTATTTTTTGTGTCTCCATTGTATGTCTTTTGGTCTGAGGTTACCATGAGGCTTGGAAATACTATCTTATAACCCAGTATTTTGATCTGATAACAACTTAACACTGTTTGCATAAACAAACAAAAACAAGCAAAAAGAAAACTGATAGAAACTCTATGCCTTAACTTCATCCCCCTACTTTTTAACATTTTATTGTTTCCATTTATATCTTGTTGTATTGACTATGTCTTGAGAAGTTTTTGTAGTTATTATTTCCAATTGCTTCATTGTTTAGTCTTTCCATTAAGATAAGACTAGTTTACACGTCACAGTTACAGTGTTATAACATTCTTTGTTTTTCTGTGTGCTTATTATTAGCAGTGAGTGTTGTACCTTCAGAGGATTTCTTCTCGCTCATTAACATTCTTTTCTTTCAAATTAAAGAACTCCCTTTAGCATTTCTTATAGGATAGATCTGATGTTGATTAAATCACTCAGCAACTGATTGTCTTCATTTCTCTTTTATGCTTGAAGGATATTTTTTCCAGGTACGCTATTGTCAAGTAAAAACTTTTTTCCTTCTTTACTTTAAATACATCATGCCACTCTCCCTTGGCATGTAAGATTTCCACTAAAAAGTCTACTGCCAGATGTATTGGAGCTTCATTTTATGTTATTTATTTATTTTCTCTTGCTGCTTTTAGGATCATTTATTTATCCTTGATCTTTTGGAGTTTGATCATTAAATGACTTGAGATAGTTTTTTGGGGGATTAAATCTGCTTTGTGTTCTATTACTTTCTTGTACTTGGATGTTGACATCTTTCTCCAGGATTAGGAAAGTTTCTGATACTATCCTTTTGAATAAACTTTCTACCCCTATCTCTTTCTCTCCCTTCACTTTAAGGCCAGTAACTCAGATTTGCCCTTTTGAGGCTATTTCCTCGATCCTGTAGGCATGCTTCATTGTTTTTTTTTTCTTTATTCTTTTGTCTCCTCTGACAGTGTATTACAAATAGCCTGTCTTCAAGCTCACTCATTATTTATTCTGCTTAATGAATACTGCTATTAAGAGACCCTGATGGATTATTCAGCATGGCAATCAGAATTTTCCACTCTAGGATTGCTGTTTGATTTTTAAAAATTATTATATTTCTTTTTTAAATTTATCTGATAGAATTCTGAATTTCTTCTCTGTGTTATCTTGAATTTCTTTAAGTTTCCTCAACTCAGCTATTTTCAATTCTCTGTCTGAAAAGTCACATTCTCTGTTTCTCCAGATTTGGCCCCTAGTGCCTTATTTAGTTCAGAAGGTGAGGTCATGATTTCCTAGATGGTCTTGAAACTTACAAATGTTTGTAATTAGGTATTTGTTTTAGTCTTCACATTTGGGCTTGTTTGTGCCCATTCTTCTTGAGAAATATTTCCAGGTATTAAAAAGGACTTGGGCCTCAAGCCCAATATTGCTGTGGTTTTTTCAGACTCATAGAGGTACTGCCTTGGTGGTCTTGGAAAAGATCCAGAAGAATTCTCTGAGTTTCCAAGCAAAGACTCTTGTTCTTTTCTCTTACTTTCTCCCAAACAAACGGAGTATCTTTCTCTCTACTGAGCTGCCTGGAACTGTGCTTGTAGTTATGGAAACTCCTCCTTTCGCCATTACCACTGGGACTGCACTAAGTCAGACCTGAAGCCAGCGGAACACTGGGTCTCACCCAAGGCCCACTGTAACCGCTACTTAGCTAACACCTATGTTCACTCAAGGCTCTATGATCAGCAGGTGGTGAAGCCAGCCAGGTTTGTGCTTTTCCCTTCAGGGTAGTGAGTTCCTCCAGGCCTCATCTCTGGCTAGTCCAGAGATGTTTTCTGGAAGCCAGGAATTGAAGTCAAAAACCTTAGATATTTGCCTGATGTTCTATTTTACTTTGGCTAGGCTGGCACTCAAACCACAATACAAAGTCCTTTCTCCTCTTCCCTCCTTTTCCAGAGGCAGAGGAGTCTCTTCCTGTGGCCACCCCAACCACTGGCTAACAGAAGGCTTCTGCCAGGCTACAACAAATGTTCACTTAAAGCCCTAAGGCTCTTTAGTCAGCTTATGATTTGCTCGTGATTGCTGCCAGGCCTGGAACTCATAGTTTAGAGCAAGGGGCTCTCCTCTACCCAGGGAACATCCAAAATTTCTGTCTAATGGCTCAGGCTTGAACTCAGGGACCCCAAGCACCTTCTTGTTGCTGCTCTACCTTACTGTGGCTGAGCTGGTACCTAAGGTGTAAGACAAAGACCCCTTTACATTTCCTCTGCTCTTCTCAAATGGAAAGAGTCTTTCACCACAGCCACCATGGGCAGAAATGTGCTAGGTCATACCCATAGTGACCATGTATGAGAGCCCAAGGCCTATGACATGCTACCTGAGTATCACTGCTAGTTATTCAGGGCCCAAGGGCTCCTTAGTCAGCAGGTGATTAATCCTGTCAGGACCGGGTTCTTCCATTCAGGGCAGTGGGTTCTCTTCTGGCCCAGGCTGTGTTTAGAAATGTTGTTTGGGAGCTGGGACCTGGAATGGGGGCTTCATGAGTCTACTTGATTTTCTATGCTACTGCGATTGAGCTGGTATCCAAGATACAAGACATAATCCTCTTTACACTTCAATGTCCTCTCCTTAAGCAGAAGAAAGGAGTCACTTTCGTTGCTGTGAGTCACACTGCCTGGAGTTGGAGGAGGGGTGGCACAAGCTCTCCCTTAGCTAACCCAACTAGTGTCTCCATAGTCATGTTTCACCCTGGTCCCCAGGCTCTAAGTCCAGGCAGGCACTAGAAGTCGCCTAGGAATTACAGTCCCTCCGGCCTAGACTGTCTTTCAAGTTTACATAGTACCCCAGAGCATTTTGACCTGCAATGGCATGGCTTACTAAGGGACTCAAGTTCCAACCACTGGGATAGGCAATTCCCCTCTGGCTAAGTCTGGTCCACATGCTCCCTCTGTATGTGGGTGCTGCCCGAGCCCAACATGGCTTTGCTCTCCTCTGTGACAGGGCAGCACTGAGTTCTATGTAAAGTCCCCCATTTGCTGCGCTCTCTGTCCTCTGCATACACAGACTGACTCCCTCCACTGAGTAGCCACTACTGGAAGATGGAGACAGGTGGTGTTGGTGATTCACGGTGGTCTTTCCTACCATCTTTAATGGTTCTTCTAGTGATATGAAGTGAAAACCAAGTACAGTGATTGCTCATCTGATTTTTTGTTTTGGTGATGGTGCTTTTCTGCGTGAAGATACTTGTTAACATTTGGTGCTCTTGTTGGGGGATGAATAGTGTGGGCTTCTATTCACCATCTTGCTCCACCTATATTAAAAGTGGGACACTAAAGTCTTCAAATATTATTATTGTTTATTTCTTCTTTTATTATCTCAGCTTTTGCATCCTGTATTATGTTGCTATACCATTTGATATATGTATATAATTATGTCAATTATGTCTTGCTAATTTATTAATTTATTACAAAATGTTGCTCTTCATGTCTAGCCACATTTTTCTTTTAAAGTTAATCCTACCTGATATTAGTGTAGCTATGCCAACTTTTTTGTGATTTCTTTTCATATTATATGCAATTTTCCATTCTTTTACTTTCAATTTGTATATTTCTGAAGCACATATAGTAGATCGCATATAGTACGGTAGTGTTTTTTTTAATATTTATTTTTATCCAGGTTGATAATTTATGCCATTTGATTAGATTATTTGAGCCCTTAACATTTACTGTTATTATTGATATAGTTGTATCTACGTCTTCCATTTTATTGTTTTACACATCTCATTTCTATTTCATTCATTTTGTCCATCTACTAATCTCATTATTTATGGTTTTCTTTTGAATTAAATGAATATTTTCTTTTTTCTTTTTTTTTGAGACAGGGTCTCACTCTGTCACTTACAGTGGAGTGCAGTGCCATGGCAATGGTTCACCTCAGCCTCAAACTGCTGGGCTCAAGTGATCCTTCTGTCTCAGCTTCCAAGGTAGCTGGGACTAAACGAGTATGTCACCATGCCTGGCTAATTTATTATTAGTAGTAGTATTAGTAGTAGTAGTAGTAGAAATGGCATTTCACTGTGTTTCTCAGGCTGGCCTCTCACTCCTGACCTCCAGCAATCCTCCCACCTCAGCATCCCAAAGTGCTAAGATTACAGCATGAGCCATTGCACCTGGCCAAATTACATGAATATTTTATAATGCAGCATTTCAATTTCTCTCATAATATTTTTACTATATTTTACTTATTTTCATGTTGACTGTGCTAGACCTTACCATATACATTTTAACTTATCTGAATAACCTTCAAATTTTTACAAATTTAATTTCAGTGAGCTATAGAAACATTATACCTACGTAGCTTTATTTTCTTTTTCCCTCTTTTTTGAGGTAATATTGTTATGTATAATACATTGTTAATGTTACAAACCCAACAACACATTACTTTATTTATAATTTTAAGCAATTTTATGTCTTTTAAAAATGCTCAGTGAAGAAGAGCAAGCACATATTTATAGCTTCTCTTACTTTATAGCTTCTCTTACTTTATCTTTTATAAAAATCGTTTCTTTGTGTGTGTGTGTGTGTGTGTATGTGTGTGTGTGTGTTCCTGTGAATTTGAATTAACAACTGTAGTCATTTTCTTAGCAGAATATAACTTTGCTCTCACCCACTTCATTTATGCTGCTGTTGGTAAATATATTGCATTTCTACTTGTTACAGGCCAAATAATACCTCATATACATAATGTGTGTAGAATGACTTTTTAAGTTTGTTTGTTAAGAGAAGAAAGGAAAAGAAATATGCATGTACACCTTTTTTTTATAAATATATAATACCTAACCACCTTTGCCAGTGTTCTTTGTTTTGTGTGTGCATGAATTTGCATGATGGCCTAGTGTCACTTGCTTTTAGCCTGAAGAATTTCCTATAGCATATATTGTAACGTGAATCTACTATCAACAAATTCAATTTTTGCTTATCTAGGAATGTCTTTATTTTACCTTTATTTTTTGAAATGTAGCTTTGTTGGATATAAGAATCTTGACTGACAGGTTTTTCTTTGTGTACTCTGAATATGTTATCTCACTGCCTTCTAGTTTCTGAAGAAAAGTCACTTAATATTGTTGACATTCTCTTGTAAGTGAAGAGTCATATTTCTCTTGTTGCTTTTGAAGATTTGATTCTTGTCTTTGGCTTTCTGTATTTTGCCTATAATATGTATGTAGATCTCTTCGCATTTATTCTACTTGGAGTTTGTTGAGCTTCCTGGATGTGTAGATTAATGATTTTCAATAAAATTGGAAATTTTTAAATTCTTATTTCTTTAAATGTTTTTCTTATTCTTTCTCTTCTCTTTTTTGTAATCCTACTATGTGTATATTGCACACTTCTCTAATTATTTTATTCACTGTTTAATTCATATTTCTTTTAGTTCTATGGATTACACAATCTATATTAATCTATTTTCAAGTTTATTAATTCTTCATTCTTCCAGTTCATATATTTTGTTTAGCTCCTCTAGTCAAATTTTCAAATTAGTTATTTTATACTTTTTAACTGTGAAATTTCTATTTTGTTCTTTTTGATAATTTATATCTGCTTATTAATATTCTCTATTTGAGATGGATTGTCATATTACCTTTCTTGTTTAATGATGGTTTTCTTTAGTGCTTTGAACATATTTATAATGGCTACTTTGAAGTATTTTTCCATTATATCTGACATCTGGGCACTCTAACAGGAAGGTATTTTTTGTCTGCCTTTTTTTTCAGTATATGGGTCACACTTTTCTGTTTCTCTACCTGTCTTATTATTTTTGTAGAAACCGGATCTTTTAGATTGTATATTCTAGCAATTCTTGACCAGTACTAAGAATTCTTCTTCTCTAGAAGAGGGATCTTCCAGAGGAGATTCTTCTCTGAATATTCTTCTTATTTCATTCTTTGATTACTCAGTTACTACCTGGATTACGTTAGTAAAGTTTATTTTCCTCCTACAATGTGAAGCTATAATGTTATTTCTGGGAACAGACCTGGGTATGTAAACAGTCATCCTGGAATGTCAATGGTTTTGTCAGGGCTTTCATTGAATGACTCTTTTCCTATCCACATCCAGTTTTTAATCTCCACAAATTGTAAACTAATTGTTCTACTGTTTTCAATAATGCCTTGAAATACAATTTTTAACACAAGGGGATCCAATCAAATTTTGGTTCTATTAAAAAGATAGTTCCAAAAATTACTTTTTAAGATTTGTTCTGACCTGAGGAAGGATCCAATTTCTATCATTCCCTGCTTCTCTTGTCAAACTGCCTGGCCTACACTCTATCTTGTATTACAAATGAGTCATAAATCTCCTCTCAATTGCCTTTCACAACTTCTACTGTTTGAAAGTGTCTTTCTTAGGTTTAACATTTTTTTTATACTCTGTTGCAAATAAAATTAGCTGCTTTTGGAAGATATTAGGAGATTTCAACAGGATTCTTTCCCCAAGCAAAATCTCTGAGCCAGGGCTCTGAAGCTGGGGTTTGGGGGAGACAATCATGCTCTTTTCTTTTAGTAATACCTCAGGTTTGGAGTTGAACATTCAATGAAGAATGAAGAAGCAGATTCATGTCTCTAGGCTTGCCTCTCCTAGCTTGGCAATATCACTTTACAAGCCCTAAGAGTGGTGATTAGGGCCCCAGTGTTCTCAGTCTCACTGCTACCAAAATAATGCCTACATCCCATTAATGGCAGCTGAGCAGAGAAAGGGAGGCTTATCTATCACTTGGAACTTAACCTCAGAAACAGGTAGCTCTTGCCAGGATGAGAAATGTTGACATCTTACCCCTATCATGAAAATAGCCCGTTGACTTGGAGCTGGCCAGGAGAGAGAGTCTTGTGTTCTTGGATACACCACCTAATGTGGAGTTTCTATCTTACTGAGCTGAGAATGGGGAGGGAAGGTGCAGGTCTTGGTTCACATACCACAGATTCTCAATATTCTTACCATGTTTAGTAGATTTTCTTGATAAAATATTTTTCAATTACTGCATGCCTTTAGGACAATTTTCTGAAACATTAAATTGTTATATTTTCACAGTTTTACTACTTTAGCTAGAGAGTAGGTCCATAGAGTTTCTCATACTATCTCACCTGAATTGGAAACTAGATTTTTATCTTTACTAAACAGTAGTATGCCTTGAATATGATTTTATTTTATTCTTTCATCAATATTTTCTGGTGATGGCTCCGTATCAGTAGTAATAGATTTTCATTTTTTTACTCAGTCTTCTATTAATAGACATTTGAGTTGGCTTTTTTAATTAAAAACAATATAATATACAGTACAGTGTATATATCATTTATTATTGTTTACCAAGGTATATTAGGAATAGATTCCTAAAGTTTGTATTAGTGGATTCAAAGGTGTATATATATGCACATTTTCTACATAGACATTGCACAATTCTACTCCATAGGCCTTACAAATTTTCATTCTCACTATCAGTGTTTGAGGTGCCTGACAGCTGTGAGAAAAATTTGCTGTCAGAATTTCTTGTTTTTGTCAAACTGATAGTTGAAAAATGGTATACCTATGTAGTTTAATTTGCATTTATTAATATCTAATTTTGAATGATGTTAAGTATTTTATAATTTGCCACTCTTTTCTGTGAGATATCTGTTCATATCTTCTCCATATTTTTCTCTAAGGTTTTTGGCCTGTGTATGCCTTTCGAGATTTAAAAGCTCTGTGGCAGTGACATTACAAGATTAACATTCTTAATGTAATATTAGTATATCACTTTGTCACATATTATAGTTTGTCCTTTTACTTTGCTTACTATGTTTTTATTACAACACAAAATAATGTTTAGGTAATCAAATTCATTAATATTTTCACCTTAGCTTCTGAAAATTTAAACAGCACAGGGCAATTTATCCCTTAATCCAAATTATAAATTATTATATGATTTTATTTTTTACATTTAACTTTGTGCTCCATTTGGAATTTGATGTATAGTTTGAGAAATTGATCCTATTTTATATTTTTCCTATGAAGCTGTCTAGGTATCACACCACTTATTGCAATGCCCATCATTTCCTCACTATATTGAGTTGCTGCCTTTTTTGTATGCAAAATTGTCATAAGTACTTTGTCTATTTCTGGATTTTCTAGTGTGTTCCGGTAGTGTTTCCCTATATTGATGTGTTTATCCTGTATTGTTTTAGTAATAGTGCTTCATAGTATATTATGATAACTTCTGCAAAACCATTTTGAGCTTTCTATTTGCTTTAGCTGACCAGACAATAAGACCATAAGAATATATCACTGCCACTATTTTGATGGCATCTTACTTAATTTCAAGTAAAGATCTAAAAATAAATAAAACCTTTTTATATTTCATACAAACTGAAGTGTGTTGTTACAATAGATATCAAAATATTTACTGTCTTTTTAATATTATTTTGGCTGATTACATATTCAAATCTTCCTGTGTGATAACATTTATTTGTATCCTCCTCAAAGCTCATTAATAAATTTTAAACATTGTAAGAATACACTAGAATATAAAGGGTTGAGGCTGGGCGCAGTGGCTCATGCCTGTAATCCCAGCACTTTGGGAGGCCGAGGCGGGCAGATCACAAGTTCAGGAGTTTGAGACCAGCCTGGACGATACGGTGAAACCTCATCTCTATTAAAAATATAAAAAATTAGCCAGGGTGGTGGCGGGTGCCTGTACTCCCAGCTACTTGGGAGGCTGAGGCAGGAGAATCGCTTGAACCTGGGAAGTGGAGGTTGAGTTGAGCCAAGATCGTGCCACTGTATTCCAGCCTGGGTGACAGAGTGAGACTCCATTTCAAAATATATATATATATATATATATATATATATATATATATATATATATATATATAAAGGAGTGGTGCATTATTTAAGATATTTTTATTGTGAGTAACAAATTAAACCTCGTTGATTTGAGCAAAATAAAATGGAAATTTTGTTAGCGATAAACAATTTTATTATGGAGCACAGGAATTGGAAATAAGACATTACAAGGGATTGGAATCCTAAAGAGAATCCAGGAATTGTTTTAAGTAATTAATTGAGGTGACATTCTCATAAATAACATTAGCCCTTTTAATGTGAAAAGTGAAGTGGCAGTTAGTATATTCACAATTTTGTGTTACCACTACCTCTATCCACTTATAAAATGTTTTTCATGTTGCAAAGTGAAAATATCCACTGTTTTAATCCATTTGGGCTACTATAACAACATATTTCAAACTGGATAATTTACAAACAACAGAAGACTGGAAGTCCAAGATCCAGGTGCCAGCGGACTTAGTGTCTAGTGAGGGTTTGCTCTCTGCCTCAAAGATGGTTCCTTCTTGTTGCATCTTTGCAACAGAGGTTGAAGGAGTTCTCCTTCAAGCCTCTTTTATAAAGGCACTAATTCCATCCATCAAGGAAAAGCCTTCATAACCTATTCACCTCCCAAAAGAAGTATTTCTTGAGATTATTACATTGTAAATTTAGGTTTCAATGTATCTTCAACACACTAAGACCACAGCACCCATTAAGCAGCCTTTCCCCAATCCCCATTCACCTAGCCTTTGACAACCAACAATATGCATTCTATCTCTGTAAATTCACTTATACTGAATAATTTATATAAATATAATTACACATGTGTGTCTTTTGTGTGTAGCCTCTTTCACTTAGCATAATGCATTGAAGGTTCATCCACATTGTAGCATACAGGATAATTCATTGCTTTTTCTGACTGAATAATATTCCATAATGTGTCTATGTCACAACTTATTTATTCATTAATCTTTCTTTGTGTATATAGGATTGTTTTCTATTTTGACTGTTGTAACTGGCACTCCTATGAGCATACATGTACTTATTTGAGCACTTGTGTTCAATTATATATGCCCAGTAGTAGAATTGTGGGGTCATATTGTAATTCTATGTTTAATGTTTTTTAGAACTGTCATGGACTCTTCTGTAGTAGCTACGTCATTTTAAATTTCCACCATTAATGTGCAAGGTTACAATTTTTCCACATTTTTGCCACCATGTGTTATTTTATGTTTCTTTTTTATATTTTTAACATAGCCATTCTAGTGGGTAAGAAATGATACTTCATAGAGGCTTTAATTGGCATCTCCTTAATGACTAATAATATTGAGGAAATTTTCATGTGCTTACTGGCCATTTTGTATATCTTCTTTGGATAAATGTTCAATTCCTTTACTTATTTTTAATTAGGTTGTCTTCCTGTTATTGAATCGTAATTTTTAATATGTACTTGAAATTATACCCTTATTACATAAATGATTTGCAAACATTTTTCTCCCATAATGTAGGTAATGTTTGTACTTCCTTTTTTTTTTTTTTTTTTTTGAGATGCAGTCTTTTGCTTTGTGCCAGGCTGGAGTGCAGTGGTGGGATTTTGGCTAGCTGTAACCTCCGCCTCCCAGGTTCAAGCGATTCTCCTGCCTCAGTCTCCCGAGTAGCTGGGACTACAGGTGTGCACCACCACGCCCAGCTAATTTTTGTGTTCTTAGTAGAGACGGGGTTTCACCTTATTGGACAGGATGGTCTCAATCTCTTGACCTTGTGATCCGCCCATCTCAGCCTCCCAAAGTGCTGGGATTACAGGCGTGAGCCACCACACCCTGCCTGTACTTCTTTGATACGATTTTATGGAAAAAAATTTTGTTGCAGATAACTCTATTTTTTTCTTTGTTGAGCTTTTTTGTGTCATATCTAAACATTAATTGCCAAATCC
This sequence comes from Gorilla gorilla gorilla, assembly GCF_029281585.2. Lineage (NCBI taxonomy): Eukaryota > Metazoa > Chordata > Mammalia > Primates > Hominidae > Gorilla > Gorilla gorilla. Next base: position 100,040,842 of record NC_073247.2, read on the forward strand.
AAGATTAAAAAGATGTATACCTATGTTATCTTCTACAAGTTTTACAGATTTAGTTTTTATATTTAGGTTGTTGATCCATTTTGACTTAACTTTTGTATGTGGTATGAGGTAGAGGTCCATTTTATTCTTTTGAATCTGGATATCCAGTTGTCCTAGCACTATTTGTTGAAGAAACTGCTTTTTCTCCATTTAATAGGTCGCACCCTGTTAAAAACAAATTGGCTGTAAATGTATGGGTTTATTTCTATTCTCTCAGTTTTATGCCGTTGGCCTACATGTCTATGTTTATGCCAGTGCCACACTATTTTAACTAATCTATATCTGTAGTAAGTTTTAAAATCAGAAACTGTGACCACCAAGTTTTTTTTAAATAGTTTTGGCTACTCTGTGTCTCTAATAATGTCATATGAATTTGAAGATATAATTTTCCATTTCAGCAAAAAAGACTGAAATTTTTATAGGAATTGCATTGAATTTGTAGTTAGCTTGATATCTGTATTGATATCTTAACAATATTAATGCTTTTTTATTTATTTAAATCTTCTTAATTCCTTTCAATAACATTTTGTAGTTTACAGCATAAAAGTTTTTCATCTTGTTGGTTAAATTTAATCCTAGATATTTTCTTCTTTGAGATGCCATTGTAAACAGAATTATTCACTTTAACTGATTTTCATATTTTTCGTTGCCTATGTATAGAAACATAATTGATATTTGAGTATTGATTCTGTATCCTATAATCTTGCTGAATTTGTCTATTAGCTCTAGTAGTTTTTCAATGTTTATTTTGATGATTTTTTGTATATAGAACCAAGCTATCTTCTATTAAAGAGAATTTTATTTTTTCTTTTTTGTTTTTGAATGTCTTTTATATCTTTATCTAGGGCTAGAATTCCCAGTAAATCAATAAAGAACAGTGGCAATCATTGACATCCTTGTCTTATTCCTGATCTGAGAAAGAAAACTTTCACCCTTTCATCAATATTTGGTTTAATGTTAATTGTGGAGTTTTCATACAATCACCATTAATATGTTGAAAAGTTTTCCTTCTACTCCTAGTTTTTTTGTGTTTTTATTATGCACACATTTCGAATTTTGCCCAAATCTTTTTCTGCATCAATTGAACTGATTATGAGTTTTTTTGTGTGTGCAATTTTTCCATTAATGTGGTGCATTACATTGATTGTTTTCTTATGTTTAGCCATCCTTGCATTCCTGGGACAAACCCTACTTGATCTTGCTGTGTAATCTTAATAGGTAATTGAACTTGGCTTTCTAGTATTGTGTTGAAGATTTCTGCATCAAAATTCATAAATAATATTGGTTTGTAGTTTCCTTTTCTTGTAGTGTCTTTGTCTGACTTTGGTATCAATTAATGTTGGCCTTACAGAATATGTGAAAAAGTTTTCTGTCCTCTTATTTTTTGAAAGTTTGAGAAAGTTTGAGAAACAGCTGTTAGCGCTTTCTTTAACTGTTTGGCAAAATTCACCAGTTAAGCCATCTGGCTCTGTCTTGTATTTGTTGTGAGGTTTTTTTTCTTATTTAATCTCTATTTTGTTATAGGTCAGCTCATATGTTTTATTTTTTCTTCAGTCTTTTTTAGCAATTTGTGTGTTTCTCAGAATTTCTCCATTTATTCTGTTATCTAATTTAAAAGTATATACTTTATCACAGAATTCTCTTATTATTTTTATTTCTGTAAGGTCAGTAGTTATGACCCCATTTTCATTTTCAGATTGATTTATTTGCATCTTCTCTCTTTTTCCTTTGCAATTTCACTTCAAATTTTGCAATTCATTTATCTTTTCAAAGAACCAGATTTTGGTGTCATAGTATTTAGTTGTGGGCCAAGGACAAATAAAAATGCCACAAAGCTTTCCTAGCATTTTTAAGTTACTTTTTTCTTAATTCAGCATTTGTTTGGCTGCTGCAACCTTTTGACTATTTTCCAGAGCCCTGATATAATTGGTTCTGACATTTTTTTCCTTGTTTTTCCATGTTTTTGTGGAGCAATAAATGTTTGAGCTGCCTTTTCCATCATTTTGCTGACATCACTCTCCAGGTGTTTTGTGCTTGTAGTTTGAGTCTACTTATCTCTGCATGTTTGCTTCATTTTTCTTTCTTTGATTTACATGGCAGAACATGATTGCCAACAGCTCCTGACTTTCAGCTGTATGGATACTGACTGAGCTCAGTTCAAGTTACAATATTCTTGATAAAGAAAGTGTAATTTCTGCAGTTTTGGTAAAATTATCTCACCTGAACCAGCCAACTATTGTCAGGAACAAGGCCATATTATCCTCAAAGAGGCTCACATAATAACCATGCAAATTGGTTGTACAAGTGAATGCAGAAAAAGGAGTTTTCTTAAAAATAACAAGCAGATGTTTCATACCGATTGTGAGCCTTGACTGAATGTGTACCTGGTGGAATATAGACCACATTATGCTCAAAGATTCTGGTTCAATATCCTGAAATATTTTTAAACCTATTGCACAAATGATTGACCTCTTTAATCATTTATCAATCTATTTATCATCGTTTCTTTCCATATTTCTTGATTATTGAAATTAAGGTATAGTTTGTATAAGATCCCTGTTTATTTCTAGCAAGATCCTTTATACTCGATTTTAGCAACTACATATTTAGTGCAGAGTTTCCCAGTTACTGGAAAGAGTTCATAGACATGTCAGTAATTATACTTGTTTGCTAGGAATCAATTGACTCTTACAAAAGATAACTAAAAGTAACATAATCCAAAGCCTTACAACAAAGATGGGTTGTAATAACAGAAGCTAGTGTGTGCTGAGAGATAGCAAGGCAAGGTAGGGAGATGTATTTTTGAGAAAATACTTTGCCATTCATGAGGCACTTTGGCTAAGTTGTAGTTACTTTTAGCAGATTTCCAAAAACCAGATTGACTAAAAAATCTCTGTGGAAATGACCGTAGGCCACATGTGGTCCTCAACAGCCATACCTTTAGGCACACATGAACACACACACACATACACACACAAACTCACACATATCTAGCCTCTGATGTTACACAGAAAAATAATAGCATAATTTAGCTATCACCTGGAGGGAAAATGTCCTTTGATATATTTCCTGAATATCTTTTTACAAAGAGAATATTGATAAAATATGCAAAGAATTTTGTTACTATGTTTTTACTATTATTTGTTAATAAGAAATTTCACATCTTGAAGAAACCCGAGAAATCAATGTGACTTACTTGCTTTATGGAGCATGACATTGAAGATAACTTTCTACTTGCAGCATTGTTTTGCTCACTGAGGTATAACATTGTGGAATTTCCTTTTTAATTCCTGTGCTTTCTAATGATTTCACTTCCTCATGTCCCTACTTTTAAAAAATGCATTTTCTTTATTATGTCTAATTACAAAAGTATATGAAGCTTTAAAAATGGTTAAAATACTTTGGCTACTAAAGATAATCTATGTGAGACAATACAATGTATGTAGTACACAAAGAAATGTAATAAAAGATATCAGATGTAATGGAAATAATGAATCAATCTATAAAAAGCATGGAGATGGGGACAATAAAAATAAAAGATGCACTGTAATCCTAATTCTGCATCAGTCCAAGCATATTATACCCACATAGGAGCAATCGGGACAAAAAAGACAGATCTATGATTTTAAGTCTGGTGAAATTATGTTTTTATAATCTCAGATGTCACATGTATTTTCTTAAATAGAAGACCAGTGGGATTCTTCTTTTTGTGTATCAATATATTTTGCTACAGGGAATATAATAAATTATTAATAAAAATGTGATGAATTGGCCAGATTAGGTAGCTATCATCTTAGAAAATGTTTATGTGATGGCATAAGATTGTTGCCTATAGATTTGGGAGAAAATTTGTTGGCAAAAGTGAACAATGCTGAGTTCTAGGGCCACAGTAGGCAAAAAGCCCAAAATACTTCGTCTTTGCCCTGTGGAGCTTTCCATCTAGTAGTGAAGTTAACAATAAAAAAGTAAATTGCTCAAGTAATTAGTGAATTATTAATGTAAATAGGAAATATTCAGATTCAAAATTCAATCCTTATTTTACAACAAAAGCATATTTTATGCTGTCACAGTGGTGTCAGGTAAAAATTACAGCTATAAACTGAACTAAGATCCCAAATCAGAATAAACTATACAAACTCACAGAGGTTTATTATTGAGGCAGTACTGTTTCCAAATTGGATGATGGCCTGTATCATAAAAACCCTTAATCTGACAACGAGTCTATAAACTGGATCAGAAACAAAAATATAAACAGCTTCCTAAAGGCATTGAAGAACAATTAAAGAAGCCAGGAGCTGAAGGGCCAGGATTAGGAAGAGATGCAAAATTCAGGGAAATGTACTAGACATCATTCACTTCTTCTTTCTAAAGCAATGATCCGCAAAGGACTGCAGAGACAAGGCAAAATGTGGGAGCTCAGAACTATCTGGAGTCTCATGCAGATGGTGTTTATTGCTGTCAAGTCATTTAGGATTTGAGGAATCATCTTGTAGAAGGATGTCAGCAAAAATAGTGGGATAAGGATAACCAAAATTCATTGTCTTCTTAACATCAATGAGAAAACCGGTAAAAATACTCAGAATGAACTTTTTTTTCAGAACTCTGAGAATTAACTAAAATATTGCAGCAATTGAGTTAACATTTATTTAAGAATATTATTAAGAACACTGAGTCTTTTTATGTCAATTTTAATGTGCCCTACTTCCATCTGCTTACTCCAGTTCTGTGGCAGCCTCGAAACAAACCCACAATCAGGTGGAAACCCGCAGTCTAGCAGCCACTGGAGACAAAACAGGGTTGGATCTTCTTGTGAGTATCATTCTAAGATAATTCCAGAACGTTATTTGACCTGATTTGTAGGTCACACAATGTAAGAAGCTATTTCCCCAAGGTGTTAGTCAAAAAGATTAGAGGCAAGTTTTTAACTCTGTAGTTGCCTGAGGCAGTGAATAACAGTTGGGATAGACAATACAGGTTAACCATGAAGCTTAAAAAGAATAAGGTGTCCATACAATGTACCAAAAAATTTGACATATTTCTGAAAATCTAGCAAGCCGTGTATATCTGTAAGGCTATGAGCATGTGCAGGGTTAGGCACATGCTCAGGAAAGACCTGAGCAGGAACTAAGCTTTCGTATTTGGCAGACCTCTAGGCTCAGGACAAGCAAGATTCTACCGGGCAGAGTGTTGAAGGCATGACCAACATACACAGAGCCCTTTGGCAAATACTTGGAGACATTGGTTCCAGATGTTTAAGGAAATCTGTGTCCCAAAATTAGCTTACCACTAAGCGAACCAAGAAAGACTTCATTAAGCATGTATGACAAAAAAATAAATAAAAGCTGTACCAAAGTAATTCATAAAAGTCTCTAAATAAACAACAAACTATAAAATAAACACCAACAAAAACAAAGTTTAGGGGGTTGTAGTTCCATAGCTGCCAGATTTTATTACTTAAAATACCACTTTTAAAAAATATGAGATGAGCAAGGAAACATGAAAGTATAGCCCATACGCAGGGGAAAAAAAAGGCAATAGAAACTGTGCCTGAAGAGCTCAGATTTTGGATTTACTTAACAAAGACTTTTTAAACCAGTTATTTGAAGTTTGTCCAAAGAACTAATGGAAATCATATCCAAAGGACTAAAAGAAAGTATGAAAAATGTATCTTATTAAAGACAGAATTTAAATAAAGAAATGGATATTATAAAATAGAGCAAAATAACAATTCTGGGATTGAAAAGTACAATAACAAAAATAAAAGATTTACTAAAGAAGCACAACAGCAGATGTGAGCCTGCAGAAGTAATCCATCAACACTTGAAGGAACTTTTAAAATGTATATTCATAGTGTGAATAATTATTCAACAAAGAGAAGGCATAAACTACAGATAAACACAAAAACATGAATAAATCTCAAAATGTATGCTTAGTCAAAGGAGTCATACTCCAAATAGTGTGTCCTGAATGATTCTATTTATATAAAATTTCTGAATAGGCAAAACTGACAATAGAAACCACATCATTGGTTATCTAGAACTAGGGTAAGATATTCTTTGCAAAGGGGCATGAGGAAACATTTTTGAAGGAATAGAAATGTTCTGCATTTCGCCATGTCTGTAATCCAAGCGCTTTGGGGGGCTGAGGCAGCAGGATCGCTTGAGCCCAGGAGTTCCAGATCAGCCTGGGCAACATAGTGACACCTCATCTCTACCAAAATAAACAATGTTAGCTGGGCATGGTGGCTCGCACCTGTAGTCCTAGCTATTCCAGAGGCTGAGGTGGGAGGATCCCTTGAGCTCTGGAAGTTGAGGCTGAAGTGAGCTGTGATTGAGCCCCACTGCACTCCAGCCTGAGTGACACAATGAGACCTTATAGTATGTGTCAAAATTTATTGAACTGTTTTGAAATTTTTACACATCTGATTAAAATTGATTAAAATGCATGCAAATTAAAAAAAACACATATTTTATATAAATACACAAATCCCAATAAATATGGTATGTTAAAATAGACTCTGCAGTGTGTGTGTATGTGTGTGTGTGTGTGTGTGTGTGTGTGTGTATGGTACTGGGGAATTAAAATAAAAGAGAATGAGCGATTAAATTAAATAAGAGATGAGCTTTCTATGGGCAACGATGGTTATTTATCAAGAGGCGAAGAATGTAATTAACTCAACCCCCCATATCTGTAGTCCGAAAGAAGAAAAAATTACACTTATTGCATTGTAAATGTTTAAAAACATTTTCCATATATTATGATGTTTTGATATCTTAAGAACCCTTTCTGGCTAGAGAGACTGCTCCTTTCAGGACTAGCCAATTCTTACAAGTAACGAAAGGCCTACTCAGAAGCATGTCTTTGATATGGAAACTAAATAATCCAGAGCTATACCTCCTCAATCTGGCCCTTACACCCCAGAAGACAATATTCCTCTGCCTTAATCAACCCAGGGCCAGGTACCAGGCAGCTAGAGACCTCCATATCTACAATCCAAAACCCTCTGAAATTATTCAGATCCCTCAATCCAAAATTATTCACCCTGCCCTGCCTTGCCTTTTCAGCAGAATCCCCAATAAAGGCAATGGCCTAAACCTTTCCCTTATTTCTGTCTTTGTTTCTTCCTCCTAAGAATCTTGGTGTCTTCCCCACGTGGTTATGTGGGGGCGTGCTCTGCCTGTGATTCTTGTCTCTTGTACCTGTAAATATAATCAACTTTATTTTTTCCTGAACCTCTACTCTGTCTCCTCTTGAGTGAGGAAAATAGTGTTTGTAGGCACGGAACATAAGGCCGATTCGCACTTCAGCTATAACAGGAAATGTTCTCTCCACATGGCGTAGGCCGTAAATGATTCTGTAACTTTACTTCATCCTCTCCATTTACATAGGGCGTACCCAGAGTAACCAATGGAATCCTCTAGGGTGTATTTAAACTCCCAAAATTTCTGTAATGGGGCCTTTGAGGCCCTATGCTCATGCCTGCTCCCACACTGTGGAGTGTACTTTCATTTTCAATAAATCCTTTCATTCCTTCCTTGCTTTGTGTGTGTGTTTTGTCCAATTCTTTGTTCAAGATGCCAAGAATCTGGTCACCCTCCACCATTAACGCTCTGGTGGCCACACCTAATTGAGCACTTCATAAAACAATAACAAAACACTTACCTAGTGAGTGATGTGCCAATCCATGCACTAATGCTGAGGTTAGCTGCCTACATTGAGCTGATAGTTAAACAACAGATATACACTTTATATGGATAATATTTAATAAATAAATAATTATGATTAGTTAAATAATTGCACAGCTATACATTTCTGAGAAGAAGAAATACATAAGGCAAAGGAAACACAACACAGAGATGAAGGATCTGGGTGCAGTGAGATAAAGCTTCCCTATGAAAGTGATGTTTAAGTTGAGACATTAAATGAGTAGACTTAGCTAAGTAAATAGAGGCAAAGAGGTTTCCAAGTAGAGCAAATAATATGTGCTTTGATATGGTTCCTCATAATTGCTCATGTCGATCTTTTAGATTACTAATTTGGTGTTCAGTGGTGTTCATTTGAATTTTTGGAGCTTTTATTGGCTATTTTAAATTTTGATTAATAATGCTTTATTATAGTTATTTGTGAGAGTATATTCTGTTGTTTATATTTCTCCTTTTCTGTAGTAGCCTGATTTTTTTAATTGATACAAATGACATGAATATTTTACTAAATCTTGCATTTCACATGTGATAAAACAGAACTACAGGTGATATGGCCTATGTTCATGTTGGCTATGTTTTTCTGCTCTATAGTAACAGCAGTTTTTAGAATAATTGAATTGATTCATAATAAGTAACTGATATTAAGGAAAGATTTGATGAGTAACAGCAAAGTACGTATTTTAACTTTGCTCTTCTGCTTCTAATTTCTTGTATTGAGAAATAATATATGTATTCAAGATCTGTATCAGACTTTTGAGATTTTGAAGGAGAGAAAAATTCTGTACTATAAATGAAAAGTATTATGTACTCTTCAAGTGAAATTGTATTAATTCATGTACCCATATTACCTAAATCTACAGCAACATATACATGTATCCATGAGTAATTTTTAATATAATAAAATAAGATTTAAAATTATTGTGTTTGACCTTTTTCCAAATAACTTATAAAACTATGCAGTAGCGATAGCAAAGCCAATTCAACTTAATTTACTGTAATCATAGTTATTTAATTAATTAATTGTTCTACAATTGCACTAAATCAGTTTTAAGTGATTCTACTAAAATATGCCATAAAGAGACTATGCCAGATTTTGACAGTTTCTGCTGTCCAATCTTTAACCAACACATAGAGATATGCATTGGAGTCTCTCTCAGAATAGAAAGACACAAACAAAATAATTGAACATTGTTTAGTGAATGTTTATATTTTCTTGCTGCAATTTTTAAATAAATGAAAAGTAACTATGCTGAGTACTGATTTTATTTCTAATGTTCTCAGCGGAATAATCATTAATTTTGCGTTATTGTTAAAAAGACACCCTCTGTTCTCTGAAAATTTAAATTCTTCCACTATCCCTGCAGAGGAAACCAAAGGTTACACCTCCACTTCATTTACTGTAGCATTTTTTTCTCAGCAGAATTTTGTGTGTATTTGTCAATATGGTTGTAAGACAATACAGATAAGAGGCATTCGGTGTACAAGAGTAGCAGCGAGTCTTAAGCGTATGTAAAGTTTACGATATCAATTTATATAATAACAATAGTGATGCTTTGGGGCTTCTATGGCATGCAGGAGATGGAGCTGGTGGTTTTATATGCATTCGCTCTCACCTTTAACAAAGTTCTACATTTTAAATTCCCTTATACAGATGAATCAGTAGAGAAACAGTTTCACTGATCAGTCTAAGACCATGAATCTAGAATATGAGAGATTCATGTTATTTCCACTTTTCCACTAGTCTTTGATAATTATCACCTAAAAAGGTACAGGGAATCTGGACTTAAAGACTAAGTAGCTAATTTTTATGTTTATTTCAGTGAAAGAAGAGAGATTCTAGATATCACTTATATGTTTTCCCCTTACTGCTTCTTACTAATGGAACCTAATGGAACGTGTTTGTTTTGGTGCCACACAGTTCTGATCAATGAGAAGTAAGCAGATATCTACACACCAGCTAGTATATCCATTTTAACCTTTACTCTTTGGATTCGTTTTGTAGGATTGCCATAACAGTGTACCATAGCCTGGGCAAGCTTAAATAACAGAAGTTATTTTTCTCACACTTCTGGAGTCTACAAGTCAAAATCAAGGTGTCAGTGGAGTTGGTTTCCTCTGTGGTCTCTCTGTTGGCTTGTAGATGACCATCTTCTCCCTGTGTCTTCATATTGTTTGACCTGTGCTTGTATCTGTATCCACATTTCCTCTTCTTGTCAGTACACCAGTCACATTGGATTACAGTTCACCTAATGACCACGTTTTGACTTAATTACCTCTCTAAAGACCCAAACTCCAAATACGGTTGCATTCTGAAGTACTGGAGGTTAGGATGTCAACACATGAATTTAAGAGGGTAATACAGTTTAGACTATAACACTCTTTTTCTTTTCCTGGAGGTAGATTATCAGTGTTTCAACTATGAGAATAAAATTCAATGTTAAGGAGAGTGGATCAAGATGTTCCATTCCTAATAGTGCTCTAAAGGCCCATTGTCAACTATTTCATCTAATTCACCTTTCCAAAAGATTATTATTGGCCGGGCGCGGTGGCTCACGCCTGTAATCCCAGCACTTTGGGAGGACGAAGCAGGCGGATCACGAGGTCAGGAATCGAGACCAGCCTGACCAACATGGTGAAACCCCGCCTCTACTAAAAATACAAAAAATTAGCCGGGCATGGTGGCAGGCACCTGTAGTCCCAGTTAGTCGGGAGGCTGAGGCAGGAGAATGGCGTGAACCTGGGAGGTAGAGCTTGCAGTGAGCCAAGATCGTGCCACTGCCCTCTAGCCTGAGCGACAGAGCGAGATTCCGTCTCAAAAAAAAAAATTATTATTGTGTTAATTCATCATTTATTTCCCACTTTCTACATAGTACCAATCAATATGTTAGCTGTTGGAGTCAGTTCATTACCAAATTTTCTCTAACCTAAAGAATCTTGGAATCTAGATTCTGTTTAGAAAATAGCAAATTCACAGAAATATATCTTCCCTGCTGTTTATCTCTCTATACTATGCTGTTTCATAAGGGGCTAGCATTTAATCTTTTCTTAATTTAGGCCCTATGGATAAGATTGCAAGGTTTTCACAATTTCACTAAAGTTGTATGCTAAAGCATGTATGTGTGTGATTTTTGAGGAGCTACGATCCATAAATTTTATGTCCTCTTATTGATTAATGACCTAAATTATAACAATTACTGTAGCAGATAAGATATGTCTCAAATCTCTAATCTACCTACCACCAGTCTCTCCCCACCCAGCACCCACCATGCACATTATAGGACATTGATGTTTATTATTGGGCAGTTTATTTTTTGACTCATATCCTCCATGTAAGTAAGTACTAGTTCGCTGGTAAATGCAATAGCCTTTGCTAACCATACTGTGTGATAATATTTAGCATTAATGTACAGAACTTTTCCTTGCCCATGATTGCATGACACTCTCCTTTGTATCCCTGAAAGCTAAAATATTGATGCCACTTTCAAAAAGAAAATTTTAAAACATTGTACTCATTAATTTCCATTGTAGTTCTAGTAGCATATACATATCTTATCAAGAAAAATGCCAATGCCAACATCAACTAAATTGGCTGCTGCTCAAAGTTTACTCTAAAATGCATACACAATCAGAATAAAATCAGTGTTTATCTTGGGCTTCAGCAAAAAGTTATCCTCAAGTGAATTAATTCTCTGATTAAAGTTTTTGATTTATTTTATTCCACAAAGATACATAAAGAAAATATATATCAAGTAATAAGTAAAACTTGAAGCATATCATTTTTCTGGAGAATTTTACTTTCCTGAATATTAAAAAAGCAACAGATGACTCTTCAATGCTATCCCTACCATTATCATTTATTGATTTCCCCAACACATTCCCTGTGAAGCTTCTGGGCATGAGAAGGTAACAAGCAGAAAAATGAACTTGTCATTAATACCAGGTGCTTACAACTGATCCATAACCAACCTTGTCAGATTCAAAACATCGGTTAGGCAGATTTGTGAATGAACAGCCAGCTTCAATTTAACTTCTTGCTAAGAAGGTGAAAGTTCTTCTAAAAGTAAAGAAAGAGAAAATGTTTATGCGCACTCTTCACCAAAACACACAGTCCAAATTCTTTACAAAAGACACTGATGCTTACCAGAGGAAACTAACAAATGTGTCTCAAAAGTGGGCAGTAAATAATAACAATAATAATAATAATAATAATAATAATAATAAATCAACAATCTAAAGAGCCAACCACAAAGTTTATGTAGACACAAGATGATGGTGAGGGCAAATTGGCAGAAAATTTTGGTATTGAAATGATCTAATTCTGAAATTTTGGTTACCTAAAGTCTATTTCTAAATAGAAATAAGTAGGAACCTTCTCCATATGTGAAGAAGGCACCTGCTTCCCCTTCACCTTTCACCATATTTTTAAATTTCCCGAGGTGTCCTCAGCCATGTAGAACTGTGAGTCAATTAATCTCTTTTGTTTACAAGTAACCCAGTCTCAGGTAGTATTATTTACAGCAGCAGGAAAATGAAATAATTCAGAGAGTTGGTACTTGGAGTAGGGCACTGCTATAAAGATAACCTAAAAAATGTAGAAGTGACTTTGGAGCTGGGTAACAGACAGAGGTTGAAACAGTTTGGAGAGCTCAAAAGAGGACAGGAAAATGGGGGAAAATTTGGAACTTTCTAGAGATTTGTTAAATGGTTTTGACCAAAATGCTAATAGTGATAATGAACAATGAAGTCCAGGCTGAGGTGTTCTCAGATGGAGATGACAGATGTATTGGAACAGGAGAAAAGCTCACTCATACTATGCTTTAGCAGAGAGACTGGTGGCATTTATCCCCTGCCCTAGAGATTTGTGTAAATTTGAACTTCAGAGAGATGATTTAGGGTATCTGGTAGAATAAATTTTTAAGCAGCAAAGCATTCAAGAGGTGACCTGCTTTATTCCGAAAGTGTTCGGTTATGTGTTTTCACAAAAAGATAGTTGGAAATTGGAACTTATGCTTAAAAGGGATGCAGAGTCTAAAAATTTGGAAAATTTGCAGCCTAATTATATGGTAGAAAAGAAAAGAAAAACATTTTCTGGGAAGAAATTCAAGCACAGTGCAGAAATTTTCATAAGTAAAGAGGAGCTGAATGTTAATAGCAAAGGCAATAGGGAAAATACCTCCAAGACATTTCAGAGAACTTTGCAGTAGGCCCTCTTACTACAGGCCTAGAAGCCTCAGAGGGAAAAATGGTTTTCTGGGGCAGGACTAGAGCCCCACTGCTCTGTGTAGGCTTAAGACATAGCACTCAGCATCATGGCTGCTCCAGCTTCAGCCACGGCTAAAAGGGGCAAAGGTGCAGGTCCAGTCATTGCTTCAGAGGGTGCAAGCCCCAAGCCTTGGTGGTTTCCATGTGGTTTTGGGCCTGCAGGTGTGCAAAAAGCAAGAGTTGAGACCTGGGAACCTCTACCTAGATTTCAGAGGATGTATGGAAAGGCCTGGATGTCCAGGCAGAAGTCTGCTGCAGGGGCAGAGCTTTCATGAAGAACCTCTACTAGGGCAATGCAAAGGGGAAATGTGGGCTTGGAGCCCCCAGATAGAGTCCCCACTGGGGCACTGCCTATTGGAGCTGTGAGAAGAGGGCCACCACCCTCCAGGCCCCAGAATGGTAGATCCACCAACAGCTTGTATTATGTGCTTGGAAAGGCCACAGGCACTCAATGCCAGCTCTTGAAAGCAGCTTCAGGGGCTGTACCCTGCAGAACTACAGGTGCGGAGCTGCTCAAGGCCTTGGGAGCCCATCCCTTGCTTCAGTGTGCCCCAGATGTGAGACAAGGAGTAAAAGGAGATTATTTTGGAGCTTCAAGATTTAATGAGTACCCTGCCAGATTTTGTACTTGCATGGGGTCAGTGGTCCCTTAGTTTTGGCCAATTTCTCCCATTTGGAACAGGAACATTTACCCAATGGCTGTAGCCCCATTGTATCATGGAATTAACTAACTTGGCTTTGGTTTTACAGGCTCATATGTGGAAGGGACTTGCCTTATCTCAGATGATAAGGATTTAGGACTTAGACTTTTGAGTTAATGCTGGAGTGAGTTAAGACTTTGGGGGACTATTGGGAAGGCATGGTTTTAAAATGTGAATAGAACCTGAGATTTGAGAGGGACCAGGGTTGGAATGATATGGTTTGGCTCTGTGTCCCCACCCAAATCTCATTTCCAATTTTAATCCCCACATGTCAAGGGAGAGACATGGTAGAAGGTGACTGAGTCATGGGGAAGTTTCCCCAAAGCTATTCTCATGATAGTGAAGGATTTCTCATGAGATCTGATGGTTTTTAAAGTGGCGGTTTCTCCTGCTCTTTCTCTTTCTCCTGCTGCCATGTAAGATGTGCTTGCTTCTCCCTTACCTTCCACCATGATTGTATGTTTCCTGAGGTCTTCCCAGCCATGTGTTACTGTGAGTCAATTAAACATCTTCTATTTATAAATCACCCCATCTCAGGTAGTATGTTTATAGCAGTGTGAGAGCAAACTAATACATCTAGCATCATGAAAGATGGCTTTAACTTCCAAGTAAATATGAAAATCTTTAATAATGATGGAGAAGGATCCAGTAAAAGACAGTGAAATTGACCACTTTGGGAGTCTTACTGTGTCACCCGTAAATCATACTTAAATATTTATTTATTTATTTATACGTTTATTTATTTATCAATATGTAAAAAACGAAATAATGTGTCAGTTGCCACAGTTTGAATGAACAGATTTCTTTGAACATGACTTTGTATAACTAGGATCTCCTCCTAAATTATTTTGCCTAAGATCCAACTGACTATAGAAATTTTTCTCTACTCATACATGTGTCAAATATTGACACCTTATGGAAATTTCTGTTTATATGGGTGCATTTGGATGCAATATTTCCAAAGAGACAGGGTCTAGACACAGATGTTGTATATTTTTATACCTGGGTGACATTGCTCATTCTGCACCCTCAGCCTTAAATTACTTGCCTTAACCAATCCAAATTTACTTATTGTTAGTGGATCATAAAAATGCCATGTGCTCTACAAGTTCTTTTTTAACAATACCAATATGAATCAGTTTCTCATTCCTCTGTACTTTTAAATACATTGGGTATTCCTTTATAATATCAGAACTTATTTTGCTGTATACTAGAGCTAGTTCTTTTATTAGTTGTGATATCCTTGAGAGCAGAAAGCTTGTCTTATTTATTTTCCAGTATCTAAGTGCTTTTTAAGTATCAAATATTTAATGACAGGCCTTGAGTATAAAAGATACTCAGTAGAATAAAATGAAATAAAATTTAAAATTTAAGAAATAAATAATTGACTGACTTGATAGATTGGTGGATGGTTGAATGGAGACAGGATGGATAGATAAATAAGTCAACTCACAAACAAAAAGTCTGTTGTGAGTTACGGGAACAGAAAGTTCCCTTAACTTGTAAAATAGTAAGATGATTTAATTTTTTTCATTAACCTATTGTAGATATATTATGATTATTTCATTGAAATGAACTATTTAAGAGCTCAGTGGAAGATCTGTTACTATATGTTCTACATGCATGACCTTCCCAGCAGGATTTGCCTGTCATGACAATGTCCCAATATTTATAGTTTAGCTGTACTCTAAAACTTTATTTATTCATTTATTTAGGTATCACCTACAGCTAATTTAGCAGAAGGTTGTGAAAAATTCTTCAAGAAATAAAATGCACTGTATATGGTATTTCTGCATCTCATTTGTGTGAAATGTTAGTGACATTAATGCTTTGCTTTAAAAGCTTTTTGTGTGGCCTGGACATTAACGTTGTATAAGCAGATCTCACACTGGTCAGAATCCCTAATGGCAGGCTACTGAGAGAGGCAGAAGTATGAAACTCTTCAAAGTGACTTTGAAGCACAGCTTCTGGTACTGAAGTACTAATGAAGGGGACTAGAAAAGGATTAAGGTTGATATTCCAGTTTCAGAAACAGTGCTACTTGTATACATCTACTTCTGAAAGGACTTATATTGAACACAACTCATAAAAGTAGATGAATGTTGAGATGGATAGACATAGCATTTAACCTGAAGATGCTCTTGTCAATTTACTTCTACCACTACTGCTACTACTACCACTGCTACTACTACTACTGCTACAATGACAATGATAACAACAATGACAATGATGATGACTGTTAATACTGCTACTGCTTATGCTAATATTATTATTGTTGACACTAATATTACTAACAGTAGTTGTACCTAGCATCTATTTAGCATTTACTGTGTCAAGCACTTTACTAACATATTACATACAAGATCAATTTTTGTCCCAATAACTTTGTGAGGTAGCTATTATTAACCACATTAATGTACAAAGACATTGAGGCTTAGAGAGAATACATTTTTAACACTATTATAGCTAATGAGTTGCAAAACCTTCTGACACTAAGGCAAAATTTCTTAAGAAGTCTAGTCATGGTCTTTGCCTAGTCATGTCTTGAGTTAATTTTTGTATGAGGTGTAAGGAAGAGGTCCAGTTTCAGTTTTCTGCAAATGGTTAGCCAGTTTTCCCAACACCATTTATTAAATAGGGAATCCTTTCCCCATTGCTTGTTTTTGTCAGGTTTGTCAAAGATCAGATGTTTGTAGATGTGTGGCATTATTGCCGAGGACTCTGTTCTGCTCCATTGGTCTATATATCTGTTTTGGTACCAGTGCCATGCTATTTTGGTTACTGTAGCCTTGTAATATAGTTTGAAATCAGGTAGTGTGATGCCTCCAGCTTTCTTCTTTTTGCTGAGAATTGTCTTGGCTATATGGGTTCTTTTTTGGTTCCATATGAAATTTAAAGTAGTTTTTTCCAATTCTGTGAAGAAAGTCAATGGTAGCTTGATGGGGATAGCATTGAATCTATAAATTACTTCGGGCAGTATGGCTATTTTCACAATATTGATTCTTCCTATCCATGAGCATGGAATGTTTTTCCATTTCTTTGTGTCCTCTCTTATTTCCTTGAGCAGTGGTTTGTAGTTCTCCTTGAAGAGGTCCTTCACATCCCTCGTAAGTTGTATTCCTAAGTATTTTATTCTCTTTGTAGCAATTGTGAATGGGAGTTCACTCATGATTTGGCTCCCCATTTGTCTATTACTGGTACATAGGAATGCTTGTGAGTTTTGCACATTTATTTTATATTCTGAGACTTTGCTGAAGTTGCCTATCAGCTTAAGGAGATTTTGGGCTGAGACAATGGGATTTTCTAAATATACAGTCATGTCATCTGCAAACAGAGACAATTTGACTTCCTCTCTTCCTATTTGAATACGCTTTATTTCTTCCTCTTGACTGATTGCTCTGGACAGAACTTCAAATACTATGTTGAATAGGAGTGTGGAGAGAAGGCATCCTTGTCCTGTGCTGGTTTTCAAAGGGAATGCTTCCAGCTTTTACTCATTTAGTATGATATTGGCTCTGGGTTTGTCATAAATAGCTCTTATTATTTTGACAAACGTTCCATCAATACCTAATTTATTGAGAGTTTTTAGCATGAAGGGGTGTTGAATTTTCTCAAAGGCCTTTTCTGCATCTATTGAGATAATCGTGTGTTTTTTTGTGATTAGTTCTGCTTATGTGATGAATTACGTTTATTGATTTGCATATGTTGTGACAACAAAAGCCAAAATTGACAAATAGGATCTAATTAAAGAGCTTCTGCACAGCAAAAGAAACTATCATCAGAGTGAACAGGCAACCTACAGAATGGGAGAAAATTTTTGCAAACTATCCATCTGACAAACGGCTAATATCCAGAATCTACAAGGAACTTAAACAAATTTACAAGAAAAAAACAAACAATACCATCAAAAAGTGGGAGAAGGATATGAACAGACACTTCTCAAAATAAGACATTTATGCGGCCAACAAACATGAGGAAAAGCTCATCATCACTGATCATTAGAGAAATACAAATCAAAACCATCCCCACAATGAGATACCATCTCACACCAGTTAGAATGGTGATCATTAAAAAGTCAGGAAACAAGAGATGCTGGAGAGGAGTGAAGAAATAGGAACACTTTTACACTGTTGGTGGGAGTGCAAATTAGTTCAACCATTGTGGAAGACAGTGTGGCAATTCCTGAAGGATCTAGAACGAGAAATACCATTTGACCCAGCAGTACCATTACTGGGTATATACCCAAAGGATTATAAATCTTTCTACTATAAAGACTGACACACATTTATGTTTGTTGCAGCACTATTCACAGTAGCAAATACTTGGAACCAACCCAAATGTCCATCAATGACAGACTGGATAAAGAAAATGTGGCACATATACACCATGGAATACTATGCAGCCATAAAAAAGGATGACTTCATGTCCTTTGCAGGGACATAGATGAAACTGGAAACCATTATTCTAGCAAACTAACACAGGAACAGAAAACAAAACACCGCATGTTCTCACTCGTAAGTAGGAGTTGAACAATGAGAACACATGAACACAGGGAGGGGAACATCACACACCAATGTCTGTCAGTGGGTGGGAGGCTAGGGGAGGGATAGCATTAGGAGAAATTACCTAATGTAGATGATGGGTTGATGGGTACAGCAAACTACCATGGCATGTGTATAACTATGTAACAAACCTGCACATTCTGCACATGTATCCCAGAACTTAAAGCATATATATATATATACATAAAAAGTAAGTCTACAGCCAGGTTTTTTTTAATGTTAAAAGTACATATACACATATTAATGATTAAGGTAATTTCATCTCCAAAGGGCCAGTTAATAAGAACAGTACTAAATAATTATAAACCCTCAATTTGGCCTTAACACACTACCAAAAATAGATACCCAAGAAGAGCATAACCAATGCTTTTCTTGGGTTAATTTATTTTGTGCTTTTTTTGTTTTCTTCGAACACAAATCTGTGAATTTTAATTAAAACAAGAATACATCATGACAATCAAAATAAAATTGCATGGAGTAAAAAAGTTAAATCATCTCTTGATGATCTCTACAATGTCTCTTGCTTATGTAATTTTTAAGAGGTCATGTATTCTCCCATTCCTGTTATTTAGTTTTAAATGCCATATATTAATAAAATGTCTTTTTCTCTGGCACAGAAAGACAAGTGCTGAATAATCTTATTTATATGTAGAATGTAAAAAAGTCATATTCATAGAAACAGAGAGTAAAATGGTGGTTACCAGGAGCTGAAGATTGAAGAAAATTAAAAGATGTTGTTCAAAGGACACAAAATTTCAGTCAGACAGGAGGAATAAGTTCAAGAGATCTTTGTGCAAGATGGCAACTATAGTTAATAACAATATATTTTATATTTGAAAATTGCTGAGAGATTTTAAGTGTTCTCACTATAAAAAAATAGTGTGAGAGGTAATGTATATGTTAAAAAGCCTGATTTAGCCATTCTGCATTGTATACATATACTAAAACATCATGTAGTATACCACAAATACATACAATTTTTACTCATCAATTTGAAAAAAATCAATTCTTTGCTAAAGATAGTTGAATTTTTAAAAGCAAAATTGGCCTGATGGAATGGCTCACATCTGTAATCCTAAAAAGCAATTTGGGAGGCTGAAGCAGGAGGATCACTTGAGCCCAGTAGTTTGAGACCAGCCTGGGCAACACAGTGAGATCCAGTCTCTACAAATAAATAAATAAATAAATAAAAATTAGCTGGATGTTGTGGTGTGTGTCTGCGGTCCAGGCTACTCTGGAAGCTGAGGTGGGAGGATTGCTTGAGCCCAGGAGGTTGAGGTTGCAATGGGCCATGATTGTGCCACTGCACTTCAGCCTGTGTGACAGAGTGAGACCCTGTCTCAAAAAAAAAAAAAAGAATATATATATATATATTTTAAATACTTTAAAAAGTTTGATTGCCCTATGCATATTTTATCAATTTTTAAAATGTACTACATAGCAAGAAGATTTTTCCATATCATTATATATAAATTTAATTCATTTGTTTTAATAACCGAGTAGTTATTCTGTACCATAATTGTACCATCATTTATTCCAAAATTATATCATTAATGGACATCAAGAATAGGCACTTCTTTTTGCCAATATAGATAATGCTGTAATTAACATCCTTGGGCTTAAGTACTTGAGCTTTTGTTTCTGTTAGAGACAGTCCTAGAATTTAGAATTGCTGGTTAAAAGTATATGCATTTTAAAGTTTAATAGATACTGCCACATTAATTACAATTGTAATTGCAACTAACATGTTTCCCAGTAACAGATGAAAGTTCTAATTTCTCCACATATCCATAAACATTTGATGTTATGAACATCTATGTTTTGACAGATTGATTGCATTTGCTTTATAAAAAATCATATAGAGATCATTTGTCTCCTGATGATCCCTGATAATGAACCACTTTTTCCTTCCCTTAAGTGGTTTACAATTTAATTTTAGAGAAAAATGTTTATAAACTATTAAGAGTTATAATGTTCGTGGTGGAGATACTTTTGCGGTGGAGGGCCAGGGTTACGTTGACATATGGGTGGAGTTGTTGAGTTTACATTATTTAGTTCAGGTTCCCAGCCAAAAGGTGACACACAAAATTGCAGTGAACAATCCAACTCTTTTTTCTGAAATAATCAGATAAATACTTATTTTGAGAGGAAACAAAACCAATAAGCATTTTGTGATCTGTGGTAGGCAAACCATGATTGTGAAATTCCACAGTGCTTTATTTGTCACAGTGAAAAACCCTCATTGTGTTTTTTTCATCATGTCTTGACTGAGGTTTGTTGCAACTCTATCAGTGGAATAATTGTTGTAATAATTAAGAATCTTGAGTTATTTTCCTATCTCTACCACAGCTTGATGCATAATTTTAAACAGGTTACTACCTCTCAATTGCCTTAAGTTTTTACATTTAGGCTTCTTAATTACATTAAACACACCTTTAGTTTTAGTAAGGATATATATATATATAGTGTATAAATATATGTATATATATAGTTTTAGTAGGGATATATATATAGAAATATATGTATTTAGGGATTATATATAGTTTTAGTAGGGATATATATGTGTGTATGTGTGTAGTGTGTGTATATATATATATATACACACACACACACACACAGAACTCTATCTCTTTTTTTTTTTGAGACGGAGTCTCGCTCTGTTGCCTAGGCCGGAGTTCAGTGGCACGATCTCGGCTCACTGCAAGCTCCGCCTTCCAGGTTCACGCCATTCTCCTGCCTCAGCCTCCTGAGTAGCTGGGACTACAGGCACCCACCACCATGTCCGGCTAATTTTTTGTATTTTTAGTAGAGACGGGGTTTCACCGTGTTAGTCAAGATGGTCTCGAACTCCTGACCTTGTGATCCACCTGTCTCGGCCTCCCAAAGTGTGGGATTACAGGCATGAGCCACCGCGCCCTGCCCAGAACTCTATCTCTTCAATAATAAATGGTCATAATATTGCACAGATAATCCAACCACTGGAAAGAAGTTCTAAATGGTCAAATAGGTGACTCTGAAATATAAGGATGGAGAAAATGAAAATGTATGTCTTCAGAGTTTGTGATTCTAACATGATTATCCTGGAGCAAGTACTATGTATGCTGATTTTGGAAATTAAGTATAGCAATTAGGGTTTAATGTTAAGAAAATTTGTGTTGTAGTTATGACACTGGCTATTTAGTAGTGTAAAGTTAGGTAAATAATATATTAGTGAGAATGCTTTCTGTTTCATGAATCAGAAACCCTAACTCAAAGTGCTTTAAAGAAAGACACAGAGGCCGGGTGTGGTGGCTCACTCCTGTAATCCCAGCAGTTTAGGAGGCCGTGGTGGGTAGATCACCAGAGGTCGGGAGTTCCAGACCAGCCTGACCAACATGGAGAAACCCCGTCTCTACTAAAAACACAAAATTAGCCAGGTGTGGTGGTGCATGCCTGTAATCCCAGCTACTTGGGAGGCTGAGGAAGGAGAATCACTTGTACCTGGGAGGCAGAGGTTGCGGTGAGCCGAGATTGCACCATCGCACTCCAGCCTGGGCAACGAGCAAAACTCCATCTCTGAAGAGGATGTGGAGAAATAGGAACACTTTTACACTGTTGGTGGGACTGTAAACTAGTTCAACCGTTGTGGAAGTCAGTGTGGCGATTCCTCAGGGATCTAGAACTAGAAATACCATTTGACCCAGCCATCCCATTACTGGGTATATACCCAAAGGACTATAAATCATGCTGCTATAAAGACATATGCACACGTATGTTTATTGCGGCATTATTCACAATAGCAAAGACTTGGAACCAACCCAAATGCCCAACAATGATAGACTGGATTAAGAAAATGTGGCACATATACACCATGGAATACTATGCAGCCATAAAAAATGATGAGTTCATGTCCTTTGTAGGGACATGGATGAAATTGGAAACCATCATTCTCAGTAAACTATCGCAAGAACAAAAAACCAAACACCGCATATTCTCACTCATAGGTGGGAATTGAACAATGAGATCACATGGACACAGGAAGGGGAATATCACACTCTGGGGACTGTTGTGGGGTGGGGGGAGTAGGGAGGGATAGCATTGGGAGATATACCTAATGCTAGATGATGAGTTCGTGGGTGCAGTGCACCAGCATGGCACATGTATACATATGTAACTAACCTGCACAATGTGCACATGTACCCTAAAACTTAAAGTATAACTAAAAAAAAAAAAAAGACAGAAAGACACAAATATATTGGCTCATGATGAATGTATAGTTAAATAGTTGACATAGTTTTCTTAAATGCTTGATTGAGTGTTCACATAATTTTACCTGGATGGGGTTTTCTTTCTATTTTATGGCTCTACTTAAGTATTGGTCTATTTATAAGTAGCACATAGTCACAAAATGACTGCAGCAAATACACTTCCTCTGTGGTCTCTTTCACATCTAGCAAGGAATAAGTAATTCATTTTTTCCTGATAGTTAAAAAAATTGAGATTGGACCCAACTGGCTTAACTTGTGTCATGCTCCTGTCCCTCAAGTAACCATTTTGCTAGATGGAAATAGAAAACTTTAGTTAGATTCACTTGAGTCACATGCTGTACCCAAGAAAGCTGGGTAAAGATGCAATGTCTGCAGAAGCATTATACCTGAGAGCACACAAAGGCCCCTAGAAGGTGGAATATTCAAGAAAGCAGTTGTCCCATACAGTTAGAAAGAAATGAAGTCTTTCTGACACCTTCAAAACCAGGTACTTTAGTCACCCACTTGTTTTTTGGTTCTTACAAAGGTGCTTTCTTGTATTGATGGTTGTCCAATTTGATGTTTCTGTGACAGGAATCACCAGTGGAGAGTTTTATCCAAGTAGATCCAATATAATAACAAGGGACTTTAAGTGGGAAAGACAGAGGCACAGGAGTCAGAATCAGAGAGACAACATCATGAGAAAGATTAGACTGGCCACTGTTGGTTTTGAAGATGGAAGGGGGCCAAGATTCCTTGGCTCATGGCCCTTGAGTAAACATTAGCAGTAGCCAGGTAGTAGTTGCCACAGACCTTGGACAAGACTTAGTACTGTTCTGGCTTCCGCTGTGACCCAGTGCATTCCCAGCTGTGGTGGCCATGGGGAGTGACTCTTTTTGCTTGAGGAAAAGTGAAGGAGGAGTAAAAAGGACTTTGCCTTGCCACTTGGGTATCAGCTCAGCCACAGTAGAATAATGCATCAAGCAAACTCCTAAAGTCTGTGATTCCAGGCATTAGTTCCTGGATGGGATTTTTAGACCCACTCTGGGCCAGAAGAAAATTTGCTGCCTTGAAGGAAAATAGCTAGACCTTGCAGGATTCAAAACCAGCTGACTAAAGAGCCCTTGGATTTTGTATAAACATTAGTGGTAGCCAGGTGATAATTGCCATAGGCCACGGGCAGTGCTGGCCATAATGAGAGATACCTTCAGCTTGAGAAAGGAGGTGAAAATGTAAAAAGAATTTTGTCTTGCAACTTGGGTACCAGAAAGGCCACAGTAAAATAAAGCACCAGGCAGCTTCCTAAAACCCATAATTCCAGGCCGGGTGCGGTGGCTCATGCCTGTAATCCCAGCACTTTGGGAGGCTGTGGTGGGTGGATTACGAGGTCAGGAGATCGAGACCATCCTGGCCAACACGGTGAAACCCCGTCTCTACTAAAAATACAAAAATTAGCTGGGCGCAGTGTTGCATGCCTGTAATCCCAGCTACTTGGGAGGCTGAGGAAGGAGAATCCCTTGAACCAGGAAGTTGGAGGTTGCAGTGAGCCAAGATCGCGCCACAGCACTACAGCCTGGCAACAGAGCGAGACTCTGTCAAACAAACAAACAAACAGACACCATAATTTCAGTCCCTAGGTATTGGATAGCATTCCTAGACTCACTCTGGGCCAAAAGGAAACCTGCTACCCCAAAAGACAAGACTCAGTCCTAGCAGAATTCACCACCTACTGAGTAAAAAGCCCTTGATCTTTGAATAAACATCACTGGTAGCCAGGCACTGGTCATCACAGGCCTTGGAAAAGACCCAGTATTGTGTTACCTTCAGGTTTAACCCAGAACAGTCTTAGAAGTGGTGGCCAGAGGAGTGCTTGCATCATACCCATGTCCTACCACCAACTCCAGGCAGCTCAGCACAGAGATAGAGACTCCATTTGTTTGGGGAAAAGTAAAGGGATCGAACAATATACTTTGCTTGGTAATCCAGAGAATTATCTTACCCAGGATCATCAAGGTGGTACTTCTATGAGTCCAAAAGAATCACAGTGATACAGGGCTTGGGAGACCTTTTTGTGCATATATGTCCACAGTGACCAAAGACTTAGATCACAACACTCAATATTCTTTTAGTACTTAGAAAGCTTTCTTCAAAAGGATGAATTCAAACAGCCCAGACTGTGAAGATTGGAATAAATACCTAATTCTTCAATGTTCAGACATTAGTGAACACGCACAAGCATCAAAATCATCCAGGAAAACATTACCTCTACAAATGAACAAAATAAGTCACCAAGTGAACAATCTCAGAGTGACAGCGATGTGTGCTCTGTCACACAGAAGAAATTCAGAATCTTATCAGGTAAATTTAACGAAGATATATAATCAAGCAGAAATTCTAGAGTTGAAAAATACAATTGCTGCACTGAAGAATGCATCAGAGTCTCTTAGTAGCAGAACTGATCAAGCAGAAGAAAAAATTAGTGAGCTTGAGGCTATTTGAAACTACAGCATCAGAGGAGACAAAAGAAAAAAGAATAAGAAAGAATGAAGCATGCATAGAAAATCTAGAAAATAGCCCAAAATGGCAAATCTAAGAGTAGTTGGTGTAAAGAGGAGATAGAGCGAGCTCAGGGTAGAGAGATTATTCAAAGAGATAATGACAAGGAACTTTCCAAACCTACAGAAAGATATCAATATTCAAATACAAGAAAATTATAGAACACCAATCAGATTAAACTAAAATAAGACTACATCAAGACATTTCATAATCAAACTCCCAAAACTCAAGGATAATCAAAGGATACTAAAAGGATACTAAAAGCTTCCAGAGAGAAGACAAAAATAACGTGTAAGGGAGCTGTAATACATCTGGCAACAAACTTCACAGTGGAAACCTAACAGGCCAGGATAGAGTGGTATGAGTTATTTAAAGTGCTGAAGGAACTTCAGCACTATATATATGAGACAGAGTCTCACTATGCTGCCCAGGCTGAACTCAAACTCCTGGCCTCCAGGAATCTTTCTACCTTTGCATCCAAAAGTACTGGGAGTGCAGGCATAAGCCCCTATGTCTGGCCCTTGATGGAAATAAAATTTATTTTATAATATTATAGCCAGTAAAAATAGTATTCCAATATGAAGGAGAAATAAAGACTTCCGTGGACAAACTAAGATGAGGGATTTCATCAATACGGGACCTATCCTGCAAGAAATGGTAAAGAGAGCTCTTTAATGTGGAAAAAAAGGACGTTAACAAGCAAGAAAACATCATCTGAAGGTACAACACTCACTACTAATAAATATCTAACAATAATACAGAATACCATAACACTGTAATTGTCATATTTAAACTACTCCTTACTTCCACATTTAAACTACTTCCTACTGAGTAGGAAGACTAAAAGAAGTACTATCAAAAATGATAACTAAAACAACATTCAAGAAAGAGACCATATAAAAAGATGTAAATAGAAATGACAAAAAGTTTAAAAGCAGGGTGGATGAAGTTGAAGTGTAGAGTTTTTATTAGTTTTCTTTTGCTTGTCAGGTAGTTAGTCTTTTTAATCAGAGTTAAGTTGTCATAAGTTTAACATACTCAGTTATAAGATGTTATTTGCAAGCCTCATGATAACATCAAATCAAAAAACCTAAAACAGATTCACAAAAATAAAAAGCAAGACATTAAAACATAACACCTGAGAAAATCACTTTTACATAAAGGAAGACAGAAAGGAAAGAGAAAAGGAAGAAAGAGAACACCGCAAAACAACCAGAAAACAACAAAAGAGCAGTAGTAAGTCCTTACTTATAAATAATAGCATTGAATGTAAATAGACTAAACTCTTCAATCAAAAGACATAAAGCAGTTGAATGAATAAAAAAATCCAACTATTTTCTGCCTAAAGAAATATACTGTCCCTGTAAAGACGAGCATGGACTGAAAATAAAGGATGGATAAAGATATTCCATGGAAATAGAAACCATAAAAAAGAGAGAGAAGGAATAACTATATTTTTATCAGACAAAATAGATTTCAAGAAAAAATTATGAGACAAAATATCACTATAAAATAATAAAGGTGTCAATTCAGCAAGAGGATATAACAATTTTAAATACATATCCCCCAACACTGGAACATCCAGATACATTAAGCAAATATTATTCAAGCAAAAGAGAGAGATAGGTCCTAATACGATAAGAGCCATAGAGTTCAACAGCCCACCTTCAACACTGGACAGATCTTTCAGACAGAAAATTAACAAGAAAATACTGGAATTAATTTGCACTCTAGACCAAATGGATCTAATACATATTTACAGGACATTTCATGTAAGGGCTGCAGAATACATTCTTTTCCTCAGCACATAAATTATTCTCAAGCATATGCCATATTTTAGGCCACAAAACAAGTCTTAAAACATTAAAAAATTTGAAATCTTATGAATTAATTATCTTATTCACCACAGTGGAATACAACTAGAAATCATTAACAGGAGGAACTTTAAAAACTCTACAAATCTGGCCAGGCGTGGTGGCTCACACACATAATCCTGGCACTTTGGGAGGCTGAGGTGGGTGGATTGCCTGAGCTCAAGAGTTCGAGACCAGCCTGGGCAACACGGTGAAACCCCATCTCTACTAAAATACAAACAAACAAACAAAACAAACAAACAAACAAACAGCTGGGCATGGCAGTGTGTGCCTGTAACCCCAGTTACTTGGGAGACTGAGGCAGGAGAATTGCTTGAACCTGGGAGGCAGAGGTTGCAGTGAGCCGAGATCACACCTTTGCACTCCAGCCTGGGTGACAGAGTGAGACTCCATCTTAAAAAAAAAAAAAAAAAAAAAAAAAAAAAAAAACCATAGAAACACATGGAAATTAAACAATACACTTCTGAATCACCAGTGAATCCATGAAGAAATTAGGAAAGAAATGTAATACATTTTTGAAATATGAAAATGGAAACACAACATACCAAAACCTATGAGACACAGCAAAAGCAATACTAAGAGGAAAGTTCATAGCAATAAGCATCTATGTAAAAAAAGTAGAAAAACTTGAAATAAACAACCTAACAGTGCATTGTAAAGAGCTAGAAAAGCAAAAGCAAACCAAACCTAAAATTAGTAGAAGAAAAGATATAATAAAGATCACAGAAGAAATAAATTGAATTGATCTTTTTTTGTTTGCTTCAATGAAGTAACAAGTTGTTTTTTTGAAAAGATAAACAAATTTTACAAATATTTAACCAGACTAAGAAAAAAAAAACAGTAGACTTACATAAATAAAATCAGAGATGGAAAAAAAGACATTAAAATCAATACCATAGAAATTATTAAAAAAAATAGAGACTGAGCAATTATATGCCAATAAATTAGAAATTCCACAAGGAAAACTATAAAACACTGCTGAAAGAAATCTTAGATGACACAAACGAATAGAAAAACATCCTATGCTCATGGATGGGTAGAATCAATATTGTGAAAATGACCATACTGCCAAAAGCAATCTACAAATTCAATGTAATTCCCATCAAAATACCACCATCATTCTTGACAGAACTAGAAAAAACAATCCTAAAATTCATATGGAACCAAAAAAGAACCCACATAGCCATAGCAAGACTATGCAAAAAGAACAAATCTGGAGGCATCACATTACCCAACTTAAAACTATACTGTAAAGCCACAGCCACCAAAACAGCATGGTACTAGTCTAAAATTGGGCAAATAGACCAATGGAACACAATAGAGAATGCAGAAATAAACCCAAATACTTACCACCAACTGATCTTTAACAAAGCAAACAAAAACATAAAAGTGGGGAAAGGACACCCTATTCAACAAATGGTGCTGGGATAATTGGCAAGCCACATGTAGGAGAATAAACCTGGATACTCATCTCTCACCTTATACAAAATAAACTCAAGATGAATCAAGGAATTAAATCTAGGGCCTGAAACCATAAAAATTCTAGAAGATGACGTTGGAAAACCCTTCTAGACATTGGCTTAGGCAAAGAATTCATGGCCAAGAACCCAAAAGGAAATGCAACAAAACAATCATAAACAGGTGGGACTTAATTAAATTAAAAAGTTTCTGCACAGCAAAATAGAAAATCAGCAGAGTAAACAAACAGACAACCCACAGAGTGGGAGAACATCTTCACAATCTATACATCTGATAAAGGGCTGTCATACAGAATCTACAAGGAACTCCAACAAATTAGCAAGAAGAAAACAATCCCATCAAAAAATGGGCTAAGGACATGAATAGACAATTCTCAAAAGAAGATATACAAATGACCAACAGACATATAAAAAATGCTCAATATCACTAATGATCAGGGAAATGCAAATCAAAACCACAATGCAATTCCACCTTACTCCTGCAAGAATGGCCATAATCACAAAATTAAAAAATAATATATGTTGGCGGGAATGCGGCAAAAAAGGAACCCTTTTACACTGCTGGTGGGTATGTAAACTAGTACAACCACTATGAAAAACAGTGTGTAGATTCCTTTAAAAACTAAAAGTAGAACTACCATTTGATCCAGCAATCCCACTACTGAGTATTTACCCAGAGGAAAAGAAGCCATTATACAAAAAAGATACTTGCCCATGCATGTTTATAGCAGCATGATTTGCAATTGCAAAAATATGGAACCCGCCCAAATGCCCATCAATCAATGATTGTAAAAAGAAATTGTGATATATATATACACACACACACACACACACACACACACACACACACACACACACATGTATATATATATATAATGACTGAATAGTATTCCATGGTGTATACATATATATACACACACATATATACACACATATATGTGTATATGTATATACAGTATTCCATGGTGTATATATATATACACACACATATATACACACACACACACAGATATATATATATATATATATATATATATACACACACACACACCATGGAATACTATACAGTCATAAAAAGGAATGAAATAATAATGGCATTGACAGCAACCTGGATGGAATTGGAGAGCATTATTCTAAGTAACTCAGGAATGGAAAACCAAACATCATATGTTCACACTCATAAGTAGGAGCTAAGCTATGAAGACGCGAAGGCATAAGAATGATGCAATGGACTTTGGGAACTTGAGGGAAAGGGCAGGAGGGGGGTAAGAGATAAAAGACTACAGTTTGGGTACATTGTATACTTCTAGGGTGATGGGTGCACCTGAATCTCACAAATCACCACTAAAGAACTTACTCATGTCACCAAACACCACCTGTTCCCCAAAAACCCTATGGAAATAAAATATAAAATAAAAACAAGCAAAAAATTCTAGGAAAAATTAATAAATTTTTACACACATACAACCTATCAAGACTGAACCATGAAGAAACCCAAAACCTAAATAGATCAATATCAAGTAATACAATTCATAATAAATAAAACAAGATCCATAATAAATTCAAAATACAAGCCATAATAAAAAGTCTCCTAGCAAAAAGAAAAAAGAAAAAGCCTGGAGGCCGGCATGGTGGCTCACATCTGTAATCCTAGCACTTTGGAAGGCTGAGGCAGGTGTTCGAGACCAACCTGGGCAACAAGGCAAAACCCCATCTCTACCAAAAAAAACCCCACAAAAATTAGCCAGACTTGGCGGTACACGTCTGTCGTCCCAGCTACTTGGGAGGCTGAGGTGGGAGGATCACCTAAGCTTGGGAGGCCAAGTTTGCAGTGAACCAAGACCATGCCACTGCACTCCAACCTGAGCAATAGAGTGAGACTCTGTCTCAAAAACAAACAAACAAACAAAAAAAAGCCTTGGACCCAATGTCTTCACTGGTGAATTTTACCAAGCTATTGAAGAGAAATTGATACCAAACCTACTCACACTATTCTGCCAAATAAAGAATGAAGGAATACTTCCAAAATCATTTCACAAAGCCAGTGTTTCCCTGATACTAAAACCAGACAAAATTCTTAAGAAAATACTAGCAAACCAAATTCAACAGCACATTATAAAGATGATTCATCATGACCAAGGGGGATTTATCCTAGGTATGTAAGAATGGTTCAACATACACTAATCAATCAATCAATCAGATACATCATATCAACAGAATGACAGACAAAAGCAATTTGATAATTTCAACTGATGTTGAAAAAGCACTTATAAAATTTATCATCTCTTCATAACCCTCAAAATATTGGGTATAGAAGAAACATACTTCAGCACAATATAAGTCATATATGAGAGCACCACAGCTAGTATCATATTGAATGGAGAAAAACTGAAAGTCTTTCTGCTAAGACCTGGAACAAGACAAAAATGACTACTCTCACTACTGATATTCAACATACTACTGGAAGTCCTAGCTACAGCAATCAGACAAGAGAAAGAAATGAAGGGCATTGCAATTGGAAAGGGAGAAGTCAAATTGTCCTTGTTTGCAGATGATATGATTTTATGTTTGGAAAATCCTAAAGACTCCACCACAAAGCTACTAGAACTGATGAATAAATTCAGCAATGTCGCAGAATACAAAATCAACCTATATAATGAATAGCATTTCTATATACTAGAGCAAGCAATCTGAAAAAGAAATTTTAAAAAATCTCATTTACAATAGCTACAAAGAAAATAAAGTACCTAGGAATAAACTTAACCAGTGAAGTGAAAGATTGCTCTTATGAAAATTATAAAACACCTGTGCAAGAAATTGAAGAGGGCCCATATAAAAGGAAATATATTTCATGTTCATAGATTGGGATAATTAATATTGTTAAAATGTCCATACTACCCAAAGTAATCCATAGCTTCAACTCAATCTCTATCAAAATCGCAATGACATTCTTCACAGAAATAGAAAAAACAATCGTAAAATTTATATGGACCACATAATACCCAGAATAGTCAAAGCCATCTAACACCAGTTAGAACGGCATTTACCCAAAAGACAGGCAATTAACAAATGCTGAAAAGAATTTGGAGAAACGGGAAACCTTGTACACTTTTGGTAGGAGTGCAAAATAGCACAACCACTATGGAGGATGAGTTGGAAGTCTCTCAAAATGCTAAAAATAGAGCTACCATATGATCCAGCAAGCCCACTACTGGGTATATACCGAAAAGAAAGGAAATCTGTATATTAAGGAGATATCTGCACTCCTATGTTTTTAGCAGCACTATTGGCAATTGCCAATATTTAGATGCAACCTTAGGGTTCATCAACAGATGAATGGATGAAGAAAATGTGGTACCTTCAGACAGTGGAGTACTTTTCAGACATAAATAATAATGACATTCTGTCATTTTCAACAACATAGATGGAACTGCAGCAAATAGTGCTAAGTGAAGTAAGGTAGGCACAGAATGACTAACTTTGCATATTCTCACTCATTTGTGGGAGCTAAAAATGAAAACAATTGAGTTTATGGAGATAGTAGAATAATCATTACTAGAGGTTAGAACGTGTAGTGGGGGGCAGGGAATTAGGAGGGAGAGTGGGAATGGCTAATGGGTACAAAAATAGTTAGTTAGAAGGAATAAGATCCAGTATTTGATAGCAGAAAAGTTTGACTACAGTCAACAATAATTTATTGTACATTTTCTAAAAACTAAAAGAGTATAATGGGCATGTTTGTAACACAAAGAAATGATAAATGTTTGATGTGATGGATACCCCATTTACTCTGATGTGATTGTTATGTATTGTATTATTGTATCATAACATCTCACATACCCCATAAATATATACACTATGTATCTATAAAAATTAAACATTAAAAAATAATAAAAATTAAAATATAGTCAATTGATTACCTTAATTTCATCTGCAAGTTTTAATCAGCAATTAATTCCATTTTTAACTCTCTTATTCTATGTAATGTAACTTATTCATATGCTCCAGGGATTGGAATGTGGATGTCATTGTGAGGTTTGGGGGAGGCCATCATTCTGCTTAGCATATTACTTAAACTTGTTTGAGCCTTATATTATCATTTATAAAGTGAGTTAATAATACCATGCAAAGATCATTGTAAATACTAAATGAAAGTATTTTTAGAATAAGTGCCAAGTATAAGACCTGTTACATAGTATGCACTCAAATTATAACAGCAGTTGGAGGAATTATTTCTATTAATAGTAGTAGCAGCACTATATATAGTTACCTTAAATTAACATACAGTAATTTGTGAACAATATATTTCACCTGTCCCTTAATATACTCTCATTTCCCAATATGCCCCCATAGGTATGAAAAACAGAAAAATGCAGGGAAGGAGGATCCTGTAGCATGAAATAAAGAAGGGAGGGGGCAAACTGTGTTACTCAACAGTAGAACCCAGAGCCCCTCAGACACTGGAAAGATCTTCCAGCAGTGAAGACACCAAAGAAAAATGTTTGGGCAGCTGTTTTTCTGCCACTGCAGGAAGCTGTCAGCCAGTTCCAAGACTCCCAGTAAACTTACTTGAGCAAAGCAGCTCATTTTGGCTAGTGGAAGAAGATTAGCACTCATATCAATGGAAAGCTTTTTTTTTTCTCTCTCTCTCTCACTGGAGACAGTTAGGACATTCTCATTGCCAATGGCCCTTTTGCTTATAGTAGGCACATGTATTGTTGCCCAGGGGCCAGTGAGTTGGGGGCTCTTCTCAGGGCATTCCAGATGCTTATTTCATGACTTTTTAAAAATATGGATAACCCTGGGGGCCCAGGAGTCCTAAAGTTATCACCTTCACCCTAGAAACTTCTGTATAAACCGTCCTCTAATCTCTGCCCTCTCTTATCTTTCTTAGCCTCTGGTAAATATCACTCTACTTTATACCTCATAAGATAAAATGTTTTAGTTCTACCATGAATGAGAACATGTGGTATTTGTCTCTCTGTGCCTAGCTTATTTCACTTACCATAATAATCTCCCTTTTCATCTATGTTGCTGAAAATGACAGGATTTCATTCTGTTTTATGACTAAGTGATATTCCATTGTATATGTATACTAAATGTTCTTTATCCTTTCATCTGTTGATGGAGACCTAAATTGTTTCCCTATCTTGGCTACTGTGAATAATGCTGAAATAAAGAGGAGTGAAGTTAGTCCTTTGATATACTGATTCCCTTTCCTTTGGATGAAGACACTGTAGTAGGATTGCTGTATCATATGGTAGCTCTATTTTTAGTTTTTTTGAGAAACCTCCATATTGTGACTTTTTTTTTAACTTTATAAGGGCGCAGTAGCTTACATTGCCAACAACAGTTTATAAGAGTTCCCTTTTCTTTACATCTTTACCAACATCTGTTATTTTTTGTCATCTTCATAATAGCCATTCTGATTGGGTTAAGAAGATATTGCAGTGTGGTTTTGATTTGCCTTTTCCTGACGATTAGTGATGTTGGACTTTATATATATATATATATATATATATATATATATATATATATATGTGTGTGTATATATATACATTTTAGCCATTTGTATATCTTTTGAGAAATATCTATTCAAGTCTTTTGCCCGCTTTTTAATGGTATTTTATTTTATTTTTTGCTGTTGAATTGTTAGATTTACATGTATATTCTGGGTATTAGTCCCTTGTTGGATAAATAGTGTGCAAATATTTTCTCCCATTCTTCAGGTTGTCTTTTCACTCTGTTGATTGTTTCCCTTGCTGTGAAGATGTCTTTTTAGTTTAACATAGTTCCACTTGTGAAGTATACAGCAAGATTAAAATATTTAAAAAGTAAAAATACACTTCAGTTGCTTAAATAATATTAGAAGGACAGTTCTCTAGCAGGTCTTAGACTTACCTAGCTCTCCCCTCTTTCTAGCTTGTAGTTCTCAAGAATAACTGAAGAACATGCTGGGGATGAAATATCCTGAGATAAGGAGGAGCTGGCTGGAACAGCTGGGGATCTTTTCTTGTCTTTCCTAGAAAAAAAAAAAAAAAGATGCCCTTCAACACTTTGTTCCAACTGTTTGCATTACCCCAGTGGTAAAAACCCAGAGTGGGCTGCTTTCCAGGATCCCTCAGCTGCACTGCAAGTGAAGAACATGCAGATGATATTCCGTCTATCCTGGGCAGCTTGAGCCTTATGGGACTGGCCTGCCCTAATTCTAGGCTTCTACTGTCTCTTGCTATTTATCTGTGATTAGTAAAGTTGCTTTATGTAACTTGCTGTGTGATAGTTTTGTCTCAACGGACTCATACAAGTAGTAGAAATTGCAGCCCAATATGCAGTGGGCTGAAGTGGCAACCAGTGTGCATTGAACTTGATTCACAATATTTACTTAGTTCCTTACTTAAATATTTTGATCATCGTTCCATATTTTTAGCATTAAATATATGACCCAATATATTCCAAAATGTAAACAAACTCTTTTCTTAATAGGGCAACACAGTGGGTCAGTTTAAAATATATGAGTGGAAAATAACCAAAACTTTAATAGTAATAGTAATTATTATTGGCTGCCATCAAATAATGTCTCTGACATTCAAATACTCTAATTAAGATAATTGTTATCTAATTAATATTAGATTATTATTAACAGATTAAGATGCACAAAATCACAATGATCACACAATTTTGATAAAAGCAATAAAGTGATTTTCATTATAAAAAGGATTAGGATTAGGAGGCCAGGTGCCAAGCCTGTAATCTCAGCACTTTGGGAGGCCAAGGCAGGTGGATCACCTGAGGTAAGGAGTTTGAGATCAGCCTGGCCAATATGGTGAAACCCTGTCTCCACTAAAAATACAAAAATTAGCCGGGCATGGTGGCAGGCGCCTATAATCCCAGCTACTCAGGAGGCTGAGGCACGAGAATCGCTTGAACCGGGGAGGTGGAGGTTGCACTCAGCTGAGGTCACACCACTGCATTCCAGCTTGGGCGACAAGAGCGAGACTCTGTCTCAAAAAAAAAAAAAAAAAAGATTAGGGCTTTAAAAAAATATTAGATTTAATTAATATTAACTGTTCATTCTTTCTACTTATTTAACCAATGATGTATTAACCATATTATCTTTTCAAAATATGAATTCATCATTTGAATTTAAATAAATTATATAAAATAATGTTATATAAGGCCATCAAGATTAAATGCATATAAATTGCTTAAATATATTTATTATAACAGTATAGTAAATCATTTTTATTTTGGTTCTTAATTCTAAAAGTTTCATATCTGTATCTCCAAACCAATGTGTAACTAATAGAAAATCTTCATAAGTATGATCAAGTTAAAACTACTTATATGCACACATACATAAAATTTCAAAATGTATATAAGATTGATGGTATTTTAAGGAGACTCAGAATATGTTTTCCTCCTAGCACAACAAAAAATAACAGAATAATTCTGTTTTTTCAAGAAAGTATCAACTAGAAAAGAGCATGGATCAATTAGGCTTTGGATTTGAAACAGAGAAAATCTGTTTTTTTTCCCTGAGAATTTCTGCATTTATCAAGTATTAACTTAGCAGTTAGTTTGTATTTATCCACAAAGTATGGCTTTTTCAAAATTTTCATCATTTCTTTATTGCACATGTAATATATGTTTATTTCAGATATGTTAGAAAATGCAATGAAACAGAAATTAATCAAATTAATACCAAAGATAAAACCACCATAATCTCAATACCATTTCCAGAAATATTTACCTTTTATCTTTTGGCACATAATATTTTCAAC